>NC_069391.1:32549318-32864090 GCF_027475565.1 Acinonyx jubatus
CTCAGGTCATGATCTCACAGTTCGTGGGATTGAGCTCCACCTTGGGCTCCATGCTGACAGTGCAGAGCCTGCTTGGGAATCTCTCTCCCCTTGCCCCTCTCCTCTGCACTCTCTAAATAAATAAAATAAAGATTCCTTTGAAAAAATAAAATGTCTAACGTTACCAAATAGTCTATCAACCACACCTCTAACAAAGAACTAGACTTCCCTGCACACCATCTACCACATCAAGATCCGTGTTTTAGTGCTGCCTATGACATGTGCACATTTCATTACTGGTCCATGCCAATACTCCCCTTTACTTCCTATTTTTCTGTACCCTCCGTCAATGGTTTCTTTCCCCTTTCCCTTTTGAAATACTTAAGTTGCCAATCCCCCTTTATAATTCTATTCCTTCTAACAGGAAAGAAAATAGTTCTCTTAAGTTTCTTACTTTTTCTATTTCTCTTTAGCTCTCATAAAGAATCCTTTTTTTTTTTCTATAATGATTTAATATAGTTTCTTTCCCAATTCTGAAAAAATATGCAGGGCTGAGCCCTGCATGACTTGGCCTTACCTTTTATAACATCAAGATTTTCTTGTCTTTCAGAGTAGTCCCACTCTTTTGTAAATCCTCAACGGTAAAGCCAAACAGACGGTGAGAGCTACAAGATATGTCCGGGAGGCCACATATGTAAAAACACTTTTTCCAAAATAGAAGAGACCAGTATAAAGCTAGTTCTGCTGTTTCTCTGAATCTGTATTTTAAAAATAACTTTACTTTTTTCCATCTTTCAATAAAAGCGCTACATCCTGGTGATGTGTCTTCTTTAGTATAGAGAAAGAAAAAAAAAAAATCCCTAAATCCAGTCTTTGAACTGAAGTGACAGTGTTTAACGCAAGAACAATCCAATCCATAAAACCTTTCTCAATGTTAGTCAAGAGTTTGGGGCCACATCACCTCTCTCCACCGCTATTTTCTCAGTTTCCTTATCGGCCGAGTTAGCATACTAACTGTTCAAACTGACTTAAAAAAAAAAAAATGCCAATTCTCACAAATCCTTAAATTAGGAAAGAGGATGCACTCAATTTCCTTTGAAAATCACTGAAAAAACTTTGAGAATCAAAATAGTAACATCTTTAAGAAAACACTAGCAAACCTGCGGAGTGAGAGACAATAAGCAGTTCACGTGGAGGCAGGTCCATCCCATCCCCTGACAGATCAGGCACCCCCACGCATGTGGGAGGACGCCACGGATGCACCTTCAAGGCAGGTGGGCACTTCTCAGCCCCGTTACCATGTTGCAACTTGTACTGAGGAATAATCCAAAGATTCTAGTATCTGTCTATAGCAACTGCATTTCCTATCAGCATGGCTCAGTCCAATATACATACTTAATTTTAAATGATGCCACTAGCACTTGGGAAAAAAAAAGTCATTTATTTGCATTGCTTCCACTTCTCTACTGTAGTGTTAGGACCCGACATAAGCATCGCTCTTCTACTTCCTATTTACAGCTCATTCAGAATATTACTACAAATACAATATACAATTTTTAAAAACTTCTGGGGAAATGTCGTCTTTGTTTTTCTTTCCTCTTTATAGGTTTCTCAAAATCATTCAACTTAAATGAAAATTTACATGGACATTTTCTGTACACATCCGAAAGGGCAGAGGTTACACTGGTAAAAGCCAAAAGAATTTTGCACGGATACAATAAAATACAGAAAACAGAGAGTATAGAAGATGTTATTTGGGGTACAAATATAAACAATACAGTACCATTTGAGTAATTTAGCAACATAACACTCATACTTTATAGAAATAAAACTGCAAACCTGGAGAATGCTCTGACAAATATTAAACATTATATATACAATGAGGTAAATGTACCTTGGTCTCTTGAGAGGTAATTTAAGTTTAAAGCAATTGACATTTTGAAGCATCTCCTTGACATAGAAAGAAATATCAAACACCCCATTCCATTGGCACAAGGTGAAAAAGGGATATCAAAACACGGTTCACGATATTCAATTCATAAATCTTGTTAAAAAATAAAAACAAAATTCACTTAAGTTCTTTTTAAGTTTTAAGAAACAGGTTGAATATTATTAACCACATTCTTAGAAGTTTACAATTACAAGTAAGATTGCATAATGGTGTGGAAAAGCTTGAATGTACTGACAATCCTCAGAATGACTTAGAATCCCAGCACTGCTGGAAGGGGCCCGTGGGTATTTCAGCGTTCTTAATCACACTCAAGAAGCTACAGATTACATGTCCAGACCTATTCTTTAGGATCTCAAAAATATCTGAATTGGCATTTCCTGCCAAGCTGTAACAGAACCACTGTTTGGAAATTCCATCATTTGGAGCCAGAACACTGCCACAGTCAAGAAACAAAAAGAAACAGTTAACTTATAATCACTCTTTCGGTGCAAGGATAAAAATAAACTCTTGATATGACAGTTCTACTGGGATACTGATTTTGTTCTGCATTTTAATTGGCAATAGGCCATCTTGTTTCACAAAACAGTCTAAGTGGGACAGTTCGCGATGTAGAGGGGGAACAGAAGGTAGCTCACGCACGAGCTGATCACTAAATGTCATAAGGAGAACTGAAATTTGGAAATCTTGATGGCCATGGCACTGTGCACTGACTCAAGGCACTTCTTGAGCATTATCATTACAGCAGAATCACAGGCTCCCTTCTTCAGACCTTACCCTGTCCTACAGCGGATAGGATCGGCCACTGCTTCTGGCACAACTCCTATTGCCATACTGCCACCTTGCTGCCTTCCCACTCCCTGGCCATAACTGAAGTCACAACAAGGCAGCCAGCAGGGCCATCACCCACCCAATCTCCAAACTTGGGAGAGCCCTCCCAGCAACACCCCATGACTCGAAGAAATGGAAGCACGTCCTACGTTTCCATCAACCATTTAGATACCAAAAGCAGCTATTCAGTCAAAAGGCTGCTGAGGGGATATGGGCAGGGCATGGTGGCGGCAAGGCAATGGTCTCTGAGCAGGAAGGCTAGTTGAGAAAACTAAGCTGAAGTTATAAAGGAAGGACCGGGGACACCTGTGCCCCACTGGGTCGTACCTCCCTCATCCCCAGTCCTCCGGGGTACTGACAAAATGGACGTGGACAGGTAACTGGTCTGAAGGTACATTTTAAGCCAAGTTTAATCTTGGAAGGTGAACGTCTGAAGACAGGCAGCATAAACAAAGGCTTGTGTTTCTGAGTGACAAAATTAACACTCTAGTCAAACTTATCTGCAGTTATGGCCGTAGCAATCAGGATCTATTTCATCTTTTAAGTGACTTCCGTTTCCAATATTAGCCAAATGGGGTTTATCAAACTCATTAGCCAAAAAAGGAATTTGCTGCAATAATAAACCCAATTTAGAACTAAACTCCAACTTTAAAAAAAAAATTCCCTGACTCCCCAAAAGTACATTTTATTCACTTAGTCAAGAACAGTATAACTGCAACTCAATCTTTGATTCAATAAAGAATATCTTCAGTAAAAGTTGATTACTTTACCTTATAGGAAAGTGAGAAATTATGTATCACAATTTCAAATCAGACAAGAGCTTTTGGTATGTTCTTAAAATTATATAAAAATAGTTTTAGCATTGGTCCCCTGGATTTCATAAAGCAGATCTGGTAGGCTTAGAAATGGCCAAAAAAAAAAAAAAAAAAAAAAAAGGTACTTATAATCACAGAGCTAGAGTTTATTAAACAGGAAATCTAACATATTTATAAAAACAAACCCCTCAAACTCATTCATTTGCTTTGACAAAATTAAAATCATGGCAACTACAGAAAAAACTCAGATTTGGAGTCAAAATATTAACCTCTAAGCACATTTTCCCCATGATGTTTTTAAACACATGAAATTGACACTAAATTCCTATGTATATGTCATTCATTCTAAAATTACTTTGGCTTTAAGACCAAATAGTCTTTCAAATTTATTCTATGTATAAGAGAGAAGACATTATCAGAATGCAGCCCAGTCAGTGTAAATGGCCACTATCTCTTACTGACCAAAATACTGTAAAGGTTATTCTGACCCTTTCATTTAGAAACTGATAGCAGTATAAAGTCAATGTCTTGCCTCATTGCTATGATAGTTTTTCCTCTCCCGTCAGAATAAGATCACAGTGATAAAGAGAACTCTGAAAATTATAAAAGCCCTAAAGGACTTTTAGCACTGGAAGTAAAAACCAGTTATTGTAAGTTAGTTTCAAGTTAATGTGAAGACCATGACGAGTTTGCTTGAGACATTTAATTTGACTAAAAACATCTGTAAATGGAGAACCTATACTCAGAATGTTCTTTAGCTACCACTCCCAAAAATCAAGGGTGTACTGAACTCGTTACATAACCATGGAGATTAAGCACTTGTGCACAGTATGCGCACACGGAGGGAAAGACTGAATTAGAAGCTGCCTTCTTCAAAGGGTAATGAGACTCCAGAACCACACAAACTCTGACCTTAGCTACAAAGACAGAAAGCCCACTGAACACTGACTCCGACATGACGAATGTGACTCTCTTGCACACCTGTTAGCTATTCAAATTATTAATTACCTTTACCTTCCTAGAAAAAAACCTATTATTTAACATCAACCATATCCTAATTTTAAATGTAATTCATCTCTTAAAAAAATAACACTGTCTTTGATCAGATAAAGAAAAAAATGGCTTACAGAATGCCACACAACCTTCCACAAGCAGCTAGACAAATTTTCCCTTTTAGAAAAATTAGTCTGTAGGCTACAAGTTTTAAATTATTAAAGTACTATAAGCATCTAGAGTGCCACTTGACTTAAGGTATACTTAGACAACACAATTTAAATGCAAAAGCTTGAAGTGAGAATATTCAGATATGACCATGATAACATTTACCAATTAATGCCACTTCATTTCTTTAGTGGTTTAAGCACATTTTGGTAGGAGAAAGGCATTTTCAAAATGGACTACCAAATGACATACTACAAAAATTCCTCCAAAAAACTAGACAGAGAAAGTCTGGGCTACCCAGATAAATAAACTTCTTGAATTAAAATACTACAGGTTTTAAGACACACAGACTTTAAGCAATTCTATTCATCTCCATTAGAAAGACACAGAAGCGGCACTTACTGGTATAGTACAATCCCATTTTGAAGGCATGTAATGTTCTGAATATGTGAAAGAACAGTAATAGTATACAAAATACAATTGCATAAATTATGTTCCTCACTACTATATGAGGTCATTTTTAGACTCAAGATAAGAGTTTTATAAGTGTTAGTTTTAAGATCCTGAAAATTATAGACCAGTACATTCAAAGTCTGAATCAAGGAAACTCTTTAGTGGTTCAGAATCCTCTGAGAATGTACTAACCAGGAATAAAATCACTTTCTTGAAAAATAAGAAATGTTTCGTGTAACTCAACAATCCAGCTCCTTTACCCTTAAAGATGATCTTCAGCACAGCAGAATTAACCTAAAGTTAAGATCAGCAATCATCTTTAAAAAAACAAAACAACAACCAAGTTTTGTGTTAATAAAAAATAAAGGTAGACTACACAACACTTTGTAACTGTCCTGGGAAAGAAGTGTTCATAGTGCAGAGAAAGGACCCACATGGCTGTTTCCTGGGTCCAAAGAAATCCTGGGGAGTTTCTCATTGACCTTATTACACTGTCGCAAAAGGAAGCAATATCCTTCTATTCCCTCTCAGTGAGGTAGAACAGCTGACCTCCCAAATTAAAACCCAGGAGCAGATCTGAAGAAAAGCAGAGTTCAGGCGAAGCCGCAGAACTACATTTTGATGCCTTCCTGTTGACTGAGTTGTGACAATGTTTTCTTAATCCTCAAAGCTGTAAGTCTAGCAGCTCCGTTGGCATACCAACATTCTCTCATAATTTTAGCCATTACTCTCAAGGCCTGCAAGAAAATAGAAGAAAAATTATAGTTAACGCATGCACCACTTTCCATTCATCTGGATTAGATCTTGACTCTGTACAGTTTCTTTCCAAGTGACATACGTTCAAGTTTTTGTTTGTTTCAGCATTATCTGTAATAACAAATGAATAGAAACCTCAATTCCCTTCAGTAGGGTACTGCTGTCAGCAGCTGGAAAGCAGATGGACAAGGGGTGACTTACTTATTAGCAGACCTAAAAAATCTGAATCCTAAACCAGAGTTGTACATGGCAAATAAGGAACTTGACTCACACTGAAACGCCCCCAAAAACCGAGGAATTAACTGCACTGAGTTCCTCTGAGGTGAAGTGCAAGCTAAAAATAGGATCAGCCAAAAGAGCTGGAACCCCAGATCCTTGCCCCTCCCTGAGCATCGCATAGTTGGGTGACTGCAGCCCCCCACCAGCAAAAGACTAGAGATTTGTATCTGAGAGGGTAAAGCAGAGATTTCTGACTTGGGGAACATGGGGGCAAAGTTCCATACTGACAACTCACTAAATGAGAAGACCATAAGCTTTCTCCCCAAAACACAGGCCACAACCTGTAGACACTCCTCCAGGCAAGAGACTGTAAGAGTCCTCTCTGGGGAATGCGAGCCCAAGTGGAAAGACCTGAAGATACTGCCATCAGTGGCTCTCCAAGCGAGTAACCCAGTTAGATCACCCTAAAGATCACAGGTGATAAGCTCCCTTCATGTGCACAAAGCTTCCCATCGGCTTTTAGCATCCTATTTTTAAACATGAAGAGAGCAGGAGTTTGATTAGACACCAGAGAAAGCAATATGAATGCAGAAGCTGATACAGAACAAAGCAACTTGGAAAAAACAGTTGTACAGAGAAGAAAACATCAACAACTTATCATTAATATCCTTAAGGAGATAAAAGAAAATGTTCATGTTAGATTTACCATCGATCGTTTTTTTGCTTCTTGTTTGACTTTGGAAAAACTTGACAGAAGAATTGGAAAATAAACCTGATAAAAAAAGATAAAAGTTGATAAACCTCCCGGAAAGTGTAGAAAAAAACCAGAGATGGAGGAAAAGACAAGAAAATTAGAAGGCCTCTTCAAGAGGTCTACCATTCATAAGTAGACTGTAAGAAAGAGAACAGAGGAGGAGGAGGCGCCTGAATGGCTCAGTCGGTTAAGTGCCTGGCTTCAGCTCAGGTCATGATCTCATGGTTTGTGAGTTCAAGCCCTACATCAGGCCCTGCACTGACAGGGCAGTACCTGCTTGGAATTCTCTCTCTCCCTCTCTGTCTCTGTTACTCTCCCACTCGTGCTTTCTCACAGTCAAAACAAATAAACTTAAAAAAAAAAAAAAAGAACAGAGGAAAATGGAAGAGAACAAATCAAAGAAATACTTCAGGGACATTTTCTAGAAATGAACATTTGTTTCCAGATAAAAAGGATCAAGTTCCTATCACATACATATACTCATTCAACAAAATAATAAATTTACTGACAGCCTACCATCTACCAGATACCATCCTAGGTACTGGGGATACAATAGCGAGCAAACAGACAAAATCCCTACCCTCATAAAGCTCACATTCTAGAGAGCCAAAGCATATAATTAATAAGTAAGTAAAATACATGAACGGGCAGTGGTAAGTGCTACGGAGAAACATCATTTAGGGAAGCAGATAAAATATGCCAGGGAAAGAAGATGATATTTGAAATGGGTATAACAAGGTAACGTCTGAGCAGAGACTTAAAAGAGGGAGGAACCTGGATAAACCAGAAACAGGAAGTCATGCAGCCAGGAAAGAATATTCACCATAACAAAGGGAAAGGTAATCCCAGGACCAAAGGTGAGGGATATCCCAAGGGGAAAGCTGCACAGTGGGCCTAGAGAACTATAAGTCCAGACTGGAAAGTATCAGAAGATTTTGCAAGACATTTCTTCAGTTATTCTATTAGTTTCATGTTCTTACTGTGTTTCAACTATTGAGAGGAGATTCATAAAACCCTACAAAAGTGAAAGACTGAATTAGTATAAAGTACATATAAAACTAATCAAATTGAGAAAAAACAAAAATGACAGCGATGGCATTAATTCAGCAAATTGCATGTGTGCTCTTAATGTTAACTGCTAACTTTTCCTCATGCTTAAAAAGCCATCTGTTTAGAGGCGCCTGGGTGACTCAGTAAAACTAAGGCTTCTGACTCTTGTTTTCAGCTCAGGTCATGATCCCAGGTTCGTGGGATCAAGTCCCACGTCAGGCTCCACTCTGAGCATGGAGCCTGCTTGAGATTCTCTCTCTCCCTCTGCCCCTCTCCGCAGCTCACGCTCATGCTCTCGCTCTTTCTCTAAAAAAAAAAAAAAAAAAAAAAAAGCCATCTGTTTAATAATGTGCTCTACTTAATGAGTGCATGAATACTTCCAAGTACTCTTGATTTCAGCTCAGGTTATGATCTCACAGTTTGTGGGATCAGGCCCTTCACCAGGCTCTGCACTGACAATACAGAAACTGCTTGGGATTCTCTCTCTCTGGCCCTCCCCCACTCACACTCTCACTCTCACTCTCAAAATAAATAAATAAATAAATCAACTTGAAAAAATTTTTTAAAATCTGTTGCAGTTCTATACACTAATAATGAAGCAGCAGAAAGTGAAATTAAGAAAACAATCCCATTTACAATTGCACTGAAAACAATAAAATATTTCGGAATAAACTCAACCCAAGAGGCAAAAGACCTATACTCTGAAAACTATAAAACACTGACGAAGGAAGTTCAAGATGATACAAAGAAATGGAAAGACATTCCATGTTCATGGGATGGAAGAACAAATATTGTTAAAATGTCTATACTACGCAAAGCAATCTATACATTTCATGTAATCCCTCTCGAAATACCAATAGCATTTTCATAGAACTAGAACAAACAATCCTAAAATTTGTATGGAACCACAAAAGACTCTAAACAGTCAAAGCTATCTTGAAGGAAAACCAAAAACAAAAACGAAAAAACCAAACTGGAAGTATCACAGTTCCAGATTTTAACTTATATAACAAAGTGGTAGTAATTCAAATAGTATGGTACTGGCCTAAAAATAGACACACAGAGATCAAAAGAATAGGACAGAAAACCAAGAAGTATACCTATAATTATTTGGCCAATTAATCAACAAAGCAGGAATGAATACACAATCAGAAAAAGACAAATGGTGTTGGGAACACTGGACAGTCACATGCAAAAGAATGAAACTGGACCACTTTCTTTCATCATGCACAAAAATAAACTCAAAATGGATTAAAGACCTAAATGTAAGACTTGAAACCATAAAAATTCTTGAAGAGAGCATGGGCAGTAATTATCTCTGATATTGGCTGTAGCAGTATTTTTCTAGATATGTCGCCTGAGGCAAGGGAAATAAAAGCAAAAATAAACTATTGGGACTACATCAAAATAAAAACCTGCACACCAAAGGAAATAATCAACAAAACTAATGGGAGAGGATATTTTTAAATGACATATCTGATAAAGGGTTAGTATCCAAAATATATAAAGAACTGATACAACTATATACCCCCCAAAATAATCCAATTAAAAAATGGACAGAAGAAATGAATAGACATTTCTCAAAGAAGATATATAGATGACTACAAACACAAGATGCTCAACATCACTCATCATCGGAGAAACGCAAATCAAAACTACAATGAGCTATCACCTCACACCTGTCAGAATGGTTAAAATCAAAAAACCAAAAACAGCATTGGTGAGGATGTGAAGAAAAAAGAACCCTCTTGCACTACTGGTGGGAATGCACTATGGTGTAGCCACTTTGGAAAATAGTATGGAAATTCCCCCCAAAATTAAAAAGTGAACCACCCTACGATCCAGGAATTGCACTACTGGGTATTTACCTCAAAACTACAAAAAACACTAATTGAAAGGGATACATGTACCCCTACATTTATTGCACCATTATTTACAATAGCTAAACTATGGAAGCAACCAATGGATAAATATTATTCAGTCACAAAAAAGAATGAAATCTTGCCATTTGTAACAACATAGGTGGATCTAGAGGATATAATGCTAAGTGAGATAAGTCAACCAGAGAAGGACAAATACCATATGCTCTCACGCGTATGTGGAATTTAAGAAACAAAACAAGAAAAAAAATGAGAGACAACCAAGAAATAGACTCTTAACTACAGAAAACAAACTGATGTTTACCAAAGGGCCAGTGGATGGGGGTATGGGTTAAATAGGTGATAGAGATTAAGGAATGTACTTATCAAAAAAAAAAAAAAAAAAAAAAGAGAGAGAGAGAGAGAGATGGTGAACTTAAATTCAACCAGACCAGTAAGTGCATTAGGATTAAACACTCCATGTAAAAGACAGATACAAAAATAGGTAGATAAAATAAAATGCAGATGCCTTGGTTCATTGGTAGATTTAAACACTATTCTGATACACTGACAGCCTCTGCAAATGTTCCATGGCCCTTTTGATGGACTTGAGATTGAACATGAAAACTGTTTTTCACTCATTGGTTTAATTGCCATGAAAAAAAAAAAAAGAAGGAAGGAAGGAAGGAAGGAAGGAAGGAAGGAAGGGAGAAAAAAAGAAAAAGAAAATTCTTGTGTCTATTTTCCTTAAAAAAAAAGAGGCAAATTTCCACTTAAGAAGCAGAAACAGTTTAGAAAATTGTATAGTATCCAAAAGAAATACTCACTTCACAACTCTGCCATCTGTTTGGAATATTTGGCCTTAACTTCTGTTCACAAACAACTTTTCTCATTTCTTCAACTGATGGATCAGAAGGTACAAGATCATAATAAGGCAGCTGGTAATCTTCATGAATTCCTATATTGGTTAAAAACAACAACAACAATTTTGAAGAATTTATTGATAATGCCAGACCATTCTTTGTCCAGACAGAAAAGGAACACCTGAGAGTCCTATTCAGGGTTCCATTCATGAATTAGCTAAGTGCTTATGGCTTGGTCTGTCTCATCCACATCTGCATCAACAACCCATCTTTCTGAGTTGGTACTGGGTCCAGTACAGCTTGCAACTAAATATCACCATGGGATCAGCAAACGCTATTTTTTTTAACATTTATTTATTTTTGAGACAGACAGAGACAGAGCATGAATGGGGGAGGGTCAGAGAGAGAGGGAGACGCAGAATCTGAAACAGGTTCTGAGCTGTCAGCACAGAGCCTGACACGAGGCTCAAACTCACGGACCGCGAGATCATGACCTGAGCCGAAGTCAGACGCTTAACTGACTGAGCCACCCAGGCGCCCCATCAAAGGCTATTTTGACGATGGTTAACCATGAGCTATGTTGACCAGATTGACAGTTTCCTATAGAACTCTATGGTACAAAAAATGAGAGTTTTTATTCTGTGAGCGCTTACCCTCTCACTTGGCACAGGGATCTACACTCTACCACGGAGATGTAAATCCTACAAGCAAATCGGAGGTGCAAGTCCTTTACCTCTACTTGGATCTGTCTTCTTCACTACATGTAACTCTTACTGTTACATAAACTTGAGACCTTAGTCTCAACCAAGCCTGGGCCCCCAAGGATAAGAAACTATTCCTCAAGTAAATATGGGAGTTTCTCAATCTAAAACTCAACCTAAGTTAAAACTTAGTTTAAAATATAGTGTAAGGGTGATATAACTGTATTCTGTATTTGTAACTTCCAGCTATGAAGTTGGACAAAATACCCACAATCTCAGAGGGGAAAATGAGTTTGACCCAGTTATAATTTAGAAACAGCTTCCTGGGTGGCCTCTCAAGTAGTCATCCACTCTAAATAACTATATGTCAAGATAACAAGGGCTTGGTTTCTGATGCTTCCCAAGATTTAAATGGAAAATAGAAAAAGAATACACTAGAATAAGTGTGTCATGTCATTTCCTCTCACCACAGATTTTATCTCCTTTATTTTCTTTGGCACTCTCAGTGATCACTGCTGATATGTGTAATCACACTCAATAAAAAAAGGCTAGGGGCACCTGGATGGCTCAGTTGGTTAGGTGTCTGACCTCAGCGCAGGTCGTGATCTCACAGTTCATGGGTCAAGCCCTGTGTCAGGCTCTGTGCTGATAGCTCAGAGCCTGGAGCCTGCTTTGGATTCTGTCTCTCTCTCTCTCTCTCTGTCCCTCCCCTTCTCACACTCTTTCTCTCAAAAATTAATAAACATTAAACAAAAATTTTTTTAATTAAAAAAAAAAAAAAAAACAAGGCTATCCCTGAACAGCTTCTCTGTTCATGACAAACTAATGGGGGAGGGGGAGAAATTTACCACCAATGGAACATCGTCGAGCTATTTCCCAGAATACTAAGCCCATTGCATAGATGTCAGCACGTTTGAAGGATTCAAAGTGTTTCATGTTTATGGAATCATCTAGAACTTCGGGGGCCATGTACCTAAAAAAGAAGTCAGCATTTTACTTTATGTAATGGTGGCCACAATACTTTTGAACTCTTTCATAGATTTTTTTCTCCTGAGAATTAAAAAAATAAAATAAAATAAATCAGTATTACCAGTATTACCTCTGAGATTTTTCTTCCCTTTTAGCATGGTTCTGCTACTTTTTAAAATGATTCACACTTCTTATAGAAATTTTCCCAAAGTTCATAAAGTACAAAGTAAAAAATCATTCCATTACTACCACCCAGTGTTAACACTTTGATCAACATCCTTGCAGATATCTCTCTCTATATATGGACATATACATACAATATTACATAACTAAGATCATATTACCCTCAAAAATATTAAATATCCATACTGATTTGAAAATTACTGATGTCAACTAAATCCCATGAAAAGTTGAAACAGCAATTTCATGCTATCTGCCTTAATGATCTTAGTTTCCAGTGAAAGACACACATATAATAACCATGACTATTATAAATGTCCTAACATATACCACCTACTTTGTCAAGTACTATGCAGGGACCATACATTTTAATCTAGAAATCTTCTCACTAGAAGAGGATGAAAGGAAGGACGAAGACATAATCCAGGGAACAAAATAATAGGAAAAAATGAATGCCAGTCCTCCTATTTTTTAGAGAGCAAGTGGGGGAGGGGCAGAGAGAAAGGGAGACAGAATCCCAGGCAGGCTCCACACTGTCAGTGCAGAGCCCGATGTGGGGCTCAAACTCATGAACTGAGCCAAAATCAAGTCAGACACTTAACCAACTGAGCCACCCAGGCTCCCGCCAGTCCTCCTATTGATGCCACATTGTAGGGTTTTCAAGTTTTAAAAAGCCTACTAAAGTTAGAGATCAGGATCCACGAAGACCTGATCTGCAGCAACCACTGTCCTGGACCCTAAGTCAAAAGTTCTGAGAGTCCCTGTTGAATCCAGAAATCACAGATACAACTGAGACAGAATGAAGCTTGGCTCTATCCAAAGCCGAGGCAGTAGTGTGAACATATGTTGTGGCAACATGCTGTGATACAGAGTAAGGCCTTTTGGGTCAGAAAGGCCAAGGTTCAAATCTCAGCTCTTCAGGTTACCATCCTTATGAGGCTGGCCTCATTATTTAACTTCCATGGGGCTGTTTCCTCATCTATGAAATGAGGACAAGGACACCTACCTAGTTATGTTCTTTTGAAATTCATGGATTCAACAAATGTTTACTAAAGACCTGCTCTGTATTAAGCACTGTAACGGATACTGGGAATCCAAGGCTGCTCTCAAGCAGCTTGCCATCCAGTGGAATATACAGATAGATAAATGGAGAATTACAATGTGCTAAGTGCCTTAACCGTCCAGGTTCAGCCTGCTGAGAGCCCTTGGTAAGGGCACTTCACTGTCGAGAAAAGGCTTCCTATGAGAAAGGAAGGGTGAGGACAAATCAGGGAAACAGCACATGCAAAAATTCTGAGGAAGAAAGAAAGGTGTATTCTCAGGAACTAAAAATAAGAAAATGGGGGCACCTGAGTGGCTCAGCTGGTTAAGTATCTGACTCCCGATTCTGGCTTAGGTCACAATCTTGAAGTCTGTGGGATTGGACCCCATGCTGGGCTCTGTGCGAACAGCACAGAGACTGCTTGGGATTCTATCTCTCCCTCTCTCTCTGCCCCTCCCCTGCTCTCTCTTTCTCTCAAAATAAATAAATAAACATTTTTTAAAAGTAATAAAATAAGGAAATGGTTGGGCTAGCTACAGTACAGCATATAAGAAGAGCAATAACTGAAATGATATATATACAAGACCCATTAAAATGATTGGCACATACTGGGCAGCCTATTAATGTCAGCTAATATTGTTATTATAATTAATATAACTAATGATAATATTCTGGAAGGGCCACCTTTCATCAGCAGGCATCTTTTAAAGTCAGGTAACCTTGGCTTCAGAGCAGGCAAGACCATGAGATCTTCTACCTGTGGGCAATCTAATAAAGTACAGGTTTGAGTTTCAGAAGATACGTATATACAAATGAGAAGGCAATGAAAAAGAAGTTGATTTCAGAAGGTATTAAATACTATTCACAAGTATACCTTTTTGTTCCCACTCTGTGGTTTGGAGCAATATCAATCGTATCTGTGGCTGAATCGTGTCTTACTGCCAGTCCTAAGTCTGCAATGCAGCAAGTTCCATTCTTCTTTACTAAGATATTCTTGGACTTCAAATCTCTATGAGCAATGGCTGGTTTCCCTAAAGAAACAAAAATTAAACGTGATTATTTAAAAGGTGATACCAGTCACAATTCTCACCTTCAGGTTCAAAGCCTCTACTCCTGTCCCAGCGCAGTGTCAAAGCATCTCAGCCCGCATCATCCACAATACCTGGACAGTTACTCAACAACCCCAAGCAAGTCATTATACCAAAAGTTGCTGAAATCACATTTCTTCAAAAAACATAGAGAAAATAAGATTCTCTAAAAGATGGTGCTCAAAAACTGTAAGTCTAACAACTCGAAGCCTAGGGGTTAAAGACGTTAGTTTGTTGACATCTCATGAATTATTTACAGAACTCTAGTCACAGACTGATATTTCAGTCTAAGAACCAAATATCTACATCACTTCATCTACCTCCCAACTGTAATGTACTCAGTATTAGATTCACAACCTTTAATATTAACCACTGGAAGACATGCTATTAAAAAATCATAATTACAGTGTGGAAACCCTAGAACCCTCCTCCATTGCTGGCAGGAATGTAAAACGGTACAGCCACTTCAGAAAAAAAAGTCACAGTCTGGCAGTGCCCCAACACCATCAATTACTGTATAATCCAATAATTCCACTGTGTAAGAGAACTGAAAATATATGCCCACACACAAAAAAATAAAATAAAAAAAGTGTACACCAATGTTCATGGCAGCATTACTCACAACAGCCAAAAGTGGAAACAACCCAAGTGTCCATCAACTGATGGGTAGATGTGGTACGTCCAAACAACAGAATACTATTTGGCCATAAAAAGGAATGAAGCACTGATATGTGCTACAACATGGATGAACCTTGAAAATACGTTAAGAGAAAGAAGCCAGTCACTAAGGAGTTTGGGAGGAAATAGGGAGCGACTGCTATGGGCACAGTATTTCTTTCCGGAGTGATGAAAAATGTTCTAAAATTGACTGCAGTGATTCACAACTCTGTGAATACACTAAAAACTGAGCCATACACTTAAAATGGGTGAATTGTATGATACGTGAATTATAACTCAGTGGAGCTGGTACAATCAACAACAATAATAATTACAAAGATGAGGCTAAGATGTGAAATAGCATGTGTGCAGTAAAGTGCGGAGTGATGGCAAGTGTAGAATCTCTACAGGAGAGAGAGATACTGGCATCTGATATCCTACATGGCATAAAAATCATACCACAACAATTTCGTAACTAAAATTTTTCAACTATAAACTGTCTCATGCAGTCTCCTTATCTCAGGGTTATATATAATTATGAGATGGCCAGATAATATTAGATAGCATGTTAATTTTTATAAAGCATCTTTCACATTACATTTGATACTACACATAAAAATACATTCTTTTAGACTTTAATTCTAAAATGAAGATCCTCAAAATCACAAGACTACATGCCACTTTTAAGAACTCACGAACATGTCAGTGGTGCCACAATGACTAGAGAATCTCTAAACAAATTCCTACATTGCTAATTCCACCTGAGATTTTCAACAGAAAGATAAAATAATTTCATTTAAAACCTCATTTTAAACATCTCCACTTAGGCTGACCTGTCACAAAAATTTTCTAACAGACATTAGATTCAGGGGAATTTAAAGCTTAAATAACAGAATTACTTGGAGTTACCTTGGGTACCAACAATCTCCATGTGAAGATGGGCAAGTCCACTTGCTGTGGACAAAGCGAGTTTTATCATTCCTTCCACGGTCACTGTGTATCTGTTCAAATAATCAAAAAGGGATCCATGCTCATGATAATCTGACACCAACCAGAGCTGAGTCCATGTACCGTTGTCTATAGAGCAGAATAACAATGCTTCAGATGGGTTGTAGAACATTTAAGATTTATCAATTCAAAAGTTACCACTTTTTACTCTTTTTACTCTTGAAATCCACAACTGTAACATATGATGATGGTACCGTAAGTGTGCATATTATTTCCTTCATGTTTTGTCTGTTTTATACTTTTACATACATATCTTTCAGATACTCTGAGTAAGCCCCCTAGTCTTGAGATAAGGCAAGGATAACTAATCCCATTTAAGAGATAAGGAGTCATAGTTCCAAAATGGTGACCTTGAACCTACACAGACAGTAACAGAGCGGGGACTCCTTAGTGGCTAGAAAAATGTCTGGTTCAGGTCAGATGCTCGATGGTTGTTTCTGGAAGGAGCAGGGAAATGACAGGAAGGAAGATGGGAAGTATCTGGAGCCTAGTGTGGCCACAGTAGGAATGGAATAGTACAGGACAAAACTGACTGTGAGCTTAAATGAAGAAATGCAAGCTTTATCACAGACTGTACCTTCAGTTCACAAAGAAGCCAGATAAGAGGATTATGAACCCAAGGTTTACAGCTTACAAAAAAATATAAAAATTGTGGTATTTCCCACTGACACATGGGAAAGCAGAGACAGGAACTAAAACGTCCAGAGGAAAAAAGCTAGGGCTGAACCCAGTTTTACATAACGTGATTCTGAACCTTGACAACTAGTAATATATATTCCAAAAAGGTTGCTTGTAAACTGATACATGGATTTGAAATGTGTTTTCCCATGGGAATCATGGTAAAGATTCTGGCTAGGCTTCCGGGCTAGGCTGGTCCACAAAAGCCTATTTAACCTAAAAGTAGCAAGAAAATCACATATTTCGTGAAATCACGCATTACGACAATACTAGGAGGTAGCACAATTCAGTAAAACATGCAGGCTTGGAGTCATTCTGACCTGGAGTGAAAGCCAGGGCCTCGTTGTTATGGATTATGTGACCTCAGATAAGTTTTGTAACCAATGAGCCTCTGTTTCTTCTTTTACACAGTTAAGAATACCTTACTTTTGCAAAAGTGTTAAAATTTAAAATATAAGATAATTAGTTAAGGAGTTAGTGTAACTCATGGCACACAAGAACTTAAAATAGGCAGTTTCCTGTTTTCTGAGACACCTGGGTGGCTCAGTCGGTCGAGGGTCCGACTCTTGATTTCAGCTCAGGTCATGATCCTGGGGTCATGGGATCATACCCGGCGTCAGGCTCCATGCTGAGCATGGAGCCTGCCTAAGATTCTCTGTCTCCCTCTGCCCCTCTCCCCCACTTGTGCTCGCTCTCTCCCCCTAAAAAATGAAAAATTAAAATAATTTTTGTAAACGTGATGTTTCCTACCCTACTGGTTGTAAAAAAAAAAAAAAAACCCACACAACTGACATAAAACAGCATCTATATTTTGAAGGTTTTTACTTGAAGGAAAGCAACTCTGATTAGAAGAGAATAAGAAAGGTATTTTCAGAAGATTCTAGAGGGGATTTCTGGGTACTTTCCAAAAGAATTTAGATATTCATGACACTAGTTCTTTATAAACTGTTCTTCATAAACTGTACAAATGAATTCTATTCAAACTTACACGTTTTTCTTTCCTTTGACACAGATGCATCACTACCTTGATCTGCATACTTACTAATCAAGACTGAATTCTGAAAGGCTGACAAATAGGAACATAGGCAGATGGAAGAAAGGGAGGTTTTCTGAGGTAATTAGCAAGAAAGGCAGAAGAGGGAGAAGGAAGAGGCTGAGCAATATAAAGGATTGTCTCAGGTGGAATTAACTAACTCAGGGGGATAAGGATAAAGGAGAAGGGAATTGGGGTGGATGGACTAGGTTCTGGGCAAAGTCCATTAACCCCTGACAAAGAAAAGAGGAGAGGGCAGGGAAGATGCAGCAGGGGCAGCCAGTTCCCATGTTGACCACCAGAGGACAGCACAAGCTTGGCTGCGGCCTGAGCAAACGGGAAGAGAAAGGCCAGGGCACAGAGCAAGGGCACCGTGTGCCAGTGTGTTTGCAACTTGAAATACGCCTAAAACAGGTTGGGCCTGGGTGCGTTTAGAGCCCCAAAATACAGATTTGAAAGCAACCACCACAGCCAAGTTAGAAACTATGCATGTGGGTAAGTTCTTCAAAGGAGCAATTATTGTTCATAGACCTAGAGCTCTCATAGGAATCAGTAAGAAGGGTTTTAGAAAACAAAGACAACTACTAAGAAATAAGAAATGACAGAAAATCTAGTCACGGAACATTATTTTTAAGGTCCTTTTAAGGGTTGGAGAGGAAGCTAAATGACGTAAAAGGCAGAAGAAAATGAAAATGAAGGACTTGGTCAAACAATGATCACTGCTTTTGTTTATCTGTTTTTAAGTTAAGTAATATGGAACTGGTAGTAACCACCGATAAATCACTGCCCACATCCATCACACCCATCACTACCCCTAAGTCACAAACAAGAGATTATCAAACATTATATGCCTCCTGATGTGATACATAGGAAGTATACAATATACAGGAAGGTATACAATATCACCAAGAAACCAATAAAATGTAATTAGATTCAGTCTCTAATTCTAACTACAAGGAGCAAGTTCTGAGATACTATGGAAACTCAATCAACAGAGTCCAGAATGAGCCAGACAGGACAAACAGTCCAGTTTCTTCAACAAATAAACTGCATGAAGAAAAAAAAGATTAAGAGGGAACATAGCAATTTTAAGTTTAAGTTTTAAGCAATTTTAAATCTAAGATAATTATCAACCAAACGCATTGTGTGGACTAAAGTGACACAAAGTGACAAGTGCAATGTGTGAACTCAAGTTATTCGTAAAGTGAATGACCAATTATTTAAAAAAAAAAAAAGACAACCGCAGAAATTTGAAAGTGACTAGATACCTGATGACATTTTAAAAAGTGACAATGGTCGTGTGGTCATGTTTCATTAAAGATTCCTTAATCTAAAGATGAAAATTAAAAATTTTTACAGAGAAAAGATCCATTATCATGTCTTTGGCTTCAAATAATTCAGACAGAGGCAGGAGGTGGAATCAGAGATCAAATGTGAGGCAATGAGCTAACAATCACTGTTGAAGCTAAGTGACAGGCATTCATTATACTCTACTCACTTCACTTTTCTATATACCGGAAAATTTCTATAACTGAAAACTAAAAACAAATCAAAACAACCCAAGTAATAAATGCTTACTGCAAATAAGTTTGAAAATACAGAGAAGCAAAAGGAAAAATCATCAACACTTAATATTCTGAAGAAATACTGTTGAGGAAAATGGGAAGGGAGAGGATGAAAAAGAGGACTATGGTTCTGGTCAATCTAAACAAGAAAATGATAACATTTTTTAAAAGTAGGAAAGCTGGGAAATACATCTGATTCTGGGTTGGGATGACAGGACCTCTAACACAAGTCTCTGATGAAGCTACGGAAGCAGGAACAGTGGACATGACAGTAGTAACTGAAGCCAAGACAGTAGGCGAAGGACATTCTGAAGCCACTGCTTGCAGTCACACTCATTCTGCCTCTCCACTGACGTGGCTTCTTTGCTTCCTGCGGCATCGGATCTGTGCCACAGGCAAGAAAGCGTCCGAATGATCACCGATAGGCAAGGTGGTCTTGGACAAACTATTTCTCTATTTAACTGAGTTTATTTTATTTATTTAAAAGGCTACTCAGCCCCTGGCAATTTAAAACACAAAATACACTGAGCAGTTATTTTCACTCTTCCTATAAACACGGTCATTACTATAGATCAGAATGCCCTAACAGTCATGAGGAAATTTAAAGGAAACAGATCTCTGGGCTCTATCCTATCTCAATTTTGAGCAACCAGAGTTTATAAAATTTTTTCTATGTTATGACTATACTCAATAACTAACTGCCTAGAAAAAAAGAACATCGCTTTTAAAAAATATACATTGCTCCTTATATTTTATAAAAACAATTAGAGATTTAGAAACATGTAGTCAAGAGTCAAGAAAACCTTTAAGAAGTTCCAGTTTCTAAAGGCTTCTAATATATTCTATTTGACTTAATGGGTCTAATCTGTATGGCAAACATTGATTTCTCACCCAATCTGACAATGTTTAGTAGCCATATCTGTGGAAAGGCTCAAGTAGATTTCATTCTACTCAAAGGAGAAGGAACTGTTACTGACCTTTATTGTCTGCCGCTATAAATCCCAAGATGTTTTCATGGCGTAACATTACGGTCTGATAAATCTCGGCCTCACGGAACCACGAGCGTTCTTCTCTAGAGGAGAATATTTTGACAGCAACTTCTTCTCCTCGCCATTTTCCCCGCCAAACTTCTCCAAATCGACCTTTGCCAATACTTTCTTGTAACACAATAGTTCTTGCAATTGTTCTCTGAACGAGCAATGGTAAACCTAAAGATAAGCATAGGCATTAAAGAGTGACTCAGGAACAGAATAACTCTTACAGCTCTATCTTTAAGGAGCTTACAGTCTCACTGGGAGACACAGACTTTATTTACAAAAACAACAATTCATATTTAAAATGAAAATAATAAATATAAGAATCTAGAAACTCCTGCTTGAGGGTCCAGGTAGACTTTGTACACTAAATTGAATTTTGACTGTCCTTTACAGAAGGGATAGGACCAAAGGATAAGAGGAGCTAAGAATTTAGGTAGGAGGAATATTCAAGCAGAGGTAGAAGAGGAAAATGAATGGATGTTTACAGAACCAGCTTGGACACACAGACGGGGATGGACATGGTAAAGCAATGGAAGAGAAGGGAAGCTGTCCACAAGAGTATGATGAGTACTGAATGTTGAGCCCAAGACGACCAATGAGAGCTGTGGATAAAACAGGAACTATTAAAAATTTCTGAAAAGGGCCCATGAGGGGAACGAGGAGAAGTAATTTAAAGATCTTATCTTAGAAGGATAAATGTAGTAATGGTTTTACTGACGGGAGAAGAAAAGTATGTGAATACAAGAAACATAAAATCAGTATGTACAATCCATACTGGTTTTTTTTTTTTAACGTTTATTTATTTTTGAGACAGAGAGAGACAGAGCATGAACGGGGGAGCGTCAGAGAGAGAGGGAGACACAGAATCTGAAATAGGCTCCAGGCTCTGAGCAGTCAGCACAGAGCCCAATGCGGGGCTTGAACTCACGGACCGCGAGATCATGACCTGAGCCGAAGTCGGACGCCTAACCGACTGAGCCACCCAGGCGCCCCAATCCATACTGGTTTTAATAAATCAGTAAAAATTATCACAGGAATCATTTCAAGACAAGCAACTTACTTGCTAGGAACTGGCTGCCTAGGCAACATTAGTATCTTAAAGAACGATGCCAAGTAACTTATAACTTGGTGATGGGACATTGGCATTATTTCACCATCTGAACATGCCCTACTCTAAAATATGTATTTTTAAAATACTGCCACACTCACTCATTTACAGAAAAGGATTTATCACTATCTACAACATTTAAGTAACACTGTATTTGGAACTATTCCAATTCACTTAATATCACATCCCCTATGGACTAAGGAAATGTCATCTTAAATTATACTGACCCTAACAGTAAAAATACCAGTATAAACTATGTTCTACACTTGTATTTTATTTATATGACCTATACACGTAAATTTATGTAATTTATAATCTATATTCAGAATTGCTTGGTAGACCAAATTAATCCAATGATAGTTAATGAAAATATGTGCTCTCTTGGTTTCCTAGTATAAAATGCTTATTAATCAGAACATTAAGTTTTTGCTTTAAAGTGACCAGAAAGTTTTTCCTCTTTTCATCTAGAAGTTTCTCAAATGGGTCCTTTTCTCTCCTTGCTCTTTATCCTCCCCACCTATTGCAAAGTAGTTAGCAGTCTAATTATAAGCAATTGTTTTTGTTGGTAAGGAGGCTGCTAGCTAAAAATAGATCTGTGAAAATTTCTTATTTAAATCAAGGAGCTCTTTAATATTATGAATAATCAATTCTTAGTTATGTTATTTAGTATAGATACTAATTCACAAGATTTTCTTAAAGCCTTTGACTGGGGTCACACGTCTAAAGATATAAAGTATACTTAAGAGTTAACTTCATGAAGCGACTCTGGGAGTTAGAAAGGCAAGGATAGGCACCTGGGTGGCTTAGTTGGTTAAATGGCAGGCTTGTGATTTCGGCTCAGGTCGTGATCTCACAGTTGTGGGACTGAGTCCCGCATCAGGCTCTGCACTGAGCTTGGAGCCTGCTTGCAATGCTCTCTTTTCCTCTCTGCCCCTCACCTACTCTCTCTCTCTCTCTCTCTCTCTCAAAACAGACAAATAAACTTTAAAAAAAAAAAAAAGGCAAGGAGTACAAGAGAAAGGGGAACTGCAAATGGGAAGGATGAAAACGTCTAACACATTCAGGCCTCATGTAAATGATACAGTCAAGAAAGGGGAAAGTTTTTGTCTCCCCATCATCACTGCATTCTAGATCCCAAACTAAAATTCAAAACCAAATCTAGATCTGTCATATTATCTATATTTAGTTACCACAACCCGTATGAATAAGTGAGCATTTTTAAAAAGTAATTAATTTTCTTCTAAAGAGAAAAAGAAACAGGCCTAACTCAAATCTCTATGTTATCTGCTTTCCTCTTCTGTATCCTTAGAAATGCTTGTGAGAAACATCAATATGCAGACAGGGTCCAAGCAGCTTCACATGCAGCAAACGAGAAAAACGAGACCGGAACAACCACGTACATTCTAAGAGACCATAAGCATGAACAAGACATAATGAACAGTGGCCTAAGAGACTTACTCTCTTCCCCAAACTGGCACACATGCACATGCTCACACATAGTTTACAATCTAATGACAGCTTAAATAAGGGCCCACATACAGCCTGTGATTCAGATAAACGCAACAGGGATCAGGCTAGCTTCAGGGGTAGAGCTGCCCACGGTTTCCAAGTTAAAGACACAGTTTTTGAGAAACAGAGATCAGGCCTTTCTTCCATTATGGTCATGGTACTGAATAATGAACATATGAATTCATAACATGAAATGATTAGTTTCATCTTTTCTCAGTGAGTGAAAGGGCTAAAAAGGCTTTTATGTAAAGGCATTTTACTCACAGTCATGAGTCCCATGCATGAGACTAAGGCTTTATAATGAATAGAAGGTAAACGAGTGGCATTTTCTGCTATCATTCTACATAAGATAGGTTCTGTCTCAATAAATTTGGAGGCTATTCAGCACATAATGAACTATGACAGGGAAAGGAGGCCTTCAACTAAGTTTTTTTTTGTAATGCAGCAAATTATACTGCATGTCAGATTCTTCTTCCAAATACCTTTCCAATAAGAGTAACACCTGTCATTTGGACCTAACTACAATTTATCAGAACATCTTGTCTCATTTGAACCTCACAACAATCCAATGACGTGCAGAGGGCAGGGTTCATTACTTTCATTTTAAAGATAAAATAACTTGGGCATGAGACATCAGCTAACTGCCCAAAGCCACAGGGCTAGCAAACAGTGTAGACCAGTTTTTGCAGGGTGGAGCATAAAAGGAGAGAAAGAAAGTTTCAGACAGCAGAGTTGTAGTTCCCGATGTATCTAGAAATACAGATAAAATGGAAAAAGAAGAATTTCATTCTTTACTTCATGTCTGTATCTTAAAAGGTTAATAAATGTATTCTTATTCAGAAATCAGCTGCCATGCAGACAGCAACTTCTTCTAATGCTTTAGGTGGGCTTATTCCCCTTGAGGCCTGATACATTACTGCTATGCAGGAAGTATGGCAATAAGGAATGAATTCCAAATGATTTGTAGCCACTCTGATTTTCTGTGACTTTGGTCTTTGCTTATCATAGTTTTTTGGCCTAGGGTGACTTCTAGAATGAGCCAGATGTTCCTTGGGAACCCTCTGGACTATACTCAGAATCAGTGGAAAACCCCAGAGAAGCCTTAAAACAAGCTCTCTCCATTCCTCTTAGCACTCCGGCCCAAAGACTATCACACTTCAGTACCAAGGCTGCTCTATCTCAGTAGAACCTCTCACTGCCTCCCTGCTCACAACAATCTCAGAGGTCCCTACAGGCTGCCTTGAGAGACCTGAGTCGCAGCACAAGCCTGTGTGTGTACTAGTGTCATGGACACAAGTCACTTACTGAATATATATGGCCAAAGTCCATGGAAGACTTCAGGCCAAGAAGCGGGTTTCCTCGTGCTTAAATGAATAAACAGATACGCATATAAATCTATATTCATTTCCTTAAAATAAACAGACATTTGTCACAGTGTGAAATTTTGTTGGTATCAGATGAGATTTCATGCTTCAGTCCTATTCCTACTCCAATCACAACTTCTGCTTTAATGTTCCTTTAGTTACTTGATTATAAAATTAGTGGAATTTTCATCATATATATTTTCAAATCTTCATTTTATCCATGAATCCAGGCTTTATCTGAAGTTGATTTATACTTTTCAAAAGACAGTGTTTCTCAGTATCTGCTCCAAATTTGTGATGAGGACATAGAAGCCCAAAAGAAGAAATACGGTTTAACCAAGGTCAGAGAGCCAACCAACGACAAAACTTGCACCAGAATCTTGATCTCTTGATTCCTAGCCCAGTGTCAAATTATGCTATTATAGAGGACAGGGGTCTTCCTCTCTCAGTGTCTTTTCAAGCTCATGCAACTGAAAAAATAAATCCCTTTCAGTTTAAACATGAAGTACTGCCATACCAAAATCCACTTCAAGAGATGATTCTGGCAATTAGCCAGTCTACTTCTGAAACCACAAGAATCAGCAAATGGAACTGAGAAAAGCAAACATCACAGAGGTCATGGATCCATAAAGCTATATTAAATAACAAGGTGGTTAGACATTTTCCTAAAGTGAGAAAACCAATTCGTTTAACAAAAAAACTAGGTCTGAGCTAAGGACAGCAATTTCATATGTTAAAAAAGCAAATAACCTTAAAAATTCCAAAAACATTTTCTGCCATGTTTGCTTTCAAACATCAAAATAAAGCTGGTAAACAATCCTGAATAGAGTAGGTAGCTACAGATCATTTGAACATCTATGAACTTCAGCCTCACTCCTAAGAAATTAATTGTCCTTATTCTTTCTATCTCATGGGAGTCATAAGAAGGTGAGAAAGCTTTGAAATTTATACAAACATGAAGATGACTTACAAACTTACTTCAACATTAAAAGTACATTCTAATTCATCTATGATGAATTAGCCGCAGACCTTAACTGGCCTTAAAGCTGGAATTAGTATTTACACTATCTTAAGTTTTAAACACAATACGCCAATTGGCTTAGCCAACTAATAAATAATACACTTCATCTTTAAAAGACTTCTTAGGAAAAAGGAAAAACAAGTATGTTACCTGATCCAGAACCTGATGTTGTCATATCATAAATTAAATCTTTCAACGTAGTGCCCTCTGAAATAAAAGGACGATCTAAGGAAGGATCCTCTTCGTTTGGCACTCGATGGTGAATGACAGTACGATTATGGCAGATATAAACCATTAACATGAGTGAGATGCAGACGAAGCAGACTGGTCCAGCAATGACAGCTGCCAATTCGACGGGACCAAGGCCAGATGATGGCTTTCCTGAAAAAGGGCCTCAAATGAAATAAACATCAACAATAGCAAAAACACTGAAGGTGGCATCCACAATTTCCTAATCCTCCCCATTTCATGCACTTGGCCACTACTCCCATTAGTCAGAGAGCCTCATTCCAGCAGCTCATAGGGCTCAAACCCAGAACAAATAAATCATTTAGTCTTCTCCCATTGGCCCCCCTTTCATGATCATCAGGTCAGACAACATCCACTTACTCTTCTTCTGCTCTTCAGCCTCGTCTAAATAAAGCCAGTGACCACCAACATTCCAGGACATCACTCTCAGGTCACTAATCACTCTCTGGTCACTCTCAGGTCACTAATAAAAGAACCAATGATCTGGGGCACCTGGGTGGCTCAGTCACTTAAGCATCTGACTCTTGATTTCGGCTCAGGTCACGATCTCATAGTTCGTGGGATTGAGCCCCACACCACACTCTGTGCTGACGGCCTGCTTGGGATTTTCTTCCTCCCTTTCTCTCTGCCTCTCCTCCTCCTCCTCTCTCTCTCTCAAAAATAAGTAAATAAACAAATTAAAAAAAATAATCTGGAAAAACTCCCATTAATGTCTTAAAAGTCCTTTTTTTAAATCAAGTTTTTAAATTTTAATTCCAGTATAGTTAACATACAGTGTTATATTAATTTCGGGTACATAGTACAGTGATTAAACAATTTTATACATTACTCGGTGCTCATCATAAGTGTTAAGTCTTTTTTTTTTTTTTAAAGAAGTTTGGCTTGTCTTCTTATTCCAAGGCCAATAATATATACAAATGGCAGGCAAAAAAAAAAAGTATAAATATAGATGAGCAAAAGTAAAATGAAAAAAAATTTTCTTTAGCCTTACTAGCCCCACACAATTCACATTTTAGTATATGTCTGTGTATATATATCTATCTCTATCCATTTTTGTAAGTTTTTATTTACTTAATCTCTACACCCCACATGGGGCTCGAACTCAGGACCCTGAGACCAAGAGTCATATGCTCTTCCAACTGAGCCAGCCAGACACCCTTCCATCCATTTTTTTAAATGTAAAATATATCTTTTGCTTTGTTAATAGAGTTTACATGTATATACTTCCTAGTCTATGTTAACCACTTGTACTTTTTTTAATTTTTATTTTTTAAAGTTTATTGGAGTGTGCCCATGCTCTCATAAGTGGGAGAGGGGCAAAGAGAAAAAGAGAGAAAGAGAGAGAGAGAGAGAGAGAGAGAGAGAGAGAGAGAGAGAGAGAGAGAGAATCCCAAGCAGGCTGGGCACTGTCTGCTCAGAGCCCAACATGGGGCTTGATCTCACTAACCAAGAGATCATGACTTGAGCCAAAATCAAGAGTCAGACATTTACCACTTGGACTTTTATTTCAAGATCATTTATATTCTTATAATCTCTTAATAACTAACATTTTGCATTATTTCAGAAACACATTAATTACATTGGCATTAATCCTGAGCCTTGCTGGTTCACTGCTCAGAACCATTTCTTTCATATCACAACTTTCCCATTCTTGAGATCTTTACTTGGATTGATGTCTTATGATAGAATCCTAATTCTTATAATTTCTTTTAAGAAGAGCACATGGGTTCTCATACACTGAATACTTATTATCTAAAAATGGCTGTTGTTTTTATACATAGAAAATCTTGGCAGACCTAAGGAATTTTAGGTAACAATTAATATATGATGTTCCATTAACTTCTGATATTTAAAAAAGCAGAAAATCTGAACTTTTTCTTCTTTTTAGAGGTAATCAGTGTTCACTTGTGCCGAATGCATAAGCAATTTTTTTCTTCATTCTTGAAACTGACATTTTATTATATGTATTTCATTACGTATTTTTTCATTAATTTTGCATAACATTCTTCTCTTCTGTCTGCTCATTTGTCATTTTCTGGAATTTTTGTAGTAAGTGTATTGGATCACCTAGATTTATCCTCTATAGCTCTTAATTTGCTCACCCTCTTTTCTCCTTGAATTATAACACAATTTCTCAAGCTTATCTTGCCTTAAGCTTGTATCACACTTAACTATAAAATATTAGTATCCAGTCTGCTATTCACTCTCAATACTGCATTTTTAAAAATAATTCATCAGTTGAGCTTTTCATCTAAAAGTGATCTTTCGGGGCGCCTGGGTGGCTCAGTCAGTTAAACGTCCGACTTCGGCTCAGGTCATGATCTTACGGTTTGTGAGTTCCAGCCCCGCATCAGGCTCTGTGCTAACAGCTCAGAGCCTGGAGCCTGCTTTGGATTCTATGTCTCCCTCTCTTTCTGCCCCTCCCCTGCTCTCTCTTTGTCAAAAATAAATAAACATTAATAAATAAATAAATAACTAAATAAATAACTAACTAACTAAATAAATAAATAAAATAAAAGTGATCTTTAACTGAAAATGGACTTTAGACTTTCTGGGAGTTCTTCCCTATCATGAGGTAAGTCTTTTTCATAGGATTGATTAATCCAGTTCAGTTCACTTCTGAACCACTGAATCTTTTCATTTGGTAAAATTTTTTTTTTATTTTTATTTTTTTGCTGTTTGCTTATCAGACACCTGGGAATGAGGGATTTATGTATGTTGAGCATTAGAAATGAAGTGAGTTCTTCACAACGCTTTATGAGTCTTCATTTAGATATTTCAAGCCAAATGGAAATGGGAAATTGTGGAATTATAATTTTTCTTTGTCATTTTAGAATTGCAGATGCCTAAACAGAAGTCAGAAAAATCAGTCTGATAGAAACTTGCCATGGGGAGCTTCCCCACCATGCTGAAAGGTCTGGTTTTACTTTGCTGTTATCACTTGAATGAAGTGCAGGACTGCCTCGCTCTGTAACCTGTGGGGCTGGCCCTTTTCTGCTGGGCCACAGCAGTGCTTCCTACTCTAATTAGCACGATGCCTGGACCAACTCGGAGTGGAGAGGGAGCACTGTGGTTGCCTCCGTGACCAATGAAAGCAGGTGCTTCCTAAAGAAGGATAGGGCATTTCCTCCTGTAACCTCCTCACCCGAGTGCCTCAGTGTAAGGTTAGGTGGGATTCTGTAAAAGGTGCTTTCATGTACTTCTCTTCATCTGGGTAGTCAATTCTTCACTAGGCTGATGCTATCTGCACTACAAATTATAGAAGTTTCTCACAAATATAGGCATGAGGCTGGTATTCTTCCATTAATTCTGCTAGCATGAATACAGGTTTCCCCCACTTTTATATTGAATATTCTATATTGCCACTGTAGAAATTCAGGATTTGAGGAAGTGATGGAAGGAGTTAAATACATGTGCTCAGGCTAACATCTTAAACCAGAACCTGAACATTAATCTAATTCTAAGAATTTATGAAGCCTTCAAATTCCTGGCTCGGCCAGAACACTGTTAAACGTAAACTATGGTGAAGGACCAAAAGCCCTGAAATCATATATAATGATTTGTATATAAAGATCATAAAGCAAAGTTAAATTACAAAATGAAGGCATCTGGACTGTTTAGTGCTGCACTCAATTCCTGCCCATTACCGACTGCTTTAAAAGGCTGGGGCATCATACAAGGAAGAGAAGGCCACTCTGAGGACAAAGCAGGGACACTCTGAGGATGTACTGCTGCAGCAGCCCTGTCAGAATCCGCCTTGAAGAGGATGGCCTTTTAGGCATAACAGACCTCAGAGAAAGTCTATTATTGGAACCACGTTCTCCAACAACACACACCCAGCAGGCAGGATCTTGGCTACTCCTATAACTCTACAACTATGGACAAGTTCCTTCTTGCCTCTCCACAGAGCAAGGTTTTAGTTCTAAAACCTGGGTCAGAATCAGCTTTTCTTGCAGTATTAGAGAAAAGTCTTACACAACCACTTACCAACAGTCGGGAGTTCTATTTTATTGCAGTGGTCCTGATTGCAGCAATACGTTGTAGTGACAGAGCCGGTTTTTGAAGACGGTGCACACACAAACGGCCTGTCTCGGGGAATTAGGTCAATTTCAGCTATACACATGCTATTGTGTATAACTTTGTCTGTGGTCTCTGTGACAGAGACAAAGCAGAGCCCATCTGTCACACAAGTAAAATTGTCTTTTGTACAAAGGTGGCAGAAACACTGTAATGCTGGGAAAAGAGAAGATTCTATTAGAAAAAATTCTCAAGGTTCACAATATGAAGTTATCCCGTATTCACTAAAATAATACATTCCTGATCCTATTATAATACAATTTCTTTGCACTGTTCAAAAAATAAAATGCTTATTTCTCTCAGAAGTTCCAAATTCTGTTGAGAAGCACACATACATAGGAGTCAAATGTGATAAAATCGGGACCGAGGTTTTTTTCTAAAACTTTTTGGTTTACAAGTACAGAAAAATTCTTACAAGTAATTTCATCAAGGTAAGCCTCTCCCATTTGAAACACAGTACATGTAAATTTTTAATGGTTATTCTTATCAGCCCAAAGCTATGTATTCACATATTCCCCCACCTGGAAGCAATATGTGAAAATACAACTACCTACTTCACTAGAGGTTGGAAATGTCATTTGGGTGGATTTATGGTAATGGAGTAATGGAAATAGATTTGTATTTCTCTTTCCTCTTGTGCAAACCCTGAGAAAGGCATGTATCTTCTAGCTAGGATTAGGGTGCTTGCTCAGTAAGCCAAGGAGACTGCACCAGTTAAGGCAATCATAGACTGGAGAAACACTAGCAACATGCCCAGTTGTATCTTTTGATCTTTATGGCTTAACTGGAGAAGTGACTCCTTCAGGGAAGTCTTCCCGTAATTACCAACACCTTCCCCTACAAACAGACACAGACCTTCCACCATGGTCTCCAATGAGGTTAAGTGCTTCCCAAAGCACACATTAACAGGATTGCTATATTTTTTCTCTCCCCTATGAAACTATAAGCACATTGCAGGCAGAGATCCATATTAATTATTTCTGTAAATCCATGTCTAGCAGGCCTGTTACATACCAACATTCAAAAAACTTTTGTTAGGGGTGCGTGGGTGGCTCAGTCGGTTAAGCGTCCGACTTTGGCTCAGGTCATGATCTCGCAGTTTGTGAGTTCGAGCCCTGCATTGGGCTCTGTGCTGACAGCTTGGAGCCTGGAGCCTGCTTCAGATTCTGTGTCTCCCTCTCTCTCTGCCCCTCCCCTGCGGGCACTATGTCCCTCTCTCTCTCTCTCTCTCTCTCTCTCAAAAATAAACATTAAAAAATTAAAAAAAAAAAACCACTTTTGTTAAATGAATGATAGAATGGGCACTTAGATTTCACTACAAACTCATAAAACTGCAAAACACAGTTATGTCCTTAGGTCCAAACAAACTTCCCAATTACTCGTTGGAGAGGAAAACGTTACAGTCCAGATATGTAGTACACAGAATGGCTACCTATGATGAGACCAAGGAGGTCCACAGAAACAGCATATCTAAAAAAAGAATAGCTAGACAGGCAGGCCAGAAGAAAGCTAACTCTCTGAACAGCTTACTGTGCAGGAAAGGAGAACTCAACAGGCTTGTGATGCTCAAATGTTGCATATTCCCAAGAAAGGCCTGTTTAGGACTGGCCCTTGGCTAGTCCCTAGGCAATAAGCTCTGAGCCCTTGGCACATTCTCCCTGATACAAACACTGCAAACCTGTGTGACTGAGACCCAATAAAAACTCTGGACACCAAGGCTCCACTGAGCTTGCCAAGCTGCAACACTCTGCACGTGCTGTCACAGTGATGCTGAGCTATGGAGTGAGTGCACCTGTGCCACTGCACTGGGCCAGCACACCTGGAAGCTGGCACCTGGTTGCTCCTGGGATTTGCCCCATGTGCCTTTTCCTTTTGAGGATTTTAATATGTATCTTTTCCACTGTAATAAGCCATAACCATGAGTACAACAGCTTTTCTGAGTCTTGTTAGTCCTAGCAAATCACTGGGCCTAAGGGTGGTCTTGGGGACCTCAACTCACTTGCTAAAACCAAACTCAGGAATGTCAGGATTGCCTCAATCAAGTGCTTCTTGGTTGCTGGCTTAACTAATATACTTACTACCTTTACAGACCAGCAATGTTTTACCTTAGTCGTCATAAAAAAAAAAAAAAAAAAAAAAAAAATTGGTCTTTCTTCTTCTTAAATAGTTCAGCTATTTGAATTAACTCCTCCCAAACACAAGAACTCAAAAAGAGTATTAAAAAAGACACAGTCATAGTCCATAGTCTAATACTTAAAGATTATTAAAAGAGACAGTTATTCACAGTGATTATAGGTTCCCCGGGTATAATTTCCTAAGGAGGGATTCTGACTAAAAAATCCATGGACTGGTTTCAGGGATACATGAATGCCATGAAACTGCAGGTCAAATATATGGCTTTCAAGGTTTGTTGCTTTCAGCAGAATCACAAAGGAGTCTGTCACCCACAAAAGATCACAACCACCACCATAGGAGACTGTCATCATTCTCTCCTGAATCCTCTGTACTCATGGTGAGTCAATCGACCAATACTGTCTAACCATTAGTTTTATCAGTTACTCTACCAAAAGCTTAGTGTACCAAGACTAACTTATGGTTCCAGCACCTGAAGAGCTCCAAGGCCTACAGAAGGCGAACGCTACGATACAGTGTGTAATTGCTATGTATAAAAAATACTGCCATGAATACTCTCTCAATTCTAAGATCTTCATCCTCTCTCTTAGCATATATGAAATGAGACCTACATGCTTGGCCTAACAAGACTTTTACTTTTGGATTCCAACTTACAGCTCCCTTTGCAAATGCCATCTAAGGCCACACATTTCCCACCATCATGTCTTTCATGGCCATGGTCTTCACACATACTATCTTTCTGCTTCATTTAAACCCACCTCTCATCCTTTAAGACCCTATTCAAACAAGATCTTTTCCATGATATGCTCTAAACTCTTCCTCACCCTTAAGATAACTGGGTGGGTCCTTATGATACGTTTCCTAGTCTTCTTTGTGGACCTTTAAGACTTGTCAGATCGAACAAATCACTCTATTTATAGTTTGCTGTTAAAGGGTCTCTCATTACATTAAGAAGGGCCAAGTTTTTTAAAATTTGTTTTCCCACCATTTAATCCTGGACTCTTAGATGGTGATCACAAAAATACATGCTGACGCAGTATTTCCCAAACCAGAGGTCCCAAGTATGTTGGGAGGAAAAGGGGAGTCTACAAATTGTGTACAAAAAAATTTTTAATGCTTTCATTTAAAAGATAATCTAGGGGCGCCTGGGTGGCTCAGTCAATTGAGCGTCCGACTTCGGCTCAGGTCATGATCTCGCGGTCCGTGAGTTCGAGCCCCGCGTCGGGCTCTGTGCTGACAGCTCAGAGCCTGGAGCCTGCTTCCGATTCTGTGTCTCCCTCTCTCTGACCCTCCCCCGTTCATGCTCTGTTTTTCTCCATCTCAAAAATAAATAAACGTTAAAAAAAAAATTAAAAAAAAAATAAAAATAAAATAAAAGATAATCTAAAATGAATGATAAAAATTCTGGATCATAAGTAACCACAATCTAAACAAGTACTGTCAGTAGGCTGTCTTTCACTGATACTTCTTTGGTTGTATTAAGATCTCCCTCAGGCCAAACGTTTCTCATGGCACACTGTGCAAGGAAAGGTCTCACTGTAACTGTAACCAACAGTGAAAAATACTGTACAGGAAACTAGAATCATCAAAGCATATGACAATACAGGCATCGTCAAAAGCCAACAAACAGTCTAACAGCTAATACCATATATATATGCTGCAAGTATTACACGGGTCCTATCTTTGTAGCACAATTGCAAAAGTTCATTAGAAATAAATGTGGATGGAAGTACCCAATGACATTTTTCCATTCTCACTTCCAGCATGAGCTGGTATAGAGAACCATTTAATAAAGACTTCAGTAATGTCATCATGTTAACCTCATCTCCGAGTGAACACCACAGCTGACATCTCATTAAAACCGGTATTTAAGGAATGTTTGCTGGCAAGTGTTTTGGTCAGACATGAGGTCTGATTATCCCGAACTTAAGAACAAAGCCTTAAAGTCATTAATAGCACCTTGCACAACATTACTTACAGAGAATGGATACTTGCAGCTTTTAGTATCACTCAAGTGAAAATAGAGAAACAGATTTAAAATGGCATGAGACCTGAGGCTATTTTTTTCTATTGTGAAACCTAAACATCACCTGTCTCACCGAATAACTATTAACTTGAAATTTGTTAGTTTCATAGTTGTCTTTGTATTTAATTTGCAGTCTTGGTTTATAGTTATAAATGAGCCAAAAACAATAAAAAATTTTTTATCTAGTTTCACAGCTATACAATTTAAGTAACATGAAAAATACATCCTGCATGTTTCCTTTTAAAGGGGTTACTACTTATGGCAAGTTTGAGAAAATTAGGGCTAAAGGGCTTCTCTGAACAAGTGTCTTTCAACAAGAATAGGTCACTGGACAAATATAAACTTCACTTAACATAAAGCTTAACCAGATTAGGGTTTATTTCTTGACAGAATTTTAAAATTCTATTTTACTACTCTAAATCAGAGTTGAGACTGAATACAAGATTGCTGTTAAACATATATGATGTTTAGAGTTGACATATATGATGACAGTTCAGAGAAAAAATAAAATAATTTAAAAATTTCCATCAATTCATGAGCTTTAATTCTCATTTTTTTAATTCAAATTTATTTTATGAATAGATAGATCTGACCCCTAGCTACCTCTCTTTTTTAATTAGGCTGTTGTTAATTTTTAAACGCACATACAGGGCAAAATTTCTATCTAAAAAAGGTGTACAATGATGTCTTCTTCCCACTCCAGAGCCCAGGTTTCACACCCTCCTCTGCAGCATCCTTTAACACCAGCCCACCAACTCGACTCTTTCATTCTGCAACTTCTCACTGAGCATATCTATCTATCTGCCAGGTACTGCGCAGGCTGCAGGGTGTAGGGATGAATAAGACAAGTATCTGGACTGCAGGAGCTCAGCAGGGTGGATTAAATGGAGCACTAAAATCCAGGGTCCGGAGGACAATGATCAAAGTGCTTCAACTCTGCCAAGGTAGAAGGGATATCAAGAAAAGCTTCACAGGCCATCTGAGTCAGAACTTGGAGCATATGTAAATCTGCTAGATAGCTGAAGGTGAGAAAGTTGTCCTGACAGCTTTTTGTCCTGAGGTTTTTTCTCCTCAGTGGCAGGATTTTATCCTTGGTGGCTAGCATCCCAAATGTTAATGAGACCATCAGATTTCAATAACTACTCAAGATATTAACCATAATGGTTTCATTTCATCAGCAAAATGAACATAATCCCTTCCTGACCTATTTCATCATCTCAACGAGATCGTCAAATGAGATACTGTACAATAGCACATCTTGAAACTACTAATATAAATCATATGTGACCACACAGAATTATCACATATAATAAATGGCGTTGTTCCACACAGTTTTTATTTGTAGGCCACCAAAGAAACGCGTCTTCCCCAAAGTAGTACGTAAAGTTCCACTGTACAGTCCTAGACAGGGCCGCAGGAAACCTTGAAGACTGTCTCATTCTAATTCAGTTCCGTCATTTTATTAATGCAGAAACTAAAACTGAGGAGTACCAAAATAATTTATAACAACATCCTACCCATGTTACAGGTGGATGTGAATTCCCACTACATTTTCATCACAAACATGTGATGGTATTGGTATCTGTATGTTTCTGAGTTAGTATCCAGATGTTAAATAACTGAAATCTTTCAAGACTCCCCAGTGGTTCAATAGGACAGCTTCTTGTTTGGACCCCTAGAGTTGGGCTTTTCTGCCTGACAGCAAAGATACGAATCAAACTCCCTGTTCAGTACCTTTCTCCTACCTTGGTCACCTGTTGCTTCCAGGCCCCAATATCTACCAGCAGCTACAGCTTCCTCCATTCTATGATGAACATTTTCCCACACTCTCACTTCTGAAATCTGCATCTGCATTACAATCAAGGTAAAAAGAAAACTTCAGCCTCTGGACAGAAAGGTAAGACACGATATTGCTACTGCAACCGAACCATGTACAAACTTGGCTATGTATAGAAGGAATTACTGATTTAATTATCACTTTAATTATTTGCATTGGTATCTCTCCTGCAAATAAAATTTAGCTTAACCTTATTCCCCATTAAGGTCTTCAGGCAAATTTCACAACGATTCAGCACTGCAATGAAAAGCCACTGTGTTCACAGAAAACTGTCAATCCCATGCGAGGAAATACAATTACTAGCAATAGAAATTTCCAAAGACTGCAAAATAAATCACAGAATTTTCAAAATTAGAAGATGTTGGTGTGATGTGAAGGACTGTCAGAAACCAAACATCTAGCTGTCAAAGTGACAACAGTAAAGAGAGACAGCGGGACTCCTGGGGTTATCAACTTCACTGATGGTGATAAATCCCAAATTGAGATTCTAGCACTTGGTCCCAACTATAAAGGAAACTTCCATCATTGCTTCATTTGAGTGTGTCTGGAGGTCACACATCAAAACCCTATTCTTTCTACCTCCCTTCACTGCTAGTCAGCTAGGGCCATCCAGGGCTGATTCACAAACCCAGGTACCCTGCTAAACAAGTGGAAAAGCAGACAGCCTGCGAACAGTACACAGAACAGACAGGTCTATGACCTTTGTTGATTAAATAAAAACTGGCACCAGAAACCTTGTCTTCCCAGGCCAATAACTTACTCCCCGCTTTATGCATATACTTCAATACTCCCTCCTTTTTCAACCCTTGTTGTTTGGTCTCACGATCCTTCTTTCCCTCTGTCAAGTACTTGACTGAAACATCTGTTGAAATTCACTAATGATGCCTTTCTGGTGAAATTCAACGTTCTTTTCTAAAATTCTTCAGGATATGAGACACACTGACACATTGTTCTTTATTAGTTTACATGACACCACACTTCCATGTCCACAGTCAGCCCTCTGCTACCTCTCAAATCTACATCTCTACACTTCTTGGCCTTGTGCTCCAAACTCATATTTTAACTGCCTTCCAAGAAACACTCTGCTTGGCTTGCCTTTTACTGCAAAGTCAACACATTCAAAACCAAAATACAACATTATTCCTCTAATAGTGGGAGATGTAATCAAAGGGCCCCACAAGGACTCAGGTTCCTTCATTGCTGAGACAGCTCAGCAGTAAAAAAGCAACAGGAGGATGAAGATTTCCCTCTCAGAGACTGAATTCCAATCTTTTCACCACTCTAACTTTGCGGGTGATGACCCTTACTTTCCCTTACCCTTCCCATTATAGCACAATTATGTGTTGCGACCTAGTGAGAGTATTCCCAAATATTACAAATATGCACCAAAAGACAGGTAAAGGACATGAACGATGCCTTTTATCTAGTCTGCTTAGCTACTGTTAAAAACTGAAGATCATACCACTGTTGGCAAGGATGAAGGCAAAAGTTAGAATACATACAAACCCTTTTAGGTACTGCTGGCAACCCGGCTACAATCTTGTCCGCGTCCCACTCCAGTTCTGCCTCCGGTCTTCCCTCTAGGCCCAGTGCCACACCCTCTCTCAAGGAGTCTGGTCCTCTCTTCTCTTCTCCCTGCTCCAGCTCTGGGGAAAGCATACTAGGTTCTCTTCTTTTGTAAATATGCTGCCAATCTCTGTAAACAAGGCTAAAACCCTGACCACCAACAGGGTTTTATTCTTCCAAGTACTCAGTGGTTCTTCTCAACTCCACCCCCTTAGGGTTACCTGGCAGCTGTAATGTCAAAGTGAGCTTGTCAAAACACCAAGCACCATACAGCGTGAAAGCGAATTCTCTAGTCTAGTCCGGATAACATTCCACTCCCAAATTTAGGGCTTTAAAACAAAAATATGATTTACCCAAAAATGTTTCCAGAAAGTCCAAGGACTTAAGAAACATTTCTAATTCAACATACAACTCCAACCTGGAGGACTAGGGGCACGCCTAAATTCTCAATCACTTGTTTTTTGTTTTTTTGTTTTTCACAATACTTCCATTTTCTAGTCTCCTGAGCTCCATGGAATTAGTTGATATAAAGTTAACTGATATCCAAGAAAAACACACTAAGAACAGGCTGCCTCAATGGCAAGATGAGATTTAACAGGGACAATTAATATAAAGGCCTTCGTTTAGGCTCAAATAAAATAAACTGCATAAATACAGGATAAAGATTTGCTTAGCAAATTTGGGGAATCTGTTTAACAACAGATTTTTAAAAGTCAACAGCATTTACTGTTAACTGTAGCCATGGTGATAGGGGAGACAGAGAGAGAACTGGGCACAAAATTCCACAAATGTCCAAATAATAAATAATCAGTGTTACTTGAACATCCATCTGCTATGTACATATGGGTCAGAAAATCAAAGAACGAATTCGACAAAGTTTGACTGGAAAGGTATCCTAGCCGTGGAGACCAACTACCTCATTTTATAGACCTAGTGTCTATTTGTCTCACTCCAATACTAAATCAAATCATGAGGTCAGGATGTGGTAAATTTTGTTTCATAAAAAGCATTTCCTTACTACAGCTCCTCCCTACAATGAACTGACTGCCTCACAGAAGATTCTGACTTCTCTATCATTAGAGATATTTAAGCGGAGGCTTAATGACCAATAGTCAGAATTTGTGAAGTAGGGATCTCCTGCACTAAGTAAAGGGTTGATGTAAAACTAAAACTCTACAATTCTTCAAATAGTAAGATTCTATTGTTACAAGTTGCATCAAATATTACACATCCATACTTTCCTTTTTTTTTTTTAAATATTTGTTTATTTTTGAGTGAGCAAGGAGGGGCAGAGAAAGAGGGTGACAGAGGACCTGAAGCAGGCTCCACACTGACAGCACGGAGCCCAATGCAGGGCTCAAACTCACAAACTGCAAGATGATGACCTGATGCTTAACCAACTGAGCCACCCAGGCGCCCCTCCATGTTTTCATTTTTTGACTAATTCAACTTAAGTTGACATCTTCAAGGTACAGCATTTAGGGTAGCGAAACTCATTGTATAATTGTTTGTTCATCTATTTCCTCCATTACACTGTAGGTTAGTATTTTATGAGTATTTTATGCATCTCTGCATTCCTAGGTCCAGAATCCAGAAAGGATCCAGTATGATTCTTGAATAAACATCCCAGGAGTATCTCTTTTGTATGTGGGTGGTCACTAGCACCAGGGTCCTCAATTAAATGGCCAAGCAACCAAATTTTTTCACTTTTAACTACCTTCATTTTTGAAGTCTTTTTCCCATCTCTCAATGCTCTCCTTTCAACTGTCTGAAATTCCCACTTAAGTACCTCCCTTAAGTCCATTTGATGGACAATACCCCATCATCCAGAATAACCTCTTCCTGCATATAAATGGAAGGCAACCTGACACTTCCAAGATTACAAATGAACATACCCTCTGACCTAGAAGGAATGTAGCCTACAGATATACTTTACATGTGAAAAGTGCCTAACATACATGGTTATTAATTTCCTAAGAATTTTATACTAGGTTGTTTCTAATCCTGCCTATGCATCTATCAATAGAACTGGTGAAATAACATGATGGTATCACTAAAATGGAAGACCATACAGCTACAAAAAAAAAAAAAATTGATGTTTTCATAAAAAATTGTTTTCAAAAAAATTGATGATGATTAACATAGACTAACCCCTAAGATGTATTAAGTAAAAATCTGGGGGCGCCTGGGTGGCTTAGTCAGTTGACCATCTGACTCTTGATTTCAGTTCAAGTCATGATCCCAGGGTAGTGGGATAAAGCCCAACATCGGGCTCTGTGTTGAGTATGGAGCCTGCTTGAGATTCTTTCTCTCCCTCTACCCATCTTCTCTGATCAGGCTCTCTCTCTAAAAAACAACTGCATAGTGCAGAACAGTATATTTAATACAGTAACATTCTGGCTAAAAAGCAAAGGTAGGAAGGAAAGAAGAAAGGAAAATACATATACACATTGGCTTGTACATATTACAAAGCATCTCCCTGGAAATACAAAAGCAATAGGTAACACTGACTTCCACGGAAGGGCACTGGGTACCCAGATGATAGGGATGGGAGGAGACTTTTCACTACACACACATTTGTACTTTTTGAATTTAGAAAAATGTGAGTGTATTATATCTATTCAGTGTCATAAAAAAATAAAAAATGCCTTTCTATGCTCCATCCCTTTCTCCTATACTATCTTCAAAACTCCTAACTTAGTACATTTACTATATGGAGTATTGCCACCTCATGCCAATTTCAAAACTTTAATGTTCTTTCTGTGAAACAATTTGCCAAGATACAGTAATAGCCTTTAAAATATACTTTTTTGGGGGGGCACCTGGTTGGCTCAATCAGTAGAACATGCAACCTGTGATCTCAGGGTCATGACTTTGAGCCCCACACTGGGTGTACAGATTACTTAAATAAATAAAACTTTAAAAAAAACTTAAAAAAAAGTAAATATTACTTAAAAAAATAAAACTTCTTTAACTCTATTAATACTACTTCTTAGAAAGTTGTCTAAAGGAGTAACAAGAGATAAGAGCAAAGATACGCACGCAGATGTTTGTTACAGCATTTTATGGTTGAAAACAACCTATATGAATGACAATATGACAATGACAAAATAAATTATGACACAGTCATAAGTGGGATGCTATACAGGCATTAAAGCTGATATTTTAGAAGCATTTTTAAGGACAGGGAAATGGTTATATTACTAAAGCTATATACAATGTGATTATAATTCTATTGCTATCATGTGTCTTGTTTTTTTTTTTTTTTAACCACTTCAAAGAGTTGAAGGGGTATGTTGATATACAGAGCAGATGTGTACCCTAGCCCCTAAAAAGAATAGAGAAACTTTTATCTCTGATGGTTAGCGCTACACCATTAACTGAATTTCTTGGTTTTTCCCAATCTAAACATACCTTTATAGTTTCTCATTATAGTTTATGTGGACTAGTGGTTATTACAAGAGTATGATAATTAATATAAGGTAATTCAGAGACAAAAAGAAGTTCGAATCCTATCTCTGCCAGACAGCCTGTAAGTAATCTTGGGGAAGTTGCTTAACTTTTTTGAGACTGTTTTCTAAATTTATAACAACAGCAATCTCAGAAGGTTTGAGATTGAGATAATATGTACAGAAATAAGAATACTCAGGGGACCCTGGGTGGCTCAGTTGGTTGAGCGTCCAACTCTTGATTCTGGCTCATGTCAGGATCCCAAAGTCGTGGGACTGAGCGTGGCAGCAGGTTCTGTGCTAAATGTGGAAGCCAGCTTAAGATTCTGTCTCCCTCTGCCCCTCTCCCCCATTCACGCTCTCCCTCTCTCTCTAGCTCTCTAAAATAGAAAGAAAGAAAGAAAGAAAGAAAGAAAGAAAGAAAGACAGACTTAGCATAGTACTCAGCACATAAAATGCTAAAAAATTCATTTATGCATTCATTCAACAAGTATTTATTAGCACCTACTATGTGCCAGTCCCTGTTATACCTGCTGTACAGAGAATCAGAGCAAACCTTTACACAAGTCCAGAAGACAACACTGACACAGAATACATAATGTAAACAGTGTGCACATAAAGCAGTGAACATTCCCATCAGCTATTTCTGTCTCTTTCTCCATTCACGGGTACCCATACAGAGTTTTTCAGCAGTATGACTGTTTGAACAGGGTTATTAGAACTTCAGTAGTTCTTAGGCAGCGTGAGATGTACCTACAAGAAAGTAGATTTTCAGTTCCAACCCAAATTAACAAAGTGTTGGAATACATCCAGTGTGCACATATCCCTAACAAATAGAGAATCATAACTCATAAAATGTTCATGCTTGGAGGAACCTGGTAATTACCTGATCCTTTTCTCTTATTTTTCAGCTGAGGAAACAGAAATGCCCAAAGAGTTACATCAACACAATCTAGATATATTCTAAAAGCACAGGGGAAAAAAGCATATTGGAAAATCTATGGTGATCTCTCCCAAGTAGGACACGATGAAAGACTCAAGCCTTTCCCTCTGGAAAGCAACACTGGCTCTAGGTGATGTGACTCAGTTGCACAGGTACTGAGGTACAGGGATGAACCTAAATGAAAAGTGGCAAATCATTCTGGGCTACAATAAAGCTAAAATAGAACTGTGGTAAGAGAAGGAAGTGGTGACCACCCACCAGCTACCTTTGAATTAAAGGAAGAAGAGAATCACACCTGGGCCTGCAAATAGCAAAAGACCTACTGGAGCCATAAAGAAACGAGCTGGTGTCACTGTGTACTTCATATTTTAGAAGCGCAGAGTAAGGCCTAAACACCTTTCACCAGAACAGTGTATGTAACCTGTGTGGGAACAAAGGAGGAACACCTTCAGGAGGACCGAGAAGCCTAGGAGATTCCTGCTGTTGAGGAGCTCACAATGTAAGGTAGAAAGCCAGCACGCCATGGGTAGAGGGTAACGCACAAAGTGCGGTGAGAGCAGAGAATAGGGACACTTCCCTCAAAGATGGTGTCTCCCCTGAGACTTATAGAAGGCTAAAGAAGAAAGGGAAGTCATTCCAGGGAGATGCTATACCAGGATTCTGTACAGATTCAGGAATAAGAGACTTCAAGCAGTTTAGGAAAATGTAAATAGATCATATAAATCATCTCGATATAAACAACATGAAAAAAAGGATAACAAAATTCAACACCTATTCATGATAGGTGTTTCTCAAACCAGCAATGAATAGAAAACAAAAATTCAAATATGTATCATTTACAAAAGCATCCAAAATCAAATACATAGGAATAAATCTAACAATATATAAGACCTGACCTCTACAGGGAAAGCTTCAAAGCATTACTTGACAGAAATTATGAAGAATACAAAAGAAAATTAATTTATTTATAAATGGAGGGACATTCAATACTATAAGATGTTAATATTCTGCAAAGTGACCTGCAGATTCAACAAAATCAAATCAAAATCCTACAGCTGTGTGTGTGTGTGCGCGCGCACGTGTGTGTGTGTGTGTGTGTGTGTGTGTAGGAATTCACAAGCTAATTCTAAAACCTATATAGAAAAATATCCCAAGAACGGCCAAAGCAATTTTGGAAAACAATGCTTTTGGAAGACCTACACTACAGAATATCAAGACCCATCATAACATGATAATAATTAGGACTATTAATTAAGTATTGGCATGAGAACAAACAGAACAAATAGATTCCAGAAACAGATTCTCACATCTACAACTATTTGATTTATGATAGCAGTGACACTGCAGGGCCCTGGGAAAAGGAAGATATTACCAACAGTAGTGCTGGATCAACTAGGCATACAAATTTTAAAAATAAAAAATAAAACACATACACACACATACATATACACAGTGAAATATTACTCAGCCATAAAAAAGAATGAAATCTTGCCATTTGCAATGACATGAATGGAGCTAGAGAGTATTATGCTAAGCAAAGTAAGTCAGAAAAAGACAAATACCACATGATTTCACTCACATGTGGAATTTAACAAACGGAACAAATAAGCAAAGGAGAGAGAGAGAGAGAGAGAGAGAGAGAGAGAGAGGGAGAGGGAGAGAGAGAGGCAAACCAAGAAAAAGACTCTGAATTATAGAGTACAAACTGATGGTTACCAGTGGGGAGGAGGGTAGGGGGATTAAATAGGTGATGGGGATTAGGAGTGCACTTGTTGATATGAGCACCAGGTATCATATGAAGTGTTGAATCACTAAATTCTAAACCTGAAATAAATATTACATTGTATGTTAACTAACTAGAATTTAAGTAAAACTTGAGAGAGGAAAAAAGTAACATTATGCTGTACGGTAACTAGCTGGAATTAAAATTAAAAATTAGGGGTGCCTGGGTGGCTCAGTTGGTTAAGCGACCAACTTTGGCTCAGGTCACGATCTCGCGGTTCGTGAGTTTGAGCCCTGCGTCAGGCTCTGTGCTGACAGCTCAGAGCCTGGAGCCTGCTTCAGATTCTGTGTCTCCCTCTCTCTCTGCCCCTCACCTGCTCGTGCTCTGTCTCTATCTCTCAAAAAATAAATAAATGTTAAAAAAAATTTTTAATTAAAAATTAAATTAAAAAATAATATATATATATATTTCATTCCATAATGAAAAATCAACTCCAGATGGACTATACATATCAACATTAAAGTAAAGCAAGATGACTTCTAGAATAAAACATAAATATTTTCAAGACATTGAGTCCAGAAAGATTAATCAAATAGGATTCAAAAAGCCCTAACCTTTAAGAGAAAACAACGGAAGTTAAACTACATTAAAATACATTAAAGTCTGTCAAAAAGATACTGTTCTCCTATATCATTTTTCTTATTCATGTCTTTTTCTTCTTTTAGATTTTCAAATATTTGTCCATTTTAGTACTGTGTTTAAAAAGAATCAATTTGGTGTTTTATAGATCAAATCTACTGTAATTTTTTCTAAACCTTTATTTCCTTTGCATGCAGTTAGGTTGATTTGTACTTAATTCCTTCTCTAGCTTGAAATCTTCTTGCTTTCGAATTTTCTCTTGGGTACTGCTTTAGCAAAATCCCCACTAGTTTTGTAGGGCTTGTGTTGCCGGTCATTTCTAAATGGTTTGTAATTACAACTATAATTTCTTCTTTACTACAGGGATTATTTAGAAGAAAAATCTTATATTTCCAAGAGGATATATTATTTATTTTGACTTTTTCTTTTAGTTGTTGTGAATTTCTAATTTGGGTATTCTTTGTAGACCTTCCTATCACCAGTTTCCTGGAAAAGTGAAGAAGTATTTTAAAAGAATAGTGTTCATGATTATAAAATTGGAATACATTAAATCTTTATTATTGTGTTACTCAAATATTCTTTTCTAATTTTTTTAATGTTTACTTATTTTTGAAAGAGACAGAATGCAAGCGGGGGAGGGGCAAAGAGAGAGGGAGACAGAATCTAAAGCAGGCTCCAAGCTCTGAGCTGTCGGCAGAGAGTCCAACATGAGGCTTGAACCCACGAACCATGAGATCACGACCTGAGCTGAAGTCGGACGCTTAACCCACTGAGCCACCCAGGTGTCCTGACCATTGCTTATTTTTTTAGTTAGATTTTATTTTTATCAAAGTTATGTATGTACAGAGTCTACAGTGTCAATAATTCTACAAAACTGTTACCCCTCCTCCCACAAAAAAGATAGCAGCTCTCCAACATCCAGCCCTTTCTATTTCCTGCTCCACGGAAGCAATCACACTTTCCACACTTAATTGAGTCTCTTGGTATTTAGCTTTATGTCATTCCCATCCCTTTTCAGAACAAAGAAACACTGAATTTAGCTAAAAGAGGAATGGCAGAGATAAACACTGCTGGAAATCTCCAAGACTTGGTGAACCACACATATAGGTACACAAGTTTTAATTTCTTGACTTCCCTAGTCTGAAATGTTCATCTTCTTTGTCAAACAAAATATCAAAGCAAGCAGTTCAATTCTGGTTGCAGTCTCCTAGAGGAATACAGCTAAATTAAACCAAATAAGGACAGAAAAGACCAGCCAAAATGAGGTGACTTTTATAATATGTTGTAATATTTCTAACCACTAAATCCATGGCCTTTCTTGGGGCATGAGGATGTGAGAGTATCTAATGTTGTCTGAGCTCCTTTCAGAAGAACCAACCAAACACAGTTTTCAGACATCACGATATAAATGTCCAGAAGCTTAGCACTAGGAATATGGGTTTCAAATTGCTGTTAGCATTAATGCTAGCATTTTGGTTACTGAAGAAGGCCTCTAGTAGAAGGCTGGTTATTAAAAGGTAAGGGTCTATCAGGACTTGATGTATAGAATTATGCAGCACATGTACAGAATTTATGACATCTATATAGAAGTCAATAATTACTATGCCCTAGCTATGGTTTAGAATGGTTCACAGGTGATTACACCCATTTGTTCCATGAGACTTTCCCCCCAGTTCCAGGATCTCTATGCTAAATTAGATGCAAGCACCCCAGCTATTTCCTTAGGGCATGCCATCTGTTTGCAATGCACAGCTAATTCTGAGTCTGTTGCTCCTTGAAAAGTATCCCCTAAGGTTTCTGCCTGACTCCTAAATTCAAATTTATTGAAACTCCTCCCTCCTTCCCCTTCTCCCATCATAAGGCAAGGGAAGGCTAGATCTGACATGACGTATATGATCAATGAGAAATGGTGGAAAGTCTCTAGCTAGAAGAATATTTATGTGACCTTGCCTTTTGTTTGTTTGTTTGTTTGTTTGTTTTTTAAAGAATAAAGTGGAAAAAACAATTGTGATCTTGGGGAAAAAGACTGCATGAGAGCAGAAAGACTCAAGCTCATAAATGCATTATAAATAGGGGTGCCTGGGGTGGCTTGGTTGGTTAAGCATCCGACTTTGGCTCAGGTCATGATCTCACAGTTCGTGGGTTCGAGCCCCACATTGAACTCTCTGTTGAGAGTTCAGAACCTGAAGCCTGCTTTGGATTCTGTGTCTCCCCCTCTCTCTGCCCCTCCCCCACTCATGCTGTCTCTCTCTCAAAAAAAAACATTTTTAAAAAATGCATTATAGGGGCGCCTGGGTGGCTCAGTCGGTTAAGCGGCCGACTTCGGCTCAGGTCATGATCTCACGGTCCGTGAGTTTGAGCCCCGCGTCGGGCTCTGTGCTGACAGCTCAGAACCTGGAGCCTGTTTCAGATTCTGCGTCTCCCTCTCTCTGACGCTCACCCGTTCATGCTCTGTCTCTCTCTGTCTCAAAAATAAATAAAAATGTTAAAAAAAATTTTTTTAAATGCATTATAAATAAGGAAGACAACAAAAGTTAAAATTTACCATGGGAAAAATAAAATCAAAACAATGGAAAGAGAAAAAATAGAGTATGTGTTCATAAGAAAGTGATCTACAGTGATAACTGTGTTAATTGGCTTGCTTTGTTGGTGATTAGAGCATTTCAAATAATTTACAAAAAAAAAAAGAAGAGAGAGAAAAGAAAGAAAAGTAAAGGACAAAAGATCTGTGGTTCTCAATCCTTAAAGAATGTCAAGAAAAGGGCCGACTGTGTGTATCCCAGAGGGCACTGGGCCCTGGCTTTTTTACTTCGTTTGGCTATAGCAAGTACTGTTGGTTTGTCTATGTTTAGAGAGATCAGTATTAGAAACATATCTGGGATGAGGAGATACTATAGATTTTTTTCAATTATCCCAACTTTTTAGTATGAAGATTTTCAAACATTCAGAAACATTCAGAACATTCAGAAAAACTGTGAACACCTAAATTCTGTAATTGGCACTATTTTGCTATATTGATTTTACCATTATTTACCATCTGTTGAGGGTCTAATTTCAGAGCATTTAAGGAGATCTTCCATAAATTCAGGCAATTAAAAAAAACCATTCTCCCTAATGGAGACTTGAATGAGAAAAAGGGTGCTAGGGGTGCCTAGGTGGCTCAGTTGGGTAAGTGTCCAACTCTTGATTCTGGCTCAGGTCACAATCCCAGTTTGTTAGATCAAGCCCCACATCGGGTTCTGTGCTGACAGTGCAGAGCCTGCTTGGGATTCTCTCTCTCTGACCCTCCCCCACGTGCTCACTCTTTTCTCTCAGAAATAAACATTTTTTAAAAAGGGGTGGGGGATGCTAAGTGAAGTTTTGTTTTTTGGTTTTTTTTTTAATTTTTTTCAACTTTTTTATTTTTATTTTTGGGACAGAGAGAGACAGAGCATGAACGGGGGAGGGCCAGAGAGAGAGGGAGACACAGAATCGGAAACAGGCTCCAAGCTCTGAGCCATCAGCCCAGAGCCTGACGCGGGGCTCGAACTCACAAACTGCGAGATCGTGACCTGGCTGAAGTCAGATGCTTAACCGACTTGCGCCACCCAGGTGCCCTGTAAGTGAAGTTTTAAGTGAAATTCCTGTTTAGTTATTAGCTGAATTATTTTCCTAAAATTATCCTGAAATACCATATATGTTCAGAGTCCCAGTTTCCTCACCTGTAAAATAAAGTGAGACAAAATATAATCATGATCCCCATACTTATGGTTGTTTATAGCCTAAAAATCCTATATTTCTATGAAATTTTCTTAAAAATAACTGCCATTTACTTTGTTTTCTATGTGGCAGGAAGTATGCTATAATCTCATTTAATCTTCATAGGTTCCTTAAAATTTTGAGATACCACATTCATGAAAACTACCCACCGTTTTTAGTAGCATGCAGCCACTCTGACCTAATTCCAGTTGCACTTCCCCTTCACATTTTCAGTACCTTTTACTAACATCAATTTTGTACTGCTTTGGTGGAACCAGCTAGAACTAGCAAACAGAAATTTTCATTCCTCACTGAGAAACATGAGCAAACTCTGGTCCCTGGTGTGTAATTTTTTTCCAAATGTAAAATGCGATAAAACAGCCAAAACTACTTTAACTTGTTTATTTTGGTAAAATAATTACATATAATTATTGTTGAAGGAAATCTACAATACACAATCTTGGTGTTTTTATTTAAATCTGTTGCACATTGAATAACAAAATTAAAATGTCAGTTTTTCAATTGGAGAAAGTACTCAAATCAACAGCCATGTGCTAAACAAAGAGACTCAATTAGAGCACATTATGGTTCCACTTGGGAATAAATACATCCAGAAAAAAACCAACAAAGATCACACATATATTGTGCGTGTTCATATAAATTAAAAGTCAGTTACTAATTTTCTATCTCTACATTCCTCTTCAGGCTTACCTATCTCCTCCATGTTCATTGCTCCCAAATATTAGCCCTCACTTCTAGTTTAAAAAAAGCTGTTTGTTTTTGCTTTTTCCCATGGGAGCTATTTGTATTTCAATGCATATTTAAAGATCTTATATTGTAGAAATGTAACAGGATGCCCGCACAAGGTGTCCTAGAACTATAAATACACACTATTATGTAATACGTGAGGTTCACACCTAGGAAATCTAGATGGAATGGTTATCCTGAAGCAAATGAACAAAAATAAGGAGGTTCAGCCCTGTTGATTAGAACAAGGAAACACTAGGACTGAGAAGTAAGAAAGGAAAGTGAATCTACTCAAGTCATGGACGGTGATAAACCCAAACTCTTCACTTGATTTCTCTCTCATGCCCCTTATACAAAGACTTCTATAATAGATTCTGCTCGAGAGCAGGGAGAAACTTGTTTTTCCCAATGAAATTGGCATGTTTCTAACAAAGAATATCCTTCATGGTAACATATGTGAGTATCTTTTACATGAATATTGGGGTTACTATGCATCCTACCTGTGTAAGGACACATTCTCTGAGTATGTGTGGTCTCTCCTAAAGGAAGTCATCGATCCCAACATCCATCACCCAGAAAGGAGGCAGCTCTTCAGATGGGAAACCCAAGCAAAGACACTCTCTGGACCCTGCTGTTTTGGCCCTGTTTGAAGAAAGATAAATGCCTGGCTCTATTCACTTCTGGTGGCAGTACTCAGATGATGTCTGCCAAATGGAGACAGGCCAAAAGATAAGGACATGAGGAAAATGTCTTTGTAAGCCAGCTTGAACAGTTTCATGTTGCTTTCTCTATTCATTATCCTCTAGCTTTTAGCTAAGCTTGATTTAAATGCTGCAGCCTTACATCAGCTGTTCCACTGGCATTAGCGTAAGACTAGTGTGTCCATACTTGGATCACAGCCTTTGCATGGAGAAGAAAAATGGTAGCACAACCCTCAATACATGTTGAAGAAGAAGCCTGCGAACGAGAATCAGGGCTGAGGTCCAGGAAGCCTTTACTACTTAGAGATTCTCCCTGCATTGCATCTTTGTGTCTGGGGCTCCTTATTAAGGAAGGAGGCAGCCTCCCATAAATGCTCAATAACAGGCAATGAGATGCAAACTATCAGGTTCCCTGATTGCTCTCACTGCTAGAAAACTCAGAGCTACGTATTGTGTTCAACTACAAAAGCTTTCCCCAGCTAAAAGTTATGGAGAATTGTTCTTTCTTTTCCCCTTTTATTTATTGGTTCTTATCTTTCTGGTCATTAGTTCTGATCTTACTGCATATATTTTTATTTCAAGTTTCCTAAATCCTTTCCTGGAAAACAGTCAGAGGACACAAGCCAATCACTGAATAGATTTTTCCCATACAATAAGAAAGTTACAAAATAGTGCTCCTCTCAAAGGTATGAATGCTAAAGAGTATGAATGCTATATGTTGGCCTCTCTTCTACCTCATCCAAGAACCAGAGCAGATTCTCAAGAGGTGAAAGAGAGCTTGAACGCTAATGTCAGTACAATCAGAAGATCACAAATAATTCTGAATACATATTTCTTTGGTGTTGGAGGGGGTGGAGAGAACAAAGCATGGACCTGCAATCCAGGAGGGAAGAATATCTCAGTGAACTGAGCAAGGCTCCACATCTAAGCTAGGAGTTCAGAGTCAAAATAAATACTTCACTTAAGGTGGCTTTTTAGGGCACCAGAATCAAAAAAAAAAAAAAAAAAGGAGAGAGAGAGAGAGAGAGAGAGAGAGAGAGAATGAGGTAGAAGGCAAATGCTGATAATTGTTTCTTTGCCTAAGATTCTCTCCCATTTCCAACCACATTCCAATGTTACATCTTTGCTGCCTACTGAAAAACTCCACTTGGTTATGCGACCCTCACCTCAAACTCAACATGTTCAAATCAGGTTTCATTTCCCTGTCAATCTTTCTCTCACCTAATTCCTTACTAGTTAAAAGCATTATCCAGATGTAAAAGTCCTGGAGTCATTCTTTTTTTATTTCATGGAATCCTTAATTTTTGTACTCCAACTTCCTACAACTAAGATCTACTGCCATTCAACAAATATTTACTGCGTGCCTATGATGCACCAGACACTTTCTATGCCCTTGTGATACAGTGGGAACAAAACAGAAATATCCATTTTCATAAACTTATATTCTAGTAGGAAGAGGGAAACAACAGACAGAGTAAATAAGTAAATACGGTTAAGTACAGGATCTCAGAAGGTAGTAAATGTTACAAAAAAAGAAAAAGCAGAGTAAGATAATGGCAATTTAAAAAAAGGGTGGTCAGGGTAATTCTCATTGAGAAAAAGGTGACATTTGAGCAAAGATGTGGAAGAAGTAAGGGAGGAGGCTGTGCGGATATGTGGGGAAGAGCAGAGGCAAAGGGACAGCCCTGCAAAGGCCCTACTACCAGCTCCTCCGATTTCTTTGAAATGTCATAAAAACATATCAGATTAAAACCACTCACCTGATTTTTAAGGCCCATAATTCCTTGAACCCATCCTCTAAATCATGAACCTCCACTCCTCCCTTTAAAATTCTTGGAACTTAACATGCTCCTTCTTCATATGCATCATCCTCCCCTACCTAGGAGAGCTTTCTCTCTGCCCCAATCTAAACTCTGTCCATCCCACAAGGCAGGGGATCAAGTCCTACCACTTCTATAAAGCAGTGCCTATGGCTGCTATTATTGAATCTGTATTTATCATATTTCCCAAGTAGCATATTTCTCTATTTTATTTTTTTTTAATGTTTATTTATTTTTGAGAGGGAGAGACGGACAGACACAGAGTGCAAGCCAGGGAGGGACAGAGAGAGGGAGACACAGAATTTGAAGCAGGCTCCAGGCTCTGAGCTATCAGCACAGAGCCCGATGCAGGGCTCGAACCCACGAACCGTGAGATCATGACCTGAGCCAAAGTCTGATGCTCAACTGACTGAGCCACCCAGGCACCCCCCAGGTATCATATTTCTTAAAGGAAGTCAGCCACTTTCTCTACTTCCCACTGTGTTGGTCACTACAAGCTGAAGCTCTTTGCAACTTAAAAACACTTTTATTAGCTTTGATAAACTACTGAAAGAGATAGAATGATTTTTTTAATGACTTTATTATACTAAAAAAAAAACCCATGGGGAATGGATGAGTCAAAGTGTTAATGATGGACAGTGATAGCTTTTTTCTTTTCTCTAATTCAAATTTTCAGCTATTTCAAGTCTGTGGTTATGTTACTTTAAGAAGCAAAGAGTGTGCTATGAAAACATATAAATCAATACAAATAGTGTGTGATCAACTATCATTAGACTCATCAGAGAGATTAAAATTACCTAAAAATATAAGTCAAAGACTGCAAGCATCTGAGTAACTTGCAGTTGCAAAGAGGCACACTATAATTAAGACAAGCTGAAGCAAATTCTCATGGTTGAAAAAAAAGAAGAAAAAAAAAAAACCCTTCCTGATGAAGTGACCGAAACAAGATATTTACTGTATACAAAAGCAACATGATGTGCAGGAAACAGTACACCCTCTGAAAATGTTCAAGTGCAGGTCCCACCACTTATTAACATCATGACCTCAGTTTCCTGGTCTGTAAAATGGAAACACAGAAGCTCTTCCTTTTACAAACTTTCACAGATACAAACTAAGTTCCAGTCTGAGCAAAATCCTGTTAACTCTGCCTACTGGAGTTGGTGGTAATGCACAATCATTCGAACCTCAGTGGTTGGGCTGTTACTAGCCTACAGATCTCTATCTAAAGCAGTATCTTTTTTTATAAATATATCTATGACTAAAAGATGAAAGAATATTGACATCTTTGAATAACATGTAAGATAGCTGAAAAGAATCCTGGGTTTGAACCAATGTCATCAGGGCACTTGGATGGCCCAGTCAGTTAAGTGTCTGATGCTTGATTTTGGCTCAGGTCATGATCTCATGGTTTATGAGATCGAGCCCCGTGTTGGGTTCTGTGCTGACAGCACGGAGCGTGCTTGGGATTCTCTCTCCCTCTCTCTCTGCCCCACTTGTATACATGTTCTCTCTCTCAAAATAAACATTAAAAAAAAAAAAACCAATGTCATCAAAATCTACAGTTAACTCTTGAGCATTGGTCACCAGGACCTAGTAACAAATGGACTTAAAAAAAAATCTTCTGGAAATTAACTGGTACATAAGTAAGAAACTTTTGTACTATTATACAACCAACCATCAGCGTTGGTTCTGAGAATTAAATGAGACAAGGCAGACAGAATGCCTGGCACATTCTTATCATATATTCTTTTCAGATTGATAAATGGTACATGAACCACTGAATCTTCAAGAAATGTCAAAGTAACCTGTGTGCACCCATCTCCTGCAAGTCATAATTTTTTTTTAAGTTAGAAATCATTCTTTATAATGTGTATTCTCTTAGATTGCCAAACAGGGAGTAGCTTTCCAAAAAGCCAGATATGATCTATGAAACTGGACCCACAGAAACTGGACCCAGACTTACTCCTCTCTCTCACTAGTGTTGGAGAAAGTGTCTGTCTAAAGCAAATAGCCTATAAGTCAACCAATCATTAAGTTCATATAAAAAAAGGGTAACCATAAGAAACCTACCTGCATCACCTGGGCCAAAACTGTAGAGCTAAAACTGGATCTCATTCAAAGTAGCAACAAATCTTAATGTTTATGCATAACAGTTGGATTTGATAATGAAGAAATTCAGTTAAGAAAGTCATTAATTACCCTAAGTATTAGAGTTAGGCCAGGTCAAGACAGACCATAATTTTTAAGAAAGTTTTCTCAAGCCAGTTCTATGGGACAATGCATGAAAATCTCTGAGATACATGCCAGCATCTGCCCTCAATTCCAGAAGCAGGAAGCAAAGATGTGACCCAATCACATGATAATAAACCACAGTCCATCTGTTCAGAGAACTTGCATTATGTAAGCCACAACCAAGAAAGAACAGCAAAAGGCAGACAGTTTGTCAACATGCGCAGGAGGCTCTGTGGTTTGAAGAAACATGTCCTCACATCAAAAGGGCCATCCATAAAAAAAATGGCATTTTTAAAACCCATGTCATTAGACATGAAAATATCTGATGAACTACAAAGGTACTACCAGAATGGTGTTGAGTTCAGATAACTGTTTCAACTAGGCCTAGAAGAACCTTTCAGCAAAGGTCTTCTCCACATAAGCAGCCCTCCTCAGAGGAACAAGATTTACCTCCCTCTCAATTATTTTGATCATGTCAGTTCCCTATTTAATTTCAACAAAGTAGATCATCTAAAACTCTAAACCTAGACCATGCACTGCAAGTCCTCTCAATTACATCTACTTCAATTAAACCCCAAACAGCTTTACCATCTTTTAAACTACTAAAGCCTACTCTTCTCAATCAATAAGATCTACACCAGGTCTTTTTATCAGCAATATAAAAAGGATATTGACCTTCTCTTGAGGACTTTTAAGCCCCTCCCCCACTCCATCAGAAGTCACTTTTCATAAATTCTGTAAAATTCAAGATAACTAACTTCACTTAGGTAAGTCACTCCATTAACCCTGCCCTCCCCTCCTCAAAGCCCTTCATATTTTAAAGAGCAGAAGATTTGTGGGGCGCCTGGGTGGCTCAGCCGGTTGGGCGTCCGACTTCGGCTCAGGTCATGATCTCACGGTCCGTGGGTTCGAGCCCCGCGTCGGGCTCTGTGCTGACAGCTCAGAGCCTGGAGTCCGTTTCAGATTCTGTGTCTCCCTCTCTCTCTGCCCCTCCCCTGTTCATGCTCTGTCTCTCTCTGTCTCAAAAATAAATAAACGTTAAAAATTAAAAAAAAAAAAAAAAGAGCAGAAGATTTGGAATGAGATAATCTAAATTCCTGTCTTAGTTCTGTCTGACCCTAAGAAATTCACCTAATCTCTGATGTCATTTTTTTCCCTTATAAACCAAAGGGACTTACAACTTTCAGCATTAGAATGCTTACCCCTGGTGGGCAGTCCATAATATTATTTTCCCTTATTTATCCCACTTAGATTAGCTTTCTATTTTGTTTCCATTCACATATTACAGAGTTTTCAGAATTGGGGGAAAGAAACCGTGGTAATACATCCAAACCCTGCAGTATAGAATAAAGAACTGAACTCTAAAAAGGAACTTGCCAGTCAATAAAAGCTTTGATTCCTGCCCTGGTGTAGGCCCCAGGACAGTGGGGGACACAGCTTACTACTCATCAAATCTCCCTCTCTGCCCATTTGAATTTAAGCTAACTTTCAAAGTCAGTTCAAGTCCTAAAGTGTCCAGAAAGCCTCCCCCCATTACTTCAGCCTACATTAATCATTCCCCTCTTTGACTACTTGATGCCTCTCTGCAGGGGTAATATTAAAAATATTTAACAACTGGCTCCACAGTGGTGCCAACCAATCAGAAAGGATGTCTGATCAGTCAAAACACATGTGGCCCAGTGGAAATTGGTGGCTGAACATCAATCCAGTAATATCAACACAAAATAGCAACCTCAAACTCCAATACAGCTTTCTCATCTGGTATTCAAAATCTCATGAATTAGGAAAAGTAGGTATGATCCAGAGTTTCTGTATAACTAGGGGTGAGGTTGAGACTAACAAGCAAATCTAATAACCAACTGCTTCTTTCATCACATTATGCAATTTCCATATTATATACACAGAAATGCCAATTAATATTGCATAAGCTGTACTTACATAAAACAGTATAAATACTAAAGGAAGGCTCAGTCAAGTGGAATTCACTTAATCAACAAGCATTTAAGTGGAACAGAATATAAAACACAGTGCTAGGTTCCAAAAGCATAAAGGAAAAGGCATAACCCTTGCCCTATGGGTACCTATAACACATTCAAAAGTATAGTTAAAGAACGGCACAGGAATGGTAGAAATAAACAACACAAACTGTAAGTACTATACAGTTCAAGGAAATAAAGAGTTCAGGAACTAAATCAGTACATGAAGACAGGACTGAGAACTTCTCTCCTCACATTCCCAAAAGGGGTAAAGTTAAGTATGTTGTTAAAAGGCTAAAAAGTCAAGAGTCAGTGGGAAAACAGAAATCACCGGAATTGAGGGTTTACAGTAGTAACGAGTTGAGACTCTTTGGTTGAATACTCAGAGATGGCTTCAATCATAAGCCTCAAGTATTGCTCTAACTGCTGAATACAAATGGAAAATCTTGTAAACCCTTTGTGAGGATGGCTGAGGAAGATTAGCTTGGCAATAGCCTATAGAAAAGCCTAGAGGAGAGAAACTAGAAAGCAACTTAGAGTCAAGGGATAACAGGCAGGGCTAAACTAATGGCTGCACACAAAGAAAAGAAGAGACATTCGAGAAGCATTTATGGAGGAGTGCTTGGGTGGCTCAGTTGGTTAAGCATCTGACTCTTGATTTACGTTCAGATCATAATCTCACAGATCTCACAGTTCTCGGGATCAAGCCCCTCATCATGCTATGCACTGACAGCACAGAGCCTGCTTGGGATTCTCTTCCTCCCTCTCTGCCTCTCCCCGGCTGGCTCATGCTCTCACACGCTCTCTCTCTCTCTCTCACTCAAAATAAATCAATAAACTTAACAACAACAACAAAAAAAGAGTTGGGGGTTTTAGGCATGTTTTCAAAGAAAAAACTTACACGATGGCAGAAAGGAAACCAGACTCTCACACGGGATATATATGTGGACATACTGGTATGGTACTAATCTGTGTACTAGGGACAGGGAACCAATTTCCCTAGAGAAATCTGTTAAAGAGAGGAGAAGCTGGGCAGAGAAATACAAAACTGATGGATACCCAGACAATAAGGAATAACTGCAACGTCTTAAAAAGGAAGCTAAATTATAAATTTAAAAGTGCATTTGAGCTGCTTCAGAATCGATGAAAGATCAACATAAACAAGCGTGGGCAGACCAGTTGAGGGAGTCTAGACTACAGACTAACGGCACCAGGATCAACTTTGTGCTGTATGCACACCAGTGTAGTCTGGAAGCTTCTCCCCAGCATGGACTGAGCACTGTTCTGGATGCTAATTAAGTCCAATATTGTCAAGTGAATACATGAACACTTAGTGTGCTGGGTAGGCTAGGTGGAAAGAGTAAAGTATGCTATTCGAATTATTAGTGCTGTAGAAATGTTACCTTTGCTTGATACCTGACTATGGATTCTCCTACCTGTCCACATATTTACCTTGCCCCCACTCCTTAGGCCATTGTCAGAAAACCAGCATTTCCTCTAATGTAGGCCCAGTATGAAGGGATTCCAGGAATGGACTAGGTAGGCATCAGAAAAAAGCCAACCGGATTTTCATAGTGTGAAGACAAAACCAAAAAGGTAATCATAAAGACCAAGTGCTCATTAGAGGACTGAAAAGAAATATGGGCTACGTCAGACAGGTGTATATATTAAGGCATATAGGTTCTGGAAAGACTGAACTCTGGGTGGAAATCCTAACTCCAGCTCTTAGTAACTAAGTACTTAACCTAACCTGTTTGAAACTCAGTGTTCTCATCTATAACATGGGGCAAATGCCACAAGGCCTGAGGGTTTCATTGTGAGAACTGGATAATGTACTTTATGCATCTACATCATGGTAAGCTTTTAACAGACAGTAGCTATTACTCATAATTGACACTCTCATTCTTGAGTTGTTTGTTTTTTAAAACATTTGGTATTCAATTTTAGAAACAGAAATGTACTTTCAATGTAATTTAGTTTCTAACACTAAGGATTCTATATTTTAGTTTCTAGTATTTTAGTCTGGATGTTAACAAAGTTTTTCACTGTTCCTTCCACGGAAGTAGGTTATTGCCACATATCCCATCCTGACTTCATATTTTGGAAAAAAAGGAGCAAACAAACATTCTCCCTTGAAAACCAAAGTACACAGAGACTACTGATTCAAACTACTGTCACTCAAGAAAAGGAACATCACTAGCGATGTTCCTTCGAGGAAATAAAAGCGTTTGATCAATTCGGAGTCATTCCCATTCAAACATTCCAAACCCCGCAGAGTGAGCAAACGTTCAAGTTTCTACTACGAAAACAATCTGTAGCCTTCTGGTTACTGGATTCACTTCAACACTTCCCAGACGCACCAAAGAAGAAACATTCCGCACATCTTCGTGCCTCCTTCTTCTCACACAAAGCTTCGCGGCTCCCCCTTCCAAGAGCCACCCCCGGCTGGGGAAACAGCCCCTCTCTCGGCGGGGTCGGGCCGGTGCCCAAAACCAGGGCACCCCCATGACCCGGGGGTCTCCCCCACACGTCGCCCCCTCCCACCGCTCGGCAGGCTCAGAGTTCATACCCCGCCCGGGAAACCTCCGGCGACCCCAACCCCGCCCCGGGCCCCGAGAACCTCGTGCGACCCTCCCGCTCGGGGTGGGGCGCCCAGACAACGCCACAAGGCGCCCGGGCTCCTCCAGGCCCGGCCGGCCGCACACCACCTCCGGCCCTCGGCCCGCGCCCCCTGGCTCCCCGCAAGGCAGTCCGGCCCTCCGACCGCTCCGCCCGACGCCACCTCCCCCGGGGAGCTGGGAGCAGGGGCGGCCGCCCGCTGCCCGGCACGTCCACCCGCGCCCAGACACACGCCCCCGCCCCGCCCCGCCCCGCCCGCGCTCCCCGCCCGTGATTCGCGTGGCGGCCGCCAGGCCAGGCCAGCCGGGCCCCGGCCCGGCGCCGCCACCTGCGCCCCCGGCCCCGCGCCATGTTTGAGAAAGAGAGGTAGCGAGCCAGAGGCCGGGCCCGGCCCGCGCGCCCCGCAGCCGCCCGCCAGCCCTGCCGCCGCTCACCCGTCGCCCCCGGGGCCAGCGTCGCCGCCGCCGCCAGCACGAGGAGGAGCAGCCGGGGACGCGGAGCAGCGGCCGCCGCCTCCATGGTCCCGCCGCCACCGCCTGTGGCCCGGTCCGGCCCGGCCGCCGCCTCGCCTGAGCAAGCCCTGCCTCGCCCCACCTCCCGCCGCCGCGGCGGCCTCGCTCCGGCCCTTTGTAACTGCTCCGGGGCTGCGCGTCCATTGGCTGGCGGGCTCCCGCCGGCCCCGCCTCCCGGCTGTCTGCGAGCGGCCAAGCGGGACCAATCCCGGAGCCCCGCCCACGGGCTCGCTGGACAGCCAATCCGCAGCCGCGGGCGCCGGCCTCTGACCACGCCCCCAGACTCCCTGGGGGCCGTGCTGCCAGACCCCTGCCCCAGCTCGAGCCGCTCCCTGCCTGGAGGAGGCCGGGTAGCGGCAGGGTCTAGCGAGCCCTGCCCTGGCTTAGCCTCCAGCCCCGGAGGGCGAGGGTTGCACGAGAGGTGTGTCTGGGTGTGAGTCGCTTTCGGAAAAAGGCTGTGGCAGCTCTAACGCTCTTCTCTTGTAGCCTTCTCTCAGCACCTAAGATCTAGCACTGACCCCAACCCCACCCCGATCCCCCCTTCATGGCCCTGCACCACCAATCCTCAACACAGTCGCCCAGATCTGCGGTCGTCAGGCAGGCTTCAACTTCCATTTCCCAAATCCAAGCTTCAACTTTCAACAGCCCGCCCCCCAAGTCCTTCCTCCGTGCCTTTGATATATGACTCAGTCTTCTCCTCCCGCTGTCAGTGTCTAACCCCAACCTAGCCCACCACTCAAATTCCAGGCCCTGAAAGTCCTCAAATCCTGGTCTCAGATCTCAGACCTAGACTTCAGATCCTGAGCTCCGACACACCCCCGAAGAGCCTCTCTCCTTTCGGAACTCAGAGCAGACCCAGAACGGGTTCCAAACCACACTCCTTTCTGACCTCCTCCTGATCCAGGTGGGAAAGGGAAGGTTCCCACCCCCACCCCCGAAGAAGGAGGACTTCCCTTCTTAGCACGCAGCACTCCTCCCGTGGCGGAGGGGGCGTAGTTAATACTTTGACTTGCCTCTGACACGCCTGCACAATAATTCTGAGGTGTCACTAGAAACCCAAATAAACTCGGCTACGTTTTCATTCTGAATTCCTAATTTACTGTGAGACGCTCCACCCACCTTCCCTCTGGGACACCAAAATGAGCTCCAGATTTGTAATTCTTCCTGTCAGACTAGTCCTCTCTTCAGACACAAACACAGCCGAGGAGGCTGTTACATAGAACAGAGAACATTTTTCCACAGGACCTTTTAAGGAGAAAATTTTATTTTCTGTGTGATTTGAGCTTGGAATTAAATAAACCTTGGTGGCAGGAATCAGAATCACCCTCCAGCATCAATTTGTAAATTAGCGCTACTCCTCGCTGAGCACTTTACCTGCCAGTAAAGACTTCCCTCCCGAGCTGTAAAAGGGTAGGTAGGGTGTTGGAGTGGAGATCTGAGACCCTCCCCATTCCCCTCCTGAACAGGATACTTATTTGAGCAAGTCAGTTAACCTTTCCGAGTCTCCATGTCTTCATCTGTAAAATGGAAACAATACCTCCTCTTTAGTGAGAGGATGTAAGATTGGGGGTTCTTCTCCCCCTCCTTCAAGCTTTACTTCTAGGCCCTCCCTCCAGCCACTGCTCTCTGACAAGTAAGCTAGGGTTCTACACTGAACCGCCGACCTAGGGATGCAGGTACTACCAAAAACAAAGCAGAGGCTGCCCTCTTGGGCAGCTGGAGAAAGCCAGTAACAAGTTCTCCTCTGGCTCCCTGCAGCGGGCAGACCAAGCAGGGAAAGACTGCCACTGGCTGGCTCTGGTCCCCATCTGCTCTCTCAGTTCCAGTTTCTTCCATGGAGATGTGGTGGGGTAGGGGTCTTGTGATACCATGGGGTCTGTTAGACTGATTTTTCAGGACTCTATTCTCAGTGTCTTCCATGAAAGCTCAGGAGACATTTATTCTAAGAATGAATAAATGAATGAATGAATGATTCAACCCAGACAAGTGAAGTGTCCCCTCATCGGGTTCTCTCATTAGATTCTTCATCTCTAAAATGGAAATATTATACCTACCCCATTTATAAACAAAAGGGATTGAATCACCTATCTTGAGCCCCTTAAATGATGTAATGTGTCTGGAACAGTGTCTAGAACACAGTAAATACATTTTTTTAGGACATAGTAAATATTTAGTTAATGCCATTTCCTTTGCCCAGCCCCTTCCGGCTCTGTTTGATTCTAATCAGCATTCATTTCTGTTAACCTGTACCTTCGCCTTACAGAGCCTCAGTTAATCAGTGTCAGATTATTTTCTATGACACACTTCCAGTTCCTTAATATTTTCCATGGAACTGAGAGTCTTCATTAGAAAACTGAGGAACAGGAAGGAGAAACATACTATTTTTAAATTTTATTTTCCTGATATTAGGAGGAAATTTCCATGAGCATGGATCCATAAATAAACTACATGGGAATGGAACAATAAATGATAAGTTTAAAATCATGGTTCTCAAACTTTAAAATGTCTTCAAATTAGCTGGAGAACTTTAAAAAATGCAGATTCCTGGGTATCAGCCCCAGAGAGTCTGTATCAGTTCATCTGAAGGAGGTCCAGGAGACAAAGACCCCGGTGACTCTGCTGCCGGTGTCACCAGGCCACACTTCAAAAGACACTGGTTTGGAAAATGTTGCCCTGAAATTTAAGAAATAAAAATGCATATACTTATTTCACCTTTTGAGAAAGGGAGAGCAATGGAAGAAGCCTCTGGCTTTGGAGGCCTGCAGACCCTAGCTGGAATTCTGACTCTGCCATTTATCAGATGTAGGATGCGTGTACACACCATGATTTCTCTGAGACTTCACATTCCCCGGTGTAAAATGGAATAATGATACTGACTCATATATTTGTTGTAAGGTCTAAATGAGCTCTTGCACATGGAGAATCTCCCATAACTGTTAATTCCCGTCGCAGACTCTATAGGCTCTGAAAAAGGCTTGTTACTCCATCTTGATTTCATGGGGAAGAAACTGACAACCAGCCCCCAGCAAGTCAGCTTCAGAGCCAGGACTAAGAGACTCTTACTCCAATGCCTTGTCCTCTGCACAATGCTACCGCTCAGTCTTTATGACAAATACATTGTTTGCTTTTCCTTTTGGATTATTCCCTCAAGATGTTTTCTCCCAAGTAGAGAGCAGAGACAGCCAGTTGCCTAAACTACATCCATTCCTACATTCACCTTATAACAGAATCCTCATTTTGGGGGGAGGGGGGAACAGTTCACCTGGCTAAAAATCTTAATTTCCCAGGCTCCTGGCACTTAGATATGACCATGTGACAGAGTTCTGCCCAGTGAAACATAAGAAGTCTACCAGGTAGAGTTCTTGGAATGATACTGTTTTCCCCATAAAACAGAGATAGACTCTTCACATTCTTATCTTCTTTCTGCCCAGAGCACAGTTGCAATGCCTGGAGGTACAGCAGCCATTTTGTGAGCATAAGGATGATGGTCACTACTAGGAATAGTAGAGCGAAAAATGGAGAGAGTCTGGGTCCTTGATAAATTCCTTGAGCAACTGTGCCAGCTCTAAATGCTTACAAATGAAGTTCATATTACATGAAAAAAATAAACATCTTTTTTTCACCTTAAAACACTTCAATTCTAGTCGTATGCTAACTATTGTATATTTTGTTTCTATCTTATTTTTTAACTTACAAGCTATTATTGATTTGTGCCATTATCTATTACTAACTCCTGGGTTCCTAACTGAATATCAAATCACCTCAAAATTTAGTGGCTTAGAATAATAACCATATATTATTTCTCAGGAGACTGTAGGTAGGCTGCGCTGTTTTTCTCAGCCTAGGCCAATTTAAGCAGATTGCAGCTGAGCTCACATATGAGTCTGCTGTCAGGGGGCAGGTCAGCTGGGAGTTGAACACATCTAATGGTTTAGATCAGCTCCTTTATGTGGTTTTTCATTCTGTAGCAGGATAGCCTACTTTTGTTAACATGACAGTTCAGGGATCCAAGATGATGAATGGCGGTTTACAACTGGCACATCATTTCTGCCACATCCCATTGGTTTGGGCATGAATTAGGCCAGACCCAAATTCAAAGGGTGGGGAAATAGAATCTACCTCTTCATAAAAAGAGCTGCAAAATCACATTGCAAAGGTGTGTGGATACCAAGAGAGAAATAATGTGGCCATTTTTGCAAACACTTTTTACCACTTTTTCTGATCTTTACTTTTTTTTTTTTTTTTAATCCCTAGCGTTTCCATCTCAAATCACTTTAATTCTGCCTGAAGTATATCCTTTCAAATTCCCTTTGGTGAGAGTCGACTCTGTAGCAAACAATTTTAGTTTTCATTTGACCGAGATGACAACATTTAATCCTTATTTTGGGGCAGTGTGTTCACTGGACATAGAATTCTAGATGCGTAATTGTTTTCTTTCAACAATCAAAGCTATCCTTCCACTGTTTCTGGCTTCCGTTGTTGTGTATGTGAAATCAGATGTTAGTCTGTTTCTCCTTTGTAGGTACTTGGTCTTTCCTTTCTACTTTTTTCGAATAGACTTTATTTTTTCTAAATAAAAATATTTATAAATAAATATTATGAATAATAAATAAAACATTTATTTTTTAGGTTCACAGCAAAATTGAGGATAAATTACATAGAGTTCCCATATATTCCCTGTCTCTTCCCAGGCACAGCCTCCCCCACTATTCATATCCTCCATCAGAGTGGTACTTTTTTTATAATCAATAAACCTGCACTGACCACGTCATTATCACCCAAAGTCCATAACTTCCATTAGAATTCATTCCTTGTGTTGTACATTCTAGGGGTTTTAACAAATGTTTAATGGCATATGTCTACCACCCAAGTATCATACAAACTAGTTTCACAGCAGATTCTGTGCTCAGCCTACTTGTCTCTCCCTCCCCCTAACCCTTGGCAATCACCAATTTTTTACTATCTCCATAATTTTGCCTCTTCCAGAATGTCATATAGTCAGAATCAAACTGTAGCCTTTTAAGATTGGCTTCTTTCACTTAGTAATATGCATTTAAGTTTTCTCCATATCTTTTCATGGCTTGATGCTTCATTTCCATTTAGCGCTGAATAATATTCTGTTCTATAGATTTAGTAGAGTTTATTTATCCATTCAACCCCTGAAGGATGTCTTGGTTGCTTCCAAGTTTGGGCAATTACGGATGAAATGCTATAAACATCCGTGTGCAAGTTTTTGTGTGGACATAAGTTTTCAACTCATTTGGGTAAATGCCAAAGAGCATGATTGCTGGATCATATGATAAGAGTATGTTTAGCTTTGTAAGGAACCGCCAAACTGTCTTCCAAAGTGGTTGTACCATTTTGCATTCCCACTAGCAATGAATGCGAGTCCTATTGCTCCATATCTGGCTGCTTTTATTTAACTGAATTTTTCATCCCTAGAAGTTTCATTTGGGTCTTTTAAAAATCTTTATTTCTCCTCTCATTATGTCCACATTTTTCTTTACATCCCTAAATATCTGAAGCATATTTACAATAGCTGTTTTAACGTACTTGTTGGTTAATTCCATCTTCTGTGCCTGTTTCTGTTTACTGATATTTTGGGCTCACATTTTCCTGCCGCTTTTTATGTCTAGCGACTTTTTATTGGATGCCAGACATTGTAAATTTTAGGGTATGGAATGCTTTATTTTCCTGAGGAGTCATGATCTTTTCCTGACAGTGAGTTAAGTTACTTGCAGATTAGTTTCACCCTTCAGAGGCTTATTTTAAAACTCCTTTAGGACAAGTCCAAAATAACTATTATTTTAAGACTAATTGTGCATCATTTAGAAGGTGTGTTCTCTCTGGGATCTCTGCTAAATGCTCTATATATTCTACAAGGTCTCTCTACTCTGGCTGGAGAGGACTCAATTCCTGAGCTCATCTGAACTCTGAGAATCTGTTTTATAGCTTCTCAGTAATTTTTCTGTTTTCCAAAGTTGTTCTTGCCAGCCTTGTGGGGGTCTCACTCTCTGCGTGCATAGGTTAGTATTCAGCCAAAAAGTCAAAAGGACCCCAATGTGGATTTCTCAAACTGTCTGTAGAACTCCTTCCTCACCAGAGCTCTGCCTTGCAGATTCTAGCAGCTGTGGGGTCCCTGAGCTCTGATCTCGAGCTCCTCAAATCAGAGGAAATGCTGGGCAACTGTGTTTGTTATTCATTTACATATCATCTTCTGTGAAGTGCCTGTCCAACTCTCTTGCTCAAGTCTTATATTTATAGGGGTTACCTGTATAATCTGGATATGAGGCCATTGCCAAATGTGTATATAGTAAATATGTTTTGCTCTGTTATTTTACTGATGTTGTTTTAAAAGTGCAGCAGTTTTCATTATTCCTCTTTTATAGATAGTTCTTTCTGTGTTCTGTCTAGAAAAAAATTGTCTACCCTCAACCACAAAGATAGTCCTCTTCATTTTCTTCAAGTTGCTTTAAAGTTTTAGCGTTTACACTTAAGTCTTTAAGCTACCTTGAATGAACTCTTGTGTAAGATGTGAGGTATGAGTCAAGGTTTAGTTTTTTCCATACTGACATTCCATTGACCATACTGACATTCAGTATGATTTGCTGAAACAAGTTTGCCTCCCCTTTTAAACTACATTGGTACCTTTGTCAAAAATTATGTGACTGTATATTTGTCAGTTTATTCCTGGACTCTTTTCTTTTACATTGGTCTAATCGTCTATCTTAATGCCAGTGTCACTCTCCTGATTACTGTATTTTATGGGAAGTTTTAAAATCATGTAGAGTTTGCCTCCCAACTTTGTTCTTCTTCACCATTGTGTTGCCTACTGTAAGAAGTACATTGTAAGGATAGCTTGTCAATATCCACAAAAAAGCCTGCTGGAATTCTTACTGAAGTTGCATTGAAACTGTAAATTCAGATTCTGGGAGAACGGACGTCTTTCTAATGTTGATCATTCTAATCTGTATGCATGGTATATGTCTCCATCTCCTCAGGTCTTTGATTTCTCTCAACCAATGTTTTATAGTTTTTGTTGGTAGAGGTCATTCATAACACTTGTTCAATTTATTTCCAGCTACATTTTTACGTTATTATAAATGAATTTCATTTTCTAATTGCTTCCGTTAAGTTTTCTAAAATGTTTAATTTTAATTCTAGTTAGCTAACATACTGTATTATATTAGTGTCAGGTGTGTAATGCAGTGGTTCAACAATGCTATACATGGCCTGGTGCTCATCACAAGCATGCTCCTTAATCTTCATCACCCATTTCACCCATCCCTCCACCCACCTCCCCTCTGGTAACCATCAGTTTGTTCTCTGTAATCACGAATCTGGTTTTTGGGTTGTTTCTTTTTTTCTTTGCTCCTTTGTTTTCTTTCTTAAATTCCACATGTAAGTAAAATCATATGGTATTTATCTTCCTCTGACTATTTCACTTAGCAGTGTACTCTCTAGGTCCATCCACGTTGTTGCAAATGGCAAGATTTCACTCTTTTTTATGGCTGAGTAATATTGCAATATATCTCAATCTCTATCTATCTATCTATCTACCTATATATCTATCTACACACACACACACGCGCGCGCGCACCCTGCAACTTCTTTATCCATTCATCTATCAATGGGCATTTGAGCTGCTTGCATAATATGGCTATGGTAAATAAGGCTGCAATAAACATAGGGGTGCATGTATCCCTTTGAATTAGTGTTTTTGTATTTTGGCAGTAGGTACCCAGTAGCGCAATTACTGAGTCATAGGGGAGTTCTATTTTTAACTTTTTGAGGGACCTCCATACTGTTTTCCACAGTGGCTGCACCAATTTGCATTCCCGCCAACAGTGCACGAGAGTTCCTTTTTCTCCACGTCCTTGCCAACACCTGGTGTTTCTTGTGTTGTTGATTTCAGCCATTCTGACAGGTGTGAAGTGATATCTCATTGTAGTTTTTGATTTGCATTTCCCTGATGATCAGTGATGTTGAGCATCTTTACATGTGTCTGTTGGCCATCTGGATGTCTTCTTTGGAGAAATGTCTGTTCATGTCTTCTGCCATTTTTTTAATTGGATTGTTTTTGGGGATGTTTTTTGAAATATTTTGGATACTAACCCTTTATCAGATATGTGATTTGCAAATATCTTTCCCCATTTCATAGGTTGTTTTCTAGTTTAGTTGATTGTTTTGTTTTTTGTTTTTTGTTTTTGTTTTGGGCTTTTTTTTTTTTGGTGTTTTGTTTTGTTTTGTTTTTGCTGTACAGAAGCTTTGTATTTTGACGTAGTCCCAGTGGTTTACTTTTGTTTTTTCTTCCCTTGCCTTGAGAGACATGTCTAGAAAAATGTCACTACAGCCAATGTCAGAGAAATCACTGCCTGTGGTCTATTCTATTTTTATGGTTTCAGGTCTCACATTTAGGCTCTTAATCCATTTTGAGTTTATTTTTGTTATAGGTGAGAAGGTAATCCAATTTCATTCTTTTGCAAGTGACTGTCTAGTTTTATCAACACCATTTGTTGAAGAGACTGTCTTTTTACCATTGCGTATTCTTGCCTTCTTTGTTGAAGAGTAATTGTCCATATGATCATGGGTTTATTTCTAGGTTCTCCCTTCTGTTCTATTGATCTATGTGTCTATGTCTGTGCCAGTACCACACTCTTTTGATTATTACGGCTTTGTAGTATATCTTGATATCTGGGACTGTGATACCTCCAGTTTTGTTCTTTTTAAAGATTGCTTCAGCTGTTTGGGGCTTTTATGGTTCCATACAAATTTTAGAATTGTTTGTTCTAGTTCTTTGCAAAACGCTGTTGGTATTTTGATAGAGATTGCATTAAATGTGCAGATTGCTTTGAGCATATGGACATTTTAACAATATTTGTTCTTCCAATCCATGAGCACGGAGTTTCTTTCCATTTTATTTGTGTCATCTTCAATCTCTTTCATCAGTATTTTATAGTTTTCGGGGTATAGGTTTTTTACCTCCTTGGTTACGTTTATTCCTAGGTGTCTTATTATTTTTGGTGCAATTGTAAAGGGGATTGTTTTTCTTAATTTCTATTTTTGCTACTTTATCATTAGTGTCTAGAAATGCAATGGACTTCTGTATATTGATTTTGTATCCTGCAACCTTACTAAATTAATTTATCAGTTCTAGTAGTTTTTTGGTGGAGTCTTTAGAGTTTTTTATATACAGTATCATGCCATGGGTAATAGTGAAAGTTTTACACCTTCCTTAGCAAATTGAATACATATATTTCTTTTTCTTGTCTGATTGCTGTAGCTAGGACTTCCAATACTATGTTGAATAAAAGTGGTGAGAGTGGATGGACATCATGTCATGTTCCTGACCTTAGGGGGAAAGCTCTCAGTTTTTCACCATTGAGGATGATATTACCTGTGGGTTCTTCACATATCGTCTCTATTGTGTTGACGTATGTTTCCTCTAGATCTGCTTTGTTGAGGGGTTTTATCATGAATGGATGTTGTACTTTGTCAAATCCTTTGCTGCATCTTTTGAAACGATCGTATCCTTTCTTTTATACTTTCTCTTGTTGATGTGATGTATCAAGTTGAATGATTTATGAATAATGAACTACACTTGCATGCCAGGAATAAATCCCGCTTGACTGTGGTGGATGATTTTTTTTAATGTATTGCTGAATTCAGTTTGCTGATATTTTGTTGATGATTTTTGCATCTATGCTCACCAGAGATATTGGCCTGTAGTTCTCTTTTTTGTTGTGTCTTTATCTGGTTTTCATATCAGGGTAATGCTGGCCTCATAGAATGAATTCAGAAGCTTTCTTTCCTCTTCTAGTTTTTGGAGTAGTTTGAGAAGAGTAAGTATTAGCTTTTCTTTAAATGTTTGGTAGAATTCACCTGTGAAGCTGTCTGGTCCTGGGATTTTGTTTGGTGGGAGGTTTTTTGTTGTTGTTGTTAACTGATCAATTTCATTGCTAGCAATCAGTCTGTTCAAATGTTCTGTTTCTTCCTGATTCAGTTTTGGGAGGTTATATGTTTCTAGGAATTTATTTCTTCTAGGTTGCCTAATTTGTTGGGATATAATTTTTCATAATATTCTCTTATAATCCTTTGTATTTCTGTAGTGTTAGCTGTTATTTCTTCTCTTTCACTCCTGATTTTGTTTATTTGAGTCCTCTCTCTCTCTAGATGAATCTAAAGATTCATCAATCTTGTTGATCTTTTCAAAGAAACAACCTGGTTTCATTGATCTGTTCTATTGTTTTTTATTTCATTCATTTCTGCTTTAATCTTTATTATTTCCTTCCTTCTACTGGTTTTGGGTTCTATTTGTTCTGCTTTTTCTAGATCCTTTAGGTGTAAGGTTAGGTTGTTTATTTGACATTTTTCTTGCTTCTTGAGGTAGGCCTGTTTTAGTATGAACTTCCCTCTTAGAACAGCTTTTGTTGCATCTTAAATTTTTTACCATTTTGTTTTCATTTTCATTTATCTCCATGTATTTTTAGATTTCCTCGTTGATTTCTTGGTTGACCCATTCATTGTTTAGTAGCAGGTTATTTAACCTCCATGTATTTGTTTCCATTAAGTTTTAATTTTTTTTAATAGAAGTTGTATTTGAATCTTTCCCAATTCTATTTGGTCTTCCTTTATTGTTCCTTGTTTCCAACATGTGTTTTTCAATTGGCTTGTTTTTTTTTTTTTACAGCATTTAAAGCATTGGTATGTTAAAAAAAAAAACCATAGCAATCATAGTTACTTCATAATTGTGTTTGTATATGATGATTCAAGCATATGAAATCTTGTGAGTCTATTTCTGTGTCTGTTGTTTCTCATTTATAGTGCCTCTGCATACACATTGTTCTTTTTATTGAAAGCTGTGCATTTTCTTCGGAATTTTGTTTAAAAAAATTTTTTTCAATGTTTATTTATTTTGAGAGACAGAGAGAGACAGAGTGTGAGTAGGGAAGGGGCAGAGAAAGAGGGAGACACAGAATTCAAAGCAGATTCCAGGCCATGAGCTGTCAGCACAGAGCCCGATGCGGGGCTTGAACCCACGAACCGTGAGATCATGACCTGGGCTGAAGTCGGACACCCAACCGACTGAGCCATCCAGGCACCACAGAATTTTATTTGTGATAATTCTTTCAGGTCTGAGGTAAAGGTATGTTCTTCTATCGAGGATTTGCATTTGTTCTTGTAACCTGTACCCCTACCAGTCTCAGGTTACTCTAACAAATTATTGGGTTGAATTTTTTTTTATTTGTTTATTGTTTAGAGCACACAGGTAATACGAATTTGGGCTTTAGACTGCATGAGGGACAGCTTATGCTTCCAGAGTCTATGATAACATTATTTTTCTTTTTTTGCTCCGCATTCAAGTTCTTGCAATTCCCTGCTTGTTGATGGGATTAGTGGTTATTTCTGGTTCACCTTCTCACTGGGAGTGTAGACCTTTGGGGTCTCATCTTCATGGAAGGGGTGCCCAGAGGCTTTTGATGGCCCCTGATCTTTGTACTCTGTGATTCCCTGTATTCTATGAGACCAGACATCAGAAGCTCAAGTTAATCTGGTTCAATAAGTGCCATCAGAGCAACAGCCAGCCACAGTGCTCCAATTTCCATGATGAGCTCCTTCTTTCACTTAGTACTTTGGCCGAAGAATCTCTTAGTTTCTTTCCCCCTGATACATGCAGTTAGGAAGATATATTTACCCAGCATTTTTAGGTTTATTCCATGGGAGGGTCAACCCATCAATTATCAGGAATGAAACTCGTGCTATCTAACCTCCTATTGCACAGTCATCTTCAAAATTACTATCAAATTTTCTGCTGCAGCATAACACAGTTGTTACTGTTATAAGTACCAAAGGGAATTCAAACAAAAGCTATTTTGCCAATACAGTGTAAAAGAAATTCAGCTTCTGGCATTGTCTCTGCTGCTTCTCAAGCATTAAAAATATGCTCACAGGCTGTCTATCCTACTCGCCTCTGTCAAGCTGGTTTCCCCAAATGCTTGGGTTGCTTTAAGAAAATGTTTTGTTTTGTGTTTTGTATTGTTTTGTTTTCATTCAGGCTTTTGTTGTGGATGTCTACTTTTAAACACACTATGGATAAAGAACTTGTCCTATGGATACTTCCTCTGCTTTGGGGACTTTATTTATTTGTGAATGTTTGATTAATTTTATAAATCCCCCATTGATCCTGGAAAACAGAAGTGGACCCTTTTGTACACGTGAATTTTTGTGTTGTGTATGTGTGCATATTTAATCCTAGTAGTTAACCTTTGCTTAATTTTGGTTGCTTGATCTGTAAAGACACAGATGTACATTAAGCTCTCCCTGCTGCTTTCCGTGCCTCCCCAGAGACACATCCTCTGGCTTTCACCACCCTCCTTAACTCAGCGTAGAACTAAAAGGTAACGCCAACTTCCTGGCCCCTGTGAGTTAGGGCTGAGGGCTAGCAGGCCTGAACCATCTTCTCTCTGACCTTGAGAAGCAGTCCCACGGCTGCGGACCGTGGCTGTGTTTGTACCAGTCTTGCCCTCAGACAGTTGGAAAGTAAGCAGTCCCAACCTCCCTCTCGGGGCCTCAGCTTCCAGTGGGATGACAACTAGGTTTCTGCCTTGTTCCCATGTCTAGGCTGAGCTGAGTGGATGAGGCGTGCCGCTGCAGGAGCCAGGCTCCGAGAAGCATCTCATTTGAGTCCAAAGCAACGGCCCGGGAGATTTAGGAGAGATTTCAATGAGCCTGAGCAATGGATGAGCACTGCTCAGGTAAGGGCACCCCATGCCCGCATCACCAACTCTGACCTCCAGAGTACAGGTCTGGCTCCTTCAGGCCCCAAAATGTAACCCAAACTCCTTCCTCATTTCTAGTAAGACAGTTGAGACAACTAGGTACTTTCCAAAGGAATTTAACTGTGAGGCTTAAGGAAATGAAAGAAGAAAATGCTGTAGACCCCCAAGCTTATAGAATCTGTGTGCCTCAGCTTCTGGAAGGTTCTGTGTCACACCCTATTTGAGAGTTCCATTTATAGATGACTCCATATTATATGAGACGGGCTCCTTCGCCCTAATCCCAACAAAAAGCCAGTGTGTGTGTCGGCGGGGGCAGGGGTCAGGCTCCCTGAATGCACTGCTTTCTCTCTCCCAGCCCTCATGAGCAGGGTGGTGTGGGGAAAGATAGGAGCCCCCGGAAGGACAGGACTAAAGCATGAGGTCCTTCCATGCAACTGTTCTTCTTTCCTCTCTCAGACATGAGTAGGTCACCTCCTTCCAGCCCAGCCCTTTTTTTCCTTCTAGGTGCTCACAGTTAAGTGAGGGTGATGGCTGCATACAGTTTTCACTTATTGTGGGATCTTAACTGCAGCATCACTGGACCACCTCCCAACTCCTGCATCATGTTTCATCCCAAGAGAAAACGGTCTGACTTCCCAAAGCACACACAAGAAGTCGTTTACATTGCTGTTGAAAATAAAATTTTTAGTGGTGCCAGAAAGATTACATTTAAAAGACAAAATGTGGCCCCTGCCGCCCTATCCTCTTCCTCCCTTCCGACAGGCCCCTGCCCATTCTAACATCTATGCAGTTAGCCTTCCCCCTCCACTTCTCCCACTACCCAGATCTCTGCCACAAAAGCCCTGTGTGTCTGGTGGGCAAATGTAGATGAGGTCTTGGCAGGCTGCCAGAGAGGGCAGGCAGGGCAGTGGCTGCTGTTAGTGTCCACCGTGGTGCAACAGGACAGGTGCGGCCCTGGTGGCCGTCTTCCCTCTCACCACTCTTTCCTCTGTCTGTCCCCAAGCGCTATTGCTCCCCAGGGTCTGTCCCAGGTCTTCTCATTTTGACTCAATTCACACCACTTCCTGGACAACCTCAAATGCTCCCCTGGCTTCCCCTGGCGCGGACATGCTGATGACTCTCAAATCCCTGTTTCCCCAGGAATTCAGCTCCTAAGTGCCCAGGTTCTTCCAACCTGTAAACCACTCCTTGGGGGAACCCAGAGCTTGAGAGAGACCTCTGGTCAACTACAAAGCTCTCTTCAGGGCAGCAAAACCATAACTTTTCTAAGTAGGTTATTGATGATGTAGTTTGGAAGTCACCCTGTGTCTTGTTTGTTTTTTGGTCTCTCCTCCCTCCCCAGCAAGTTCTGGCCCAGGATGGGGCTGGGGCTGACAGTGAATAGCCTTTTTGTGTTTCCGACCAGATTGGGCATCTCCAAAGCATTTATTTGTAAGGTTTTCGGGCCCATCAAAGGATCTGGTTGGATTCCCTAAGAGGCAGATCCCTGGATTAATTGCGTTGGTCATGTGTCCATTCACTGTGGCCGTGGGGTAACATATCTTAGTTTAGGTCTAGGACTACTGCCCATCCATGAACCAATCACGGTGGCAACTGATTGGGATTCTGGCAACTGGTTTAGGTCAGTCCATGGATACTCCCAGAGCCCACCCTAACCACAAGGCTATCCCACCGTGGTGAAAGAGGGAATAGGTGGCAAGTTAGCAAGCAGCCAATGTCCCCTGCAAAGTTCCTCTTGAGTAATGGCTTGCAAACATTTTCTGTACATGATCCATAGTAAGAAATACACTTTATGTTGTGACCCAGTATCTGCCCCCACCCCCCACACACGGCTTTCACAAAACTTCCACAAAATACTATTTACCCTTTGCTTGCTACAGGCAACACATGGTGAAATTTTGTGGTCCTGGCTTCTTGGCCAGGTAACACCTAATTCTATCGTGGTTTTTTAAAAATCCTGGTCTAAACGCCCAAGACTGATTTCACAACTCGCTAGTGGGTCAAAGCCCATGGTTTGACAAATGCTACTCTGAAGGTTTACATACACTACTTGCATAGTTTAAATGGTTGTTAAATGCGTCATAAATTCTCCAGGAATTTAACAGGGAAATGTGTATGGACGTGGAAGTTGAGGAAGTTGAGTTAATGGAGAGTACAAAGTCATTAAGCATACAGGGGTGGTGCTTGTCACTTATGACTCAGAAAGAAGGCCCTGGGAGTAGGGATTTTTAAATTCCAATGTAGGACTCTAGCTTCAAGTAGTAATCAGTCTATGGGACTTTCCTCCCAAATAGATCAGATTTATGGCTACGAAGGACTTTTCTGAAGAGGCTGTATGGGCATGCAATCCAGCTGGGTGCCCTGAGATGTTTTGTTCCGTGATTTTTGTTACCCAGAACCAATTCCAACCTCTGACCAGACTTCTTCAACCCCTTGGTGACTGGATTATAGTGAGAAGACGATGCTTTTTGGTCATGCGAGGGCCAGGCTCAGCACCTGTTGTGCGCAGGATGTGTCTGTGCACCTGGCGGGGTATGTCAGGGGAGTGAGGATAAATAGGCCATGTACCCAGGTACACAACGTTAAATGACATCCACAAGTATATATTTTTAAGGATACGTTAATATGATAACACAATTCAGAAGAGTGGTTTAGTAGGTTGAGAGAGAGATAGGGAAAGGACACAGGAGGGTCTTCAACAGGGATGGTACATCTTATTTTTCAATCTAAGTGGCAGATACATGGCTGGTTATTTTATTATTCGTTAAACTTTAAAGATGCAATGAATGCACACACACACACCTATTGGCATTTGTGACAAAAAACAAAATAAGCCATGGAGTCCATGCTCCATGAGCCCACAGACTCAAGCGGAAGACAGACATAATCACAACAAATATATTACACACTGAGATAATAAGAAATAGAAAGAAGAAATTCATTCTGGCTACCTATATGACCTTGGGTAAGTCATTTTATTTCCTGAAGCCTGGCTCTCTTCAGATACATTTGCTACACAGTAGATAAATGCACGCACACACACCCACACACACACACACCCACCCACACACACACACACACACACACACACACACACACATAATAAGTTTATGGTGAGACTCCATTGATATGTAACGCATGAGAAAATGTCTGACGCGCCGTGAAACACTGTAAAACCTGTGAGATAATATTATCACTCTGGGCGTCTTTGCAACTGCTTATTTCTTCTGTGAAACTGCTATCCCACACAGTTTTGTGCTCGAGTGGCAGTCTGAAGGAAGCAGGTTGTAAGTGACTGTAAATTATTCTCAATCGAACATATTTTGTGTCTAGCACAATGAGGGACAGAAATAAAGACGGCACCGGCTACTACTGAATAGCTTGTGATCACCAGAACAGGGCCTTGGAGCTTCAGAGACACCTGGGATGACAAGTCTAAGGGGACTAGGACTTTGAACTTGTGGGCTATGAGGGGTTAGTGCTGAGAGGAGAGTACTATGCCTCCCCTTTCCTAGGGGCTCTTTCAGTCCAGCTAGTAGGCCCCCCACTGCCATTACCACACCGGGCCCTGGCAGGTGTGCACCTCCTTCGTGCTCGGGCCTAAACATGGACATGAATCCTTCCCCCGGCTCTTATCAGCCTAAGAAAGCACAAGAACACTGTGGCTTCTGATGCTGCCAGGGGAGGCTCCCTTTCAGGATTCCCAGGCCCTGTCCTTGCCCCTCTGCCATATGACACCTCTGATGCCAGCCAGACAGCAGTATGGCTCTGCAGGCTCCTTGCTCAAAGTCCTGATTTCCAGCCACTTGCCATCGCCGTGTGAGCAGTTCCACCCCAAGGTTTGGAGGGGTGTTCTCAGGAAGAATGTGAAAATTCACTATTAAGCCTTAGGAGTCTAGGCTCAAGGACACTCCAGGCAAACTGACTCCTGAACTTAGGCTCCGAACATTGTCTCTCTCAGCATAGAGTATGTCCCAGAGATTAGCGGAGACTGAAGTCCCAGGTTGGAGTCAGGTAGTTTGTCAGTCAGAATCCCAGCTGAACAGGTGACACGTACAAATGGGGTAATTTGAGGAGCGTTTGATGAAAAGACTCTTTTCAAAGGGACGGCAGGGTATGGAGAAACCACAAGGGAGAATGCAGAAGCCCAAGGCTCACGGAGGCACCAATAACAGCAGCCCAGCCTGAATGGGTGCAGGGAGGAGGAGCTGCGGGAGTGTGGAGAGGGGGGCCGTGTAGGGAGCCACTTGACTGGAGTGGTGCTTTTCAAGGGAGGGATGCAGCAGAGCCCAAGACAGGAAACCCTGCAAATAAGTACCCCGACCTCACACCCCTCCCTCCCTTCCATCCGGAGCTACTGGGCTAGCCCAGCTGGAAGCCAACATACAAGGGAACCCGCCGCTGTACTGCAGATGCTCTGCAGGGCACAGAGCCTGGTGGGTCTGGAGGGTCAACTGACCCCCAAAGCCTCACTGTGAAAAGTGAGGGGCAGGGCGATGGGGGCGCTGGTCTTGAGTAGCACAGCCCAACAGTCAAGATGGGGAAACACCAGAGATGACAAAAACACACACAAGCAGTCGATTCAGGGAGACCACCCTCAGACCATGGCAATTCAGAGGTTGAGAAGGCCATTGGGAGGCCGGGGCACGTCCTTGATGGCTGAATTCAAGTGTCCTGTGTCTGAACGAGGACAGAGGCACATCTTTGCAGAGATATTTTTGGCATGCAAGAATCGAATTCATTTAGCAATTTCACTTGCAGCAGCAGGTTGAAATTTCTCATCAACTGTTTTCAAGGACATTTAGAAGCAAATGTGCAGCGGACACTCCGTGATTTACTTTATGAAGCAGTCTTGAGTGACTTAATGGAAAGATCCTGGTGTAACAATGCAGAAGACCTCTGTGTTAGACTTCACTTTGCCTCAAACTCACGAAAGTCCTTTAAATCACTCTCTCCCCCTCTCTGGGCCTCAGTTTCCTTTTCTGCAGTGTGACAGGGTTGGCTGCGATCTGTAAGATCTCTTCTGATTCTAGCATGCTGATTTTCTTTTTTTTTAATTTTTTTTTTTAACATTTATTTATTTTTGAGACAGAGAGAGAGCATGAACGGGGGAGGGTCAGAGAGAGGGAGACACAGAATCTGAAACAGGCTCCAGGCTCTGAGCCATCTGCACAGAGCCCGACGCGGGGCTCGAACTCACGGACCGCGAGATCATGACCTGAGCCGAAGTCGGCCGCTTAACTGACTGAGCCACCCAGGCGCCCCTAGCATGCTGATTTTCGTATAAACTGTATGACACATCGGTCTTGGCAGTGACTTTTTGGAGATAGAAAACCAGAAATTCCGGCAACAAAAGCAAAAATGAACACGTGGCACTACACTAAATGCTAAAAACTTCTGCTGGGCAAAGGAAACAATCAACACAGTGAAACGGCAACCTACGGAATAGAAGATATTTGCAAATTCTATATCTGATAAGGGTTTAATATCCAAAATATATAAGGAACTCATACAATTCTACAGCAAAAACAAACAAAATAAAACCCTAATTTTAAAAATGGGCAAAGGACCAGAATATACATTTTACCAAAGAAGACATATAAATGGCCAAGAAGTATGTGAAAAGGTGCGTGATATCCCCAATCATTGGGGAAATGCATGTCAACACTACAATGATATATCACCTTACACCTGTTAGGATGGCTATTATCAAGAAGACGAAAGATAACTAGTATTAGAGAGGATGTGAAGAAAAGGGAACTCTTGTACAGTATTGGTAGGAATGTAAATTGGTACAGTCTTTATGTAAAATAGTATGGAGGTTCCTTGGAGAATTAAAAATAGAACTACCATATGATCCAGCAATCCCTCTTCTGAGTATATATCCATAGTAAATGAAATCAGTACCTTGAAGATCTGTTTGTGCTCCATGTTCATTGCAGCATTATTCACAACAGCCAGGACATGGAAACAGATTAAATGTCTGTCGATGGTTGAATGGATGAAGAAATTACTGGAGTCGCCTGGGTGGCTCAGTCAGTTAAGCATCTGACTTCGGCTCAGGTCATGGTCTCATGGTTCATGAGTTTGAGCCCACGTCAGGCTCTGTGCTGACAGCTCAGACCCTGAAGCCTGCTTCGGATTCTGTGTCTCCCTCACTCTCTGTCCCTCCCCTGCTTTGCTTCTCTCTCTCTCTCTCTCTCAAAAATAAATATTTAAAAAAAATTTTTTTTAAAGAAATTACTCTGTGTAATTTATGTATGCACACACACACACACACACACACACACACACACACACACTGGAATATTGTCCAGCCTTTAAAAAGGAGATCCTGCCATTTACAACAACATGGATGAACCCGGAAGACATTATATTAAGTGGAATAGGCCAGACACAGAAAGAAAAATACTGCATGATCTCACTCACATGTGGAGTCTGAAAAAAGTCGAATTCATAGAAGTAGAAGGTAGAATGGTGGTTCCCAGGGGTGGGGAGGCAGAGGAAATGGGGAGATGTTGAGCAAGGGGTACAAAATTGCAATTACGAGGTATGAATATGTCCTATAGATCTAATGTACAGCATGGTGACTATAGTTAATAATATTGTATTGTATACTGGAAATTTGCTCAGAGTAGATCTCAGGTGCTCTCACCGCACACTCACACTCATACACACACACACACACAAGTGGTTACTATGTGGAGAGATGGATATGTTAATTAGTTTAACTGTAGTAATCTTTTCACTATGTATATGTATGTCAAAATGTTGTACACTTTAAATATACACAGTTTTATTTTTTTAAAAAAGAACCAGTCCTGACATACCAGCACAGCCAACTTGGCAGCCACTGTGTGATTCCATTTTGTAAGTTACAAAATTGTTTCTTTGAAGTCTCTCTTTAACATTGCTCCATTTCTCTGATGCAGCAAGAAGGCAAGGGAAAATAATTGCTTTCCAGTGGACTCATGCCCATGAAAACAAACCCAAGCGTACTGCTGCTAAAAAGAATCCAGTCTGCCACACTTCCTATTTATTTGGCTTTGGAGAACTGGACAGAGCAGAACTGAGGCAGGCGTGATACACCGTATTGAGTCATCATCACCTGAAGTGGCTTCCACCTCCCAGAGCCTCCTGCTGGCTGGCGAGAAGGCAGGGCCTCCGTTTGCCACCCTCCCCTCCATCCTACTTTTCTCCACGGAGGAACACGTGGCGCTCGCTGCCTCGTTACAATTCCTGCCCACAACGTGCATTTCTTGTTGGGTTAAAAAAGAAAACAGACCCAGCCTCCGAGTGCGCACGCTTTCTCCGGTTCCTGGACTGCATTCAATCTGACTTCCTGTAAGACGGATCTGTTGGGTTTGCCTGCCTAGCTCCTTTATCCGACTTGTTTAAGAGAAACAGCACTCTCACCTCGTTCGTGTAGAGATCTGGTTGATTCTGGTGGGGCTGCCAGTCGCGGAGTCCTGAGTCCTGACCCCCTCCCCACGCGATGACGCAACCTAAGCCTGACCAATCACAGAACCCCATCCCGCAGCCTCGAGACTGAAGGAGGAGGCTGGTGGAAGCTGGGACTTAACCTCAGGTTCAGCACGGGGAGGGGAGAGCAGTCTTCTCACTGCCTTGGCACAGCTGAGCTAAATAACACGTCAGGAGTTTCTGGTGGCCATGCTTCCTGTACTCTGTCCTCGCCAGGGTGAAGGCATCCCAAGTAAGAGAAAATGAGGCCGGGGCACAGAGAAACGTCAAGATGAGGGAAGCAGGGGGACGCCCGAGTGGCTCGGTCGATTAAGTGTCCGACTTTGGCTCAGGTCATGATCTACCGGTTCGTGGGTTCAAGCCCCGCTTCGGGCTCTCTGCTGACAGCTCAGAGCCTGGAGCCTGCTTCCGATTCTGTGTCTCCCTCTCTCTGCTCCTCCTCTGGTCACGCTCTCTCCCAAAATAAATAAACATTTATATATACACATATATACATACATGTATACATATATGTATGTGTATATATGTATATATATGTATATATGTATATATATATGCGCTGAGTGAAGCAGGAAGAGGGATGAGAGTAGAAAGCAAAAAGCATGACAATGGCCCACCCTTTGTCCAAATACCAGTAACCCCCCTTTTCTAGGTATGCTAGGGTTAACTGGATTTCTGTCCCACAACTAAAGAAGCCTGAATAATACAGCAATTCGTCCCTGTAAATGGAGACTTGTGAGTAATAAGGTAATGGACCCTAAAATGTGGAGCTGGCTGGGGCAAGGGGGTGCGGAGCCACAAGGACTCCCCTTTCCTGGGAGGAGAAGCTGGTATTCCAGGCCATGTGCTGTGAACAGCCGGTTAGATGGTCACTGGCTGTTACAAGAGGTCTATCCCAAAAGATGCCAGGATGTTGGAATGGGTTGTCTGGGCACTACCGAAAAAGATGCTTCCATCAAAGCTGGGTTGTTTGAAAGTGGAAGGATCAGCAGACAGATAAAAGAGCAGCTCTTTCTCCTCACGGCAAGATTCCATGGGTGCAGAGAGTTGGCTGACCATTTTCCCTGAATAACTGCAAAAGCAGAAATCTGTGGCTGGGAAGGAAGGTGCTGGAGTAAAGAGGAAGCATCTCATCTTGACTGGAACACGGCCCAGGGCCTGTGTAGACAGACCTTCCTCATCACGTGGAGCTTCAAGCCAGCTCAGGCCAGGAAGCTGAGCCCCCAGGAAATGGACGCTTCTCTGGGCCTGGGTGAAGGGCAGAGACTCCTCCACTATGGGGTCCAGTTTGCCGCTGCTCGGTGGAATTCTCCCATGTCTCCCAAGAGGCAGGACCAATAGGAGCGTGGAGGAATTTGCCCCTCTGCCAGAGAAGTGAGTTTTTGCTGTCGCTGTCCAGAAGGACGAGATATAGGTTGTTGGCAGATGACAACTGTAATTGCTTCCCCAATCCAATTTTTTTAAATGCAATTTTGCAAACATATATGGAGTTAACATATCATTTAGTCGTAAGTGGCAGGAGTATGAGTATGTCCACTAGGCTTCTCGGTTATGACCTGATTAAGCTAGTCAACTAGTCAACACATATTTATTGAGCACCTACTAAGTGGCAGATACTCCTGGGAATACAATAATGAAGAAAACAACCAACCAGCAGTGACTTACGACTCGCGGAGTCATTTCCGTACCAGGAAGTAGGGACACCATCCAGGCAACCGTCCAGGCCCAGACCCCAGGAATCATTCTCTGACTACGGAGCCCTTTCAGTAGCCCCCTCCTAAATCCAACCCAAATGTCCCCACTTCTCACCACGTCCTTGGCTTAGCCATGGCCCAGGGCATCATCACTTCGCTAAATCACCGCAACAAATTATGAACTGGGCATTTGCCTCCAGCGTTCCCCCACAGTCCATTCAGCACGCAGAGGTCACAGTGGTCTTTCCAAAACAAAAATCAGTTCATGTGCTGTCAAACCTAACAGATCTGTTGCGAGCAAACATCTAGAGAATAGCGTCTATGTCAATAATAAAATGAATGCTAACAGCAGGAGGCACGCATATGTCAGTGAGACTCTCTTTGTTGTATAGGAAGAGTCGGTGCTGGTTTTGTGTTTTTGGACAGTGGAAAATAATCATAATAATACATTCAGTCGTATCATTTGTGGCCTCAAAAATAATAAATAAAACCAGTTCATGTCGCCCTCCTGTTTAAAACCCAGTAGCTTCTCAGAGCAACCAGACATAAAATCCAAACAACTTACCTCCGTCCTCAGGAGCCTAGGTGATCCGCAGCTGCCTCCGCCCCATCCGCCCTTGTCTGGCTCTGTCTTCTCCCTCACTGCCTCTTAATTAAGGTCTTACCAGCTTCTTTCTGCCCCTAAGATACCCCATCTGAGTTTGCATCTCGAGGCCTTTACATTTGCTGTTTCTTCGTCTTGGGACACTCTTCCCCAGATCTTTGCAAGCCCACACCCTTTCCATCGTTCAACGGTAACAGGATACTCAGTGGGCTTTTTCTTGTTGTCCAGGAATTCCAGCTAAACCCCAGAGATGAGGACAAAGAGGCTCTAAGCATTCTCCTTCTCAAGTGAACTGCCCACACTAGCACCAGACTCTGCTGGGGCTTACTGGAAGGTGTCAGAGTGTCCCTACCAGCTGCCCTCCATCCCTCCTTTCTAATCTTCATGAGATGACTGGGGTGGAGGAAAAGAGGGGGTTAGAGCCAGAATCCTCTGCCTTGTGGGGACAGCAGTGTTTGTGGCGAGGGGTGACCTTCCCCCAAGCCAAATACTGGGGAGACGTCAACGAATCAGCCATAGAGATGGGGTCCCTGATAGACCTGCTGTTCCCAAGCTGATCATCATTTTCGGACTTGCCGCTGGACTTGTGTGAGTCCGGGAGAGGAAGCGTGGCACTGTTTCCAGCTGGGAGTAGGGGGAGAGGGGGAGTATACTGGCTAGGAGGGAAGGATCTGTGGTTGGGCCAAGTGAACACTAAGGGAGGTAGTTGGGCTCGGGTCCTCCAGACGACACACTAGTATTTGAATGCCCGCCACAGAGAGGGTGTCAGTGGCCACTGTTAGCCGGAGGAGCGGGCACAGCCAATTTAGAAAGAACAACAGCTGTGGCCGTGTGAGTAAAGACACTCTTGTCCGGTTTCCTGTCCCTCTGCCCTCCCCAAACACACTGGGAGACCGGGAGTGGTATCTCAGAACCTATCGCCCTCCTTCCCCATCTGCACTGCCAGCAGCCAGGACCCAGCTCAGGAGAGGCAGAAGAGATTCAAACCATTTGAGACTGATTAAAGTAGACTTTTAATCCCCAGGAGGTCATGAAATGCACCTGCATCTGTCCTGGGCCCCTTTGCCCTCCAGGTACATTTCTCACCCTTTCCCAAACTCGGGGGTGGGAACTTGATCCTGGCAGGCCATGCTGCACAAACCACTGGGTCAGCTGGTGGATGGGGGGTTGAAAAGCAGGAGGAAGGGACACGTTAAGGCATCTTCCTCCACCCTCTCTGCTTCCAGTGTGATTTCCGGGTATGAGGTCTCCTTCCTTTATGAGTCCAGGCCTAGCATGGCCCAACTTTTGCTGTTTGCTCCTGGCCTCTGGGCTTTGGTCACATATCCTCCTCCATTTGTCTCACTTTTGTTAATATCTGGATAGCCTTACTCTGCCTTGCTTAGTTCTTAGGTTTTTCTATCACTTGTGTGACTCATTACAGCAAATTTCCTGTTTCAAATGCTTATAAAGTGTTTTTGTCTTCTGCATGGACCTTTACTCATATACTTCCTGAGAGGTTTATAAGGGCCTATCCTGTAAAGGACTGTGCTATAGATATATAGCATAGTTTGGGGACAATATTTGTAAGAAATCAAATTATACCTTAAGGAAGACATCTGAATACACCCGTTACAAACATCCCGACTCAAATGCCATCTTCTCGGAAGGGTATCTCAGCATCCCCTCCCCCAACCATATTCCATTACCTTATTTTGTCTTCTTTTAGCAATTTTCACTACCTGAGTCCATCTTATTTATATATTTCTTTGTATTTGTGTAACTTATTTTCCCTTCTGCTGGAATAGAAGATCCTTGAGGGCAGTTACTCTTTCTCCATACCCCTATGTGCTCAATAAATGATTAACAATTGACCACCATCAGGGCCTGGTGGACTGGGATGTCACCCAGAGACCCTGAACTTGCAGCAGCTGGATGTGGTAGCTGTGATGTCACTTTGGGGGTGAAGACACCTTTAGTGTATGTGAAGTAAGGCATTCTTAGAATCGTGTGTATGGGAATTATATATACAGAGAAAGTCTCCCACCCAAGAGGTAGGATATAAAGGGTCTTTTATTTTACTTGCCAATATACATTTTCTTTCTTCTGTAGCACCACCCTTTCTTTGAGGAATCTCTCTTTATCCCAGCCATAACTATCTAAGAATGCAGAATGGGGAAAGACAGGCAGATTTTTTAATAATCTTTTAAATTGCACTTGTGGTTAGAATATTCAGGCTATTTATTTTTTTGCATCAGTTTTGATCATTACATTTTCATAGCGCGTTATATCTATGTTTTAAAAATTCATACCAGTAAATTTTATATAGAATCTTTTAATTTTTAAAATGGCTTCTGTTGGGGCACCTGGGTGGCTTAGTCCAGGTCATGATCTCATGGTTCGTGGGTTTGAGCCCTGCATCGGGCTCTGTGCTAACAGCTCGGAGCCTAGATCCTGGAGCCTGCTTCGGATATTGTGTCTCCCTCTCTCTCTGTCCCACCCCCGCTCACACTCTGTCTCTTTCTCTCTCAAAAATAAACATTAAAAAAAATTTTTTTTAATGGCTTCTGTGTCAGCGGTTTATAGACTTTTTCATTATAATCCGTGATTCAGTGAACCACTTCAATCCATAGATAAACTCTTTTCAGCTCAGGAAATTCTCTCTCTCTCTCTCTCTCTAACTAATACTTCACTTCTGGGGCGCCTGGTTGACTCAGTCAGAAGAGCATGCAACTCTTGATCTCGGGGTCATGAGTTCAACACCCACACTGGGTGTAGAGATTACTTAAAAAAATACTTCCATCCATTCGTCTTTTTGATTCTATGACTCCTGTTACATAAAAGTTGGACCATTATATCTATTTTCCCTCGTCCTATTTTTTATCTTATAAATTTATCTTTTCGTCTGTGTTCTGAGGGGATTGTATGAATTCTTATGAGTTTATCTGACAACTCACTAAGTCAGTTTTCAATAGTATACGTACTGCAGTTCTATTTTATTTGGGGGCACGCACAATCATTTTGCTTTCAAGGATTGTTTCTTGTTCTCCCAGCATCCCACTTCATGCCTTCTCTACCCTCTGACTTTTCACTGAAATGCAAATTTCAACTGGTTTAAAAGTTAACTCCTGCTTTCTGTCATAATTCTTCTTAACTGGCTCTGATTGGTGGTCTGGTGCCATTTTGAGGCCGCACCATCTCCTCAGATGACTAACAAATGCTTGTTATTCGTTGATGTTGAGAAAGTATGAAAGTCTATCCTGAAGAGGACCGGGAGCTCTTCTGAGTGCCGTGAGCAAGTGCACAGGCCATCGTGAGCTTTCCTCGCTGCTCCGGGCACAGGTTTGTCCCCAGCCCCTGCTGGCACGGTCCTGTGGAGATCAGCCCCTGGATGGGCTCACGGGCAGGTGCTGCCTTGCCTGAGTTTGTCAGATAGGCGCTCTCACAGGGTTCGCATCCTCCACAAATTCTCAAGGTTTCTGCCTGGTAGGTGTTTTTGAAACCAAACCCGTGTGGCTTCCCATTAGACTGAGCCTGGGTCAGTAGGTTTAGCAGTTGCCGGGCCCGTAGACCTCCAACCTCCGACCACAAGAGTCTACGTAAGAGCTTTCTCTGGCAGCCTGCGCCCCTCTGCCTGGGCCTGGCCAGTCAGAAGTCCTGGCATTTCATGCACCCCTGCTTTTCAGTGACTGATGGTGCAGAACTACCACAGCTCACTTGCCCCTTAGGTGGGAAACTCGGAGGTGCCTATTCACTCCGTACTGGCTCCTAGAGTTCCTAATTGGAGAGCATGACCTGGTCATCCACAGTGGTGACTAGATGCCCCTTTGCAGCCTGCCATCCCTTCTCTGTCTCACTTCCCCACACCCCTGTTGATGTGTCCTGGGGCCACTTCCCACATAAACAACTTGCAAATGAATGCTTATCTAAGGGGGAACCCAAATCAAAACACGGACGGACGGTGTGTGGCAGGCTCTTCAGGAAGTTCTCTCTTGGGGCGCCTGGGTGGCTCAGTTGGTTAAGCGTCTGACTTCGGCTCAGGTCCTGCTCATGAGTTTGAGCCCCGCATCAGGCTCTCTGCTCTCAATGCAGAGCCTTCTTTAGGTCCTCTATCTTCCTCTCTCTCTGCCCCTCCCCTGCTCTCTCTCTCTCTTGAAAATAAACATTAAAAAAAAAAAAAGAAAGTTCTCTCCCCTGGTGTGGAGGGGGGGAGCTGGAAGCCAGATCAGCCTAGAGGTGTGAGCAGCAGTCCCAGGGAAGGTAAGAGAGGAGCCAACATCCCATCGTGTCTCAAAGACCAACAGACGCAGCACAGCACAGTGCCCCAAGATATTGGTTAAATATTGTGACATCGAGAAGAATAGAAATAGCCATCATGGAAATACCCAGACTTTGAACTTCCTAGCACTAACTTTTATGGCTTTTTCAAATTACTGATGTTGTTGTTGTTGTTGTCGTCACTACTACTGAAGCATTCAGTCAATATTTGTTGAATGAGTGAGTGAATGAAGAAATAAATGACTCCCAGGCTACTGGCTGGGTGGCGGTGCCATTCACTGAGTGAAGGACCAGAGGAAAAAGAGCATGTGTGGGGGGAGAGGTGGGGCAGGCAATCTCCCATACAAACATCGCAGATAACAGGGCACTCTGGGTACTTTCTGGAACTCAGGGTGCTGGGCAGGCCTAGGCAGGGGAATAATCAACTATTTTATGGTCATCGTAGCACGTGCTCCTGCCGATCAGGAGGGATCCAGCCCCAGTGCCAGAGCTGAATCCTGGAGCCCCTACAGAGCCAGATGATAACATCTGAGTTGTTGGATCATGGGGAGGAGGAGCAGAGGGCGAGGGTAGCCAGAGGCTTGGGACTCCTCCCCACTTAGGGGCGTGGGACAGTGGATATACACCAACAGGTATAGTTGCACCAGTGTGTACAGGTTGAGCCCAAGCCCTGGGCTTGAGGTCAGGCAGAGAAACCAGATTAGAAGACACCATCCAGCAAGGCAAGACCTCAGCTCCTGAGAAACCTGAGGGCAGGCCAAGGATAGTGAGCACTTATGGATGCTTAGTGTGAGAACCCCCTTTCTAGAGTTTCCAACAGCTTAACTCAATAGAGGGCAGGTCCTATTACTATCTTTATTTTGTAGCTAAAGCAACTGAGCTGCAGGGAAAGGTTGAATGTAGGGGACAATCTTCAGTAATCTGCCTATGATTACAAGACTCTTAGAGGGCAGAGCCCAAATTCAAACCCAGACCAGGGCCTGTCTACACTCCACTGCCCTGCAAGTTGGAGTATCAACTGGAAAGCAAAGGAAAAAGTCGGCCAGTGGGGATCTGAGAGCTGTGAGGGACTCAGTGGTGCCTCAGTGACCCAGGAGCTCAAGGAGTAACCAGAGAAGTGCTTCTCCAGCTGCTAGCTTAGGCAGAGATTGCACAGATACACTTGCCTCAACTGGTGAGGTCTCTGTGGAGTTGGCTGGGGGAAAGGAGATATACATGAGATCTGAAATAGTCTGTGGCATGAGAATGAGTTCAGTGGGTTTGAAAAGTGGGAGCATCATCTGTCTTCCTACTTCCAAATCCAAACATAGTCCTGGGTTCAAAATCATTATTCAAAAAGTACTTCTGGGGGCTCCTGGGTGACTCAGTCAGCTAAGCGTCTGACTTTGGCTCAGGTCATGATCTCACGGTTTGTGAGTTTGAGCTGCACATCGGGCTCTGTGCTGACAGCTCAGAGCCTGGAGCCTCCTTCGGATTCTGTGTCTCCCTTTCTCTCTGCTCCTCCCCTGGTCTCTCTCTCTCTCAAAAATAAATAAACATTAAAAAAAAACTTTTTAAAAGTATTTCTGAACAGATGAATGAATAAACAAAAGACCTACTTGATTTTTCTCCAAGACCTGATCTCGTATCTAATCTTCTTAAAATCTTCCCAAGGTGTGCCAATTGCAGAATCAAGTTCAAATGTCTTCTTCCAGAATTCAAGGCCAGTGTGATCTCACCTCTATCATCCACCACCACACACCCCACACTCAGCCCTTCCCTGGTGCTGTGTGTGTTGGAATTTTTATTGGTTTGCTTGTTTGTTGTTTTCTCAACTTTCTGAGTCCCCGTTTTCCAGTCATTGTAAGCCTCACGTTTTGGGTGGAGGATATGTTCTTTCTGCACAACTCATCTTGGGTGGAGCTGCCAATCCCACTTACAGGCACACAACACAGGTGGGACTGATCGCGTCCTTTCCAGGAAGTACTATAATCCCAGAGGGGAGAGGAAGTCTCTTCTCTGAGGCCAGTCTCTGGGGTGGTGGAGTAACATACGCCTGGAGCTGTCTGGGAACAACCTGTGCCACACGGAGAACTCTTGTTCCTCTCTGGAGGGAAGGAAGCCAAGTACAGAGAGAAGCAGAAGCAAGAGAGCAGACACGCAGGCACACACACACACACACACACACACACACACACACACACACAGAACAGACTAAGTGACCACATCACGAGTCTGTTGCATCCCCCGCCCTTCTTCCTGGTTTCCAGAGCCGTTCCTTTTTGTTTGTTTTATGTTTTTTGGCTTATGAATTCAACTTGTGTCTCCCTTACCGATGCGTATTCAGCTCTACTGTATTGCTGACAGTTCCCTGAATTCCGTGCTGTCTCCTTCTTGCACTCTCTACGGGTTCAGACAATGTAGTGCAAGCCATACGAAGTCCAGTGGGTGCAGGAAATTGGAGAGTGGCTCTTGGGATCCATCCTCCTCCTTTCCTCAGTTCCCCTTCAGACACCACCACATGGCCACGTTCAGCTTGGCAGAGAGTATCACCCTGGACCTTCTCCATGCTTTGTCTTCACCACCTCCCATACCCTCTCAGTCTCTTGGCTCCTCTTTGCCCTTCAAAGTCTGTCTCCTCACGGGGCCTGGCCCCTCATATATGTTGACATCTGCTTCCGTCCTTCTGGTTTTGCTTCTGGACAGGGGAACTTAGACACTGTGCGCTTCAGACCTTGATGCTCTGTGGACTCAGGGCAAGTACCCAAAGGCCTCCAGCGCTGTAAAGATGAACTACTGGGGGCATAGTTCCTTCCCTATTATTCCTGAGAGAATTAGCCCGTTTCCTGGTCTTGAGGTACATTCAGGAGTAAGCAAAGGCTTAGGGACCTTTCAGCCTCTGTTTCAAGTATGTGCCAAGCACCTGAGGTGTTCAGAGGAGGAAGAATACAAACGGCAGACAGGTTCAGGGGACTGGGGGATGTCGAGGACGAAGCAGAGTCTGCACTGGCTATCAGCGAGCGGGCGAGGCTAGACGTAGACTGGTGATGGCTATCCCAGGATGGGGTGGGCCGTGAGCAACGGTCTTGCAGAGGCCTATGTGACTCACTTAAGTAACCATGAGGAGACCGGGCTGGTAGCCTTTGGCAAGTGACAGGAAAGCTGATGTTCACTGAAGGGTCTTGATGCCCAGGATTTTAACCATCATTCTCCGAGACTGAAAGGGCTGGGGTTGATTCAGGGCCTCTTCCAGGAGGGCCGGTTGGTTATACCTACTCCCATGGAGAAAGAGGACTGGGAAGCCAGGGCATACAACTCAACCTCCCTTCCGGGAGCTAGCAGAAGGAGTGTCTGCTCCTTTTCACTCTCCCTGGCTGCTCTGTGACCTGTAAATATTGTCCTGCCTGCTCTGTGACCCAGGCCCATGGTAGGCTCTGACTAAAATGGATGACATCTTCACTTCATGACCTCAGGAGCCTCCTGTCCCTCTCCTGTCTCTGTTCCTGTCTGTACCAGGCACCTCCCAGCCCCCACTCACTTGGTGGATGGGCTGGTCCTCAACAATCCAATTCTGGGGCTTTCCAACCTATAGCTGTCTTTTATTCCATGACTCATTAGAGATTCTCATCACTCTTCCACTTAGGAAGCCCCTAAGTGAGGTTATGGGCTGTCTCCTTTTATTGTTTTGTCCTCAATTTCCTTCCTACCTCAAGGACTATTCGGGTGGATTCACGTTGCAGAGCTTCTGGGCCAGCCCAGCTGAATGGGAGGAAGTATCCCAGCATGCCCCGTGCCTGGTGATTCTGCTTCTCTGCAGGGTCAAGCCAAGAGCCAGAGCGCCACAGACTCAGAGCTGGAGGGAGCAGACAGGCGGCCTCGTGCAGTGGCTCCTTGCAAAGATCTGACACAGACCACTCACCAGCTGGGTGACCCGAAACAAGGGACTTCCTGAGCCCTAACTTTTTTTCTCCATTTATAAAGTGGAGCTAAAAATACCTACCTTGCAGGGCTATTAAGAAAGGTAAATGGGCCTTATAAGAAGTCTGATGTTTAATAACTGGGAGCTGATATGGTTATTTTATCCCAACCTCCTTGAAAAAACAAGGCGGGCTTGCCCAAGGTCACGCACTGCAACAGTCATAGTTCACCCTGTTTTCCTCGCTGGGGTCCTTCTGCCCTACCCCATGCTGCGCCCTCCAAGTGGGAGACAACAGGCAGGGGTGGAGGAGCGTGACGGGAAATGCTCCTGTTCTCTGATCATCTCCCAAGGGCTGTGGAGCAGTGGCAGGGTTAGCAAACCCACCCCAGGGCCACTTCCACATCAGTGGTGGAGAATAAAGGAACTAGGGGAAAAGAGCCAAACAGAAGAAAGCACCTGGAAAAGACGTTTTTATGTTCACTTACATGGAAAAAAATCAAAGCATATAGCACAAAGATATATGTGTCTCAGAAAATTCATCCTCATGAACCTGTTTGTTCAACGCCGTTATAATTCGAGAGTTGCCCCGCGAAAGTCATGAAATCTGGGGCAGAGGGTGGGGAGGGCCTGCCAAGGGAAAGGTAGTCTTACACATGATTTCTTTTCTAGTTTCAGATAATTTGGAGTTTAACCTTTTCCAGCAAGTCGGAGTTATATAAACAGATGCCATACTAAAATACTGTGTAAAAATCTAAAACTCCTAAAGTATGATGGCAAAAATATTTTAGGAAATAAACATTAGGGTCTGGTAATATCAGAAAATACAAATAGGATCATTTGAGCAGTTCTGTGTCTCTGTATGAACAGCAAAGGACGGATGTATATTATGGATGTATGAAGAATAAAGCATTCGGTCTGCACATAACTTAGGGGAACATTTCTAAACACTGACTTTGTGAGAAAACATGAAGGACATCTTACACTCAACAACAATGGTTAAAGGAAGAAATTACTTTCTGAAGGATGCAGTGGGCAGAAAGCCAAGGCCTTTGTTTTCAACTCGCTCTTAACCGTGCTGGGATGTGTTCACACTGCATGGGGTCTCCTGCAGAATCTATAGCACCGATAGATGGATCAGATTTTACTTTTGATCTGAGTCCTTTCTGTCTTCAGTTTTGAGTGTATTGAGGTATGTTTTCTTTGGCTGCTGTTGTGACGGATGTGTAATAAACAATTAATATTTACAACATTTAAACATTTTCGATTTCAGTGTTGGCTCTTCACATAAGAAAAATTGGAAAACTCTTAAGAATCATTGGAGGGTCATTACTTCCTAGCATCTGTCATGAAACTGTTTTCGATACACAGAACAATTAGCCTATTAGCACAGCTATATGCTTTCTGGTCCAGAATCTTCCCTGTGCTCAGTGGGGAGGCCAGTCCCATGACCGCCATGTCGGCGGTTCGCCACGCTTCACAGTACTTATCCACAAGACGTACTCCATGGGTGCTGGAGCCGTGCCAGATGACCTTCTGGGGCCTGCAAAAGAATTGTGCCACGTTACTTTTGACATGTCACTTCTTTGTGGCCTATCCCATCGGTGAACAAACTGGCCTAAGTAATGAACCAAGTCAGACTCCTGAGTCCTTCATGGTCTGGCCCCACATCATGGTCAGACCCCACCACTTGGAAAGTTGCTCTTTGCGGCTAGCTGAGCATCCTGTATTCCGACCAGACCCAGCTCGGACTTTCTCAGATCAGACTCTCCACTTTTGTGAATCTGAACCTTTGCTCATAAGGTCTCTTAGCCTGGAGTAGCTTCTCTCTCATTTTCAGATCAGTGACCCCTTCTCATCTTCCAAAGTCCATTAAATGCTTCCTTTTACAGGAAGCCCTCTTAACTGTCAGCCCAAACAAGAACGAATCTTTCCTCTGTGCTTGTGTCATCTTTAACTGTTTCTCCATTTTACAATCCCAGTGTTCTGTCCAGAATTGTAGCTGGTTCGTGTCTGTCTTCCCCTGTAGACCATGAGCATTGTAAGGGCATGGGGTCATGTAGTTTATTACTGTGCCTTTCAGGGGGGGCATCAGGCCTGGCATAGGGTAGACACTGAGGAAAGCTTTGCCAGTTCATTCTGATCTTAATGAGCACACGTATTGAAAGAATTAGAGCACAGCTCCCACAGCACAGGGTTAAAGGGTCACTAAGAACAGCGTTCCTTACCAGGTATCGAGTGCCTACTGCATGTTGGACAGTCTCATACTTACCATTTGATGCTCACAGCACTCCTAGGGGATAGATGTGATTATTTTGACCATTTTACAGACGAGGCAGCTGAGGCTCAGAGAGTGGGAGAACCTGGAAAGGTCCTTTATTAAGGTACTGGACTCAGGTCCCCTGGCTGCAAGGCCAGGACTCTCTCCATGGCCCTCAGCTGGCTCACTGAGGCTCAGTCTAGCAACAGCCCAGAGGGGCAGCTGGTAAAAGCATCGCATTGTTAGAATGTCTCTTAAAACAGTCTATAGCCCCATATACTTTGAGGGCTTCTACCTTTACTTACCAGGAAGGATCTGTCATCACATCTCGGCCATCAAACGAGTATATTGGAACATGTGTATTGAACTGACCTCCGTGGCCAGAAAAAATTGAGTCCCAATTGTTGAAAAGTACTTGGCCCTATGGAGATAGAAATGCTACATTGGAATTCTTCTGCCATCAGCCTGCAAACGGACTGGCTATTTATTCATTCTTCAAGGCCCGCACACCACCTCACACCAAAGCCACCAGCCCCAATCCCAGAGCCTGGACAGAGGGGGAGTTCAGGAGCTGTTTGTGGTTTGAGTTCATCATCCATCCCTGAACCTTTTTGGTTTTATGGTCCTATTTCTTGTGGTTGTTTCTCTTATCATATGTGTATGAAGGCTGCTCCCCAACCAAAGTGTGTTTCACGTCTTCACTAATTTTTATCTTAAAAATTTTATACATATACACCAAACTCCAAATCTCTGCCAGGCCTGTGTCAATCTACACTGTGGGTGATACAGAGATGAATCTCTTACTTCTTTTCCTGAAGGAGCCCGGTTGCCTTCAGTTATTTGTATTCCAAGAATAGAAACAATTTGGGTGAATGTGGCAGAAGAGAACCTCAGGAGAAGGGATGGAAAGTGCCAGCTATGGGGTCAGGATGGAACTTGCTAGCCTCAAGGTACCAAACTGGAGCACTGGGGTCACAGGGACTTAAGGGTCTCAAAGCACTTTTGAGATATGGGGAGAGGTCAGGATCCAGGATGGGTCTGAGCAGTAACTGAGCTGTCCCTCTGTAGCCTTAAAGGAGCCGGCTATTTCCATGGAATAACGGGAGGCCTACAAGGCCCTGCCTGGCCAGTGAAAGGGGGCAGAGAAATGTCTGGCAGGTTTGGGCAGCTTAGATATGCGGAGAAGACCAAAGGAGGGTGCAGGATGACGTGGCTCCGCTCTGGGACCAGTGCTAAGTAGCTCTTCTCTGGTGCCATCCAGTCAATGCCCTACAGAAAGCAGCCTCGGGCGGAACTGACGGCCCTGGACTGAGAGTCAAGGAAAGGAATTCTGGTTGGTAGTGACTTCCGGGCAAACTCTTTTCTCCCTCTGAGCCTCAGTTTCCTCATCTGACAACCTGAGGAAAGAACAACTCCCTCTTTTATTGGAAGTATCTGTTAAGATAATGGATATACAGTAAACATTTTAAGAGCTATGTAAGTGAAAGAGGGGATTATTATTCCTTCCTTTTGTCTGCCCCAAGAGTCGTACTGTCCAAGGGCCACTGTAAATACAAGGAAACTGAGGCACACAGAGGTTAAACTGACCCACACAAAGTCACATAGCCGATCAGAGGCAGGTGAGGTCTTGGACCAGCACACTTCTGATGATGTCAGGAAGTGGCAGTTGCCTACAGACTCTGTGGAGACCAGTGTGTCCGGGGGACAATGGGAAGAATATTTATTTTTACCTTGAGGTTCACTATTGGAAGGCTATATCTCTCTGCTTTCCTCACAACCGTGGAGAGGTCTTGCAAATGGGACGATAAGAATGCTCGATAGGTGGACAACAGTCCCGCAGCCCTGGCCTGCTGGAAGCACTGAAAGTCAGCTCGAATGTCTCCAGAAAATGGCGTGTTCAGAGCGACCAAGTGCAGCTGAAAAAGGGAAGTGAGAGAAAAGACAGTGCAGTTAGTTAAAAAGCAAACCCCAACCCCACACCCATCTCATGTTCCTAGTAAGATCCCAGACTTGCTGGGATGGAAGGCGCTAGAGGTCATCATATTCAGCCTCCACCTGACAGTGGCATTCCAGCCCCAGCCTGACCATCTCCAAGGCAGGAGAGCTCAGATCCCAGGCAGGCCGCTTCAGCTCTCTGAACAGCTCTAAATGGTGGAAATTTCTTCCACATATGAAACAAAAAACAAAACAGAGCACTTCAGAGATCTGAATCTAGTGTGCAGGCCATTTGCTGGAAGCTTCTGGGTATGTCCTAGTTCAGCTTCCAGGAGGGTTTTGCGTGGCTCTGGTCCTGGATCCCAGAGCTACACCAAGCTTTCTGACCTTGCCCTTTCTTCTACTTCCCCAGTAGGCCTGGGGCTGATTGTGAGAGGCCCGGAGGGAAAGGCACTGAAAGGAGAAGGTCATGACATTTGTAGCTAAGACTGCTGGGCAGACCCTTTTAGAAACTAGGGGTCGCACAGTAATTCTAGCCTTGCATTCCTGCCACTTTGGTCAGCAGCCAAAATAAAGGTCCTTCCATAGTCTTGTTTTCTCCCACACTTCCTCCCTCAAAACCCATCCCTCGTTCCCGGCCTTTGTGCTGTGCCCTCTGGAATAATACATTCTGTGGCATGTGTCCAGGAGTGGTCCTTTCCCTCCTCGATGTCACCTCAGGAGTGGCTGTCCTCTCATCAGCATAGAGCTGGGAGGGCTGGTGCAGACCCTGTGCCCAAGTCTCCAGAAAAGAAAAATATTTCAAACGATCTCAAACCAAAGGGCATGCAAATGAGCCCTGTGTGGCGAGGTGGGAGGTGGTCGGTGTTTCTCTCCGCACATCTGCGCTGTCTCTCAGGTCTGAATGAGACCCGGCACCAAGCGCCTCTGTGGCCCAGCACCAAGTGCCACCATATTGGCACTCTTCTGCTCCTCCAGCATCCACCCGGTTGGGCACAGCTTGCCGTGAAGTACAACATCCAGACTGCTCCGCGCAGTCCCTGCCCGTCTCTGGACCTTCTTCTCCATGTCACCATCCCCTTCCTGCCCCATTTTGAAGAGAACAGACTCCAAGCTCGCAACATCCCCCAATTTCCTTCTTTTTATTCATCCTTGTTTTGCCTGTATCACCAGGCTGGATAGGGGTCCAGGTCAAGCACACCACCCCTTCCCACTGAGACAAGACTTCCCCTGCAGCCCTCTTAGCAGCAGCCCTTAGCATGGGGAGGGAGCTACAGCATGCTGCTCACTCACCACGACCATCTCCAGGCCACCAGACTTGTAGTCTCACATACAAACTCTGTCTTCCTCCCTCCCATGTATCTGCAGACTGTAGCACCTGAGGCAAGAGGCCCTCTGGTCTCATCATCTTCCAACCAGTGGGTTTCTGGTGGCCACACCCAAGGGCAGTCACAGGAGGATGGTGTCCCCATACCAGGGGACACCTAGGAAAGGTGCAGAGGTGAGCACAGGGCTTCCCTGCCATGCCTCCAATCCCACCTGTCTCCACTTCTCTTTCCTTAAAAAAATACATAGAGAACTGTCTGGAATGATGGCTGTTTCTGAATGGTGGGACTGGGGGCTTTGGTGCCCTCACGTCTATATTTCTCTAAGTGCCAGAACATTTTTTATGACGAACACGCTATCATTTTTATGAAGACAAGAATGTTTCAACAATCAAATGTTAAAAGGGTGATTCTGTGGATGGTTGTAGTTTTGGTAAAGTTACAGCCATGTCCCGTTTCCTTCTCCATTCTTTTTATTTATCGTCCAAATGTTCTAAAAATACAGATTGCTTTAGAATTTATAAAATGTTATTTTAAAAATCCTTCAGCCGCTGCCCTAACTTCTCCCCTTCACGGCTGAGCTTTTGGTAGGGTTACCTACACACGCCTCTCTTTCCTCACCTCACCTCCCATTTATTCCTCAAGCAGAGGGAATCTCGTCGGCACCCCCTCACGCTCCAGAAATGCTTTTCTCTGGCTTCTAAATTTGGAGAACACCATTTAGTTCTTTTGATGGACCTCCTGGAAGCATGTGACGCGGCTGGCTTCTACCTTGTTTGGCATTCTTTCTTCCTCTCTGGCTATGGCTTCTATTTGTTCTCGCGTTTCTTCCATCAGTTCCTTTTGCTTCTGCTCCTCACAGTCCAAACTCTTCTCAGGGTGCAGATTCTCTTTTGGGACTCCTAGCGCCCTCCGTCACCATTGCCAGGGCTTGGCTGAAGACTCCCAGATCTGTATCTCCGGATAAGGCCCCTTATCTGCCTCCCTCCGGGTGGCCTCCACTCAGGTCTCCTACAGGTGCCCGCACTCAGTGGGCCCCGGATGAGGTCCTGCCTGACAAGTAGCAGCACTGCAGGAAACCCATTTCTGGTGGCTGCCGAGCCCCTGGCTTGTTTTTCGAAAATGTCCCCACAACGCTCGCTAAAAAGAGTGGCCTTAGGTCATTCAATCTCCTTCTCTTGGCTGCTGTTGATCTGGCTGGGAGTGGGCAATTAGCCCAAGGGGACCCATGTAGACTACCTCTCCCCAGACTCTGAATGGGGTGAGGTAGCACTGGGCTCTGCAGCTGCAAGATCACATGGGGCGGAGGCCAGGATCAGCGCCATGGCAACCCAAAGTGGTGTGTGCAAGCTTTGTGGATGGAACCTACATCTGCGCGTTGGGGTGGGGGCGGAAGGGAGGCGGGAAGAAAGACCCTTGCAGGAGCTGGTCTGTAGAGGGAGAGGAGCAGACTAATAGCAGGGACAAAAGTCCACAGACCCAGTTGTACTTCCTGCAGTTGAGTGCCAGGAGGTTCCTGCAATTATCTGAACAAAATCTTCACGTAAGCTAGTGAAGGAAAAGGGTCAGAATTTTAATTCCGGTAACAAAATGATCCTTGGGAAGGAAACCAGCACCACTCAATTACCCAAGCAGAAACCTGGGCATCATTCCTGATTTCCCTCATCCTTGCTGCCCCGTTTCCATACCAGTGACCTAATCTGTCACTCTCCTATCTCCTTAATTTCTCTCCAATCTTCCTACTTTTCTACATGTTCACTGCTGTGATCCTGGTTCAGATAAAACAACAGCCACCTAACTGTCTTTGGGCCCCTGGTCCTGTTCCCTCCAACTCATTTGTACACTGTAACCAAGATAATTTCTCAAATGCCAATCTTATAGACCCTTTTCTTGTTTAAGACCCTTCAGTGGCTGCCCAGTGCCCACTGGAAAAAGTCAAAGTCCTTAGCTTGGCTTACCAGCTCTCGATGACAAGTCTCTGCCTTCTGCAGACTCACCTTCTCCCTTCTCTACCTTGAGCTCTGCCTCTTCGGCCAGACTGACATACTTAAAACTACACATAAGCACACTTCTCTCTCTTGCCTCCCTCTGTTCCAAATCCCCTCTGCCTCAAATGCCCGCTCTCTTCCCCCCACCTGGGTCTCTCCTTCTCTCAGCTCTCCTTTAGGCCTTAGTGTAGAGGTCACCCCCTCTAAAGATGCCAGAATTCTTTGATGTTCCTCACACCCCCAGGCCCCTTTGTTGGCCTCGCCCCAATGACTTACCACACTACTGTAACTACCTGTTTTTTTGTTTGCCCCTCTCTCTAGTCTAGATGCACCTTGAGGGTGGCAACTGTGTACCACGCACGGGGCCTAGCACACAGTAGACACATAGCTCAGCATCTGCAGGATAAATGCATGAATTATACTTACTGCAGGCCTCTGGTAATTGACACTTGACAGAGACATCAGTGGAGGCTGTGGCTGATGGGGCTGTTATGGGAAAGACGAAAACAAACAGTCCTGACTATGCGTTCAAACTGTTCTTCAGAGTACACGGAGGTTCAAGAGTGATGTCTCTTGAATAGATACTTTAAATAGCTTGCCATTGTTTTGGGGGCCGCTCTTAATTGCCAAGAGTTTCATGTCCCCATGCAGAAATGATCCTCAGAAAGGGAGGGGATATTCTCAAATCTTTTACAGAGAACACTGAACCAAGGAAGAGGAAGACCCATGTTTCACAGTCAACACATTCACTTAATAGAACAGTCAACTCTTCAGAGCCTCGGTTTCCTCAGCTGCAGAGTGGGGATGACAAGGCCTGCCTCAAAGGGTTGCTGTGGGGCTGAAAAAGGGACAATGGAAGCTGCCAACGTTCTCAGGCAAAGAAATCTCAGAGTGCAAAAACTAAAGGGCTCTTCTAGATTGCTTATGCCGGCCATCATTTCACAGGTAAATAAACTGAGGCTGAGAGTGGGCAAGCGTCTTGCCCAAGAGGATTCAGCTATGATGTGGAAACAGCAGCTCTCCTGCCTCTGGGTCCAGTTCTTCTGCTCTACTAACGAGAACATTCTGTTGGCACTTGGCAACCTCTGGGCTTCCACCAGATACTAAACCATGCAGAGCTGGCTGGCCAGAGCTTGGAGAGCTTGGCTCTGGACAGCAAGGGGGACTCAGAAGCTGCTGCTGCTGAGGGAGGGAGCTTGAGCAGTCAGGCAGGGCAACCACTCACATTGCTGGAGAGCGCAGGAGGCGGCGGGCTGTCCTCGGGAATGGGGATCAGTTCTCCCAGCTTAAGGAAAACAGGACATTGAAAATGAGACATCAGCTAGAAACTGTTGGGCTATTTTCAAAACAGAAAAATGGTGCTTCCAGGGGTCGATTGTTATTTTTAAGAGGGGATTTGGAGGCATTTTGTTAAGAGAAGCTTAAAAATTACCTGCAGTTTCTTCCACCCATCTCGGACACGAATAAAGAAGTCCGTGCTGTCCCTCAGGTAGATGAACGTCCCTTCGATAACCAAATGTGCTTTCTGCAGCATATCATCCATGCTGCTAAATGCCGTAACCTGTCAGGAAATTTTAAATTCCAGACAGTGCAGTCACCATTAGAGCGGTGGTACCATCTGAAAAATCGGCCTTTGCAAATGCAAACAGGCGCCATCCCCCGAGAGCCAATGAAAAGGCTCACTGTGCCTTAGAGAGACATGTACCTTGGTTAATAACCAAATGATATTCTTTTCGAGGAAACGAAAACATGAGTTGGCTTAGAACATAAATCGAAACTGTAATAAATAAATGAGAACAGAAAGATAATATTCAGTGAGCGCAAAGACATTAAAAAGCTGTAAACAGAGTTATCTTTGTGGAGTCCTGGCATTAGCGAAGTCGCGGGTGAGCTCTGCGAAAAGCACACTTCCTTTGTGTGAGCCGCTTAGCAGCACTGACATTAATTGCGTTTACCTCATGCTACTCCTTAAAGAGTTTCAAGTTTGTTTTCATTTGGAATAAGAAAGGCAAGCCAATGAGCGATGCCAGTTAAGTTTTGAATCCGTTTTGCCCAGCTGGGTAGTTGTAACATTAAATACATGATAGAAAATCACGGTCCGCAATTTGTCTAGGAAATGGCCGAAGATTAGACATCCATCTTGGCAAATCCAGGAGCAGACATAGAAGCTGCAGAAATCTATCGAAAAGCATCAAGTCTTAAAGAAATTAACAGTCCAAGAGAGCTTTTACTTTTCGTTTCAACTGAGAAAGATTATAAAAAATTAATTTTCACCTAGCCTTGAAAATAATGACTTTGTGCAGCAAGATGGCTCGGAAATCCCCCAAAGGCGCCAGATATCAAAATTCCATCGTCTGCTGGACGGTTTTTTCATCTGGCAGCCCAATTTTCCAGTTAAATCCAGCCAAGATCCAAGAGCATTCCCAGGACTCCTGACATCCTTGTGAGGTATTTGTCCCTCTTCCTGTGCATCATAATAGGGTCTGAGTGCTACCTCCCCCCTGCGCCAGTGGTGTGTAGGGTGATGAATGTGCAAGAGCCATCCTCTGGCAGGAGAGAGAAGGCTGAATTGCCCAGGGCCAATCTGACCAGCACAGGACCTGCTGCCATATTGTTTCTACTCTCGTGCTTATGTTTTTTGATGTAATACAATCGGTTACTGTTACAGTCTAGTGAATTAAGGATCAGGAGCGTGGAACCAAAATCATCAATGGTTTTGTAGTCTGTATCTTTTTACTTAATAAGTCACCTATAGAGGTAATACATGCCCTCCGAATGTGGAGTTGTACCGATTCTATTGCCATGGAAGCCTAATTCTTACATAAGAAGCGTGCCGGCCCCTAAATGCTACAGCTGAAGTTCTAAGTAAATCCACCCAGAGCAGAAGAGAGAATACACACTGATAATAACACTGACCAGGTTTCTGGATCCGGGAAGCCCTGGCTGTCCTGGAGGGCCGGGTGGGCCCGGAAGGGCCACAGCTAAGACAAAGCAGAAAAGGCAAGTTACAAAAAAAGAACGCTCTCTGAAAAGTGCCTCAGATGTCTGCTGGTCACTGAGGGGAGTGTTCACCACCCCATTCGGAGCTCTGCACTTTGCAACTGCATCTTGTAGGGGGCTGTGGGCCCAGCCTGGGACTCTGCCACATTGGCAGGTTTGGGAAAGATCTGGGATTCTTGACTGTAGCCTTGCAGGAAGCCACGCTAGGACTTCTGGGTTTTGTAAGTGAATAAATTATTGGTGCTTCTGTTGTTTATATAGGTCAGTCTGTGCTGAGTTTCCAAATATGTCCTGACTCACACAAGTTACTTCACCCTAGAGACAAGCCAGTAACTGCTACACAGAGGCCAGCAGGCTCAGAAAGAGGAAGAAAGGTGCTGGGGCTGCAGGAGGACGGGGTAGTGCAGCGACAGCTTCGTCACCTGTGAAATGTAAACAAGCGTTTCTCCTTCACTGGGCTGAGGTGAGAACCGAGAAAAGATACACACTACATAGCACTCAACCAGGGGCTCTCAGCGTTTGAAGAGTCAGTGCCCTCTTCCCCTAGAACAATGCACATGGCTGTGCTCTCCTTCTACCTCTGTAACCTCCCAAAATCTGCAAAGCTCTTGGCAGTGAAGGATGTTTTCACAAGTCCCAGTAAAATTACTGTACGAGATTTTCCAAGTCACGTAAACAGGTCTGCAGTTCTGGCACAGGACCTGAAAATCACGACATAGGTGGTGAACGTCTAGTGAGGGGAGGGTCAGAGGACTTGGATTTGGACCCCAACCTCGTCTCCCACTAGGATTTGTGACCTCGAGCAAGTCTCTAACCTCTCTGAGCCTCAGTGTCTTCATCCATGAAATGAGTTTTATAGTAATATCCATTTCCTCTCCCTCCCGGGGTTGCTGTGAAGATTAAATGGGATAATTGGTATGAGAGCATTTTGTAAACTGTGGGTTGTGGGCATTACGTGAGGGGCAATCCTTCAGCGAAGCGAGGAGCCGTGGGCAGCATCCCATACAGAGCTGCTATGAACAACCGATTCTCCACGTCCTGTAATATCCTTCCCCCTCCTGCAACTCCTGCTCATCCTTCAAGGTTATGTTGGCACCTGTGGTTTTATCTGCCTAGCACCTTCCTTTTTTGTAGGACTAGTATCCTCACCCTCTCTTAAGATCTTCCTCATCCCCTCTACCACCATTTGGATTCAGGAGGCACTGCCTCGTTGTTATGTGACCGCACCTTCTGGCCACAGGTGACTGGTCCAAGGTTGGGTATCTGGGCCAGGATGGGTTAGACAGAATTCGATCCTACGTCCTCCACCCCAGGACCTCACAAACTAACACCAAGAAGGAAGGCCAAGATTTCTAGCTGATTGTGGAAGCTCTGAGTTGTCAGTAACCATATTTCCCTTCATGCAGAGGATGTGGTCTGTGGTGAAGAAGCATGAAGCTAGCATACAGAGAGAAGCCATGACAAGAGATGGCCAGAGAATCCTCACAGGGGTTGAGTCCCCGGTTCCGGCTGTGCCTGAGGTCCCGCTGCATGCCGGCCCCTCCAATAAGTTAATGATTCACCTCCTTCACGTCCAATAAATCTCCCTTTTGCTTAAGCTAGTTGGAGTTACATTTCCTTTTTTTTTTTTTTTAATTTTAATGTTTTATTTGTTTTTGAGAGAGAGACAGAGACAGAGAGCAAGCAGGGGAGGGGCAGAGAGAGAGAGAGGGAGACACAGAATCCAAAGCAGGCTCCAGGCTCCCAGCTGTCAGCACAGGGCCTGATGCAGGGCTCGAACTCATGAACCCTGAGATCATGACCTGAGCCGAAGTTGGATGCTTAACTGACTGAGCCACCCAAATGGCCCCCACCCATTTTTTATTTGAGGAAGTGAGGTAGCTATGGGTAAGGAGAGTTTTTATAGAGTTAGAATCAGTGCTGGTCCTCAAGTCCCTTAAGGGCCAGGCATTGACAAAGCAGTCAAGGAGTTTCCACCCACACATGAAAAGACGTTCCACACCATTAGACCTCAGGGAAAGGCACCGCAGGATATCACTGCACGTGAATGAGTGATGGCTGGAATAAACAATATAGGACAATAAGAAGTGTTGGTGAAAATGAGGAAAGCCTCGAAGCTTTGTGCACTGCCAGTGGGAACGCAAAAATGGCACAGCCACTTTGGAAAGCAGGTTAGCAGTTCCTCAAACAGTGAAACAGAGTGAACATACATTCTTCCACCCAGAAATTCCACTCCTGGGTAAACACCCAGGAGAGCTGCAAACATATGTCCACACAAAGACTTGTGCATGAACGTTTACAGCAGCGTTATTCTTTTTTTTTTTAATTTTTAAGTTTATTTATTTATTTTTGAGAGAGAGAGAATGGGGGAGGGGTAGAGAGAGAGGGAGAGAGGAGCCTGATGCGGGGCTTGGACTCACAAACCATGAGATTATGTTCTGAGCCGAAACCAATAGTCAGACACTTAACCAACTGAGCCACCCAGGCATCCCTACAGTGTTATTATTAATAGCCAACAAGTGGAAATGACCCAAATGTCCACCAACTGATGAATGGATAAACAAAATGTACTATGTCCACACAGTGGAAGATTATTAAGCCATAACAAGGAACGAAGTACTGACACAGAATACATCATGGAGGATGCTGAGTGGAAGAAGCCAGACACAAAAGGCCACACATTGTTATTATCCCATTGATAGGACATGTCTAGAGTAGGCAAATCCTGAGAGATAAAAAGTAAATCTTCAGGTGCCCATGTCTGGGGGGAGGAGAGAAAGAGGACTGAATGCTAGTTGGTGCAGGGTGTCTTTCTGGGGTGATGAAAATGTTCTGGAATTAGAGACAGGTGATGGCTGCATAACCTTGTGAATACATTAAAAACCACCGAACTGTACACTTTAAATGTGTGAATTTTATGGCATGTGAATTACACATCAATTTTTTAAAAAAAGGAAAGAAAGAAAGCTCCAATCTGGAAATAGCTCTCTGTCATACAGTGTGGCTCTGACATGCCTACCCGATGTGGTGACCCTGAGCTCAACAGCAGGGACGGCATTCACAGTACTAACCTGCTCCGAGGATAGCTGGTGGTCCTGGTGGCCCTGGGGGGCCCGGTGGCCCAGGTGAACCAGGTCTTCCAAAGCCAGGAGGCCCAGGCAGGCCAGGAGCACCAGGGGGTCCCTGGGGCCCGACGACAGTCTCCCCTTTCTGCCCCTGTCAAGGCAAGAGCACAGTAACAGAAGAGAGAAAGCAACTGTAAGTCCCAGTAATCACTGTAAGTCCCAGCTCTTCTTTGTGTGAGGATGTTTGTAAAAAGTCAATAAATACGAGCTATTGCTATCATTATCCTCCAATCTGGGCACAACTCAGGTGTAAGACCTAAAGAACAGCAACCCAGTCATTATGTTTAATGTCACTGCATACAACCCCAGAGAGCCCTGGAGTCGGGAGGGCCCAGACTTTGCATTTCACAGATTAAGAAACCCAGGCACAGAGAGGGGATAGGGCTTGTCCAAAGTGTCAAAGCAAATTAGCAGCAGAGGTAGAAGTAGAATCCTGGTCTCCTGGCTTTGCTGGAGTCTGCCCTCATGGTGAGCTCTGTCCGGGACCAGGGTTTACTTCTGGTTCCTGAGGGTCATGATCTGGTCATAATCTCACTGGAGACAACTTGAATTTCTCTTGTGAGCTGGAGAAACCTGGCATCCTAAGAAGACCAAGCCTATCTAGGGGCTCCTTCTTTCGTGAGATTTCAGAAGAATCAAATAGCCCCTCTAAAAATATCTCCCTCACCTTCCATTCTGCCTTTATTATCTGATATGTTCACCATTAGTTAGTAACTCCTTGGGTTGAGCAAATTTTCCACCGTTGACATGAATAAGGCTGTGTGGTTAATGACCTGGAAGTTACCTGAACGCATATGGCCATGGCCAGCTCCCTTTCCTCCATGGTCCTCAGCCAACATCCCTATTGGTAAGTAAATACGAGGGAGAGAGGCCGATGCCCAACTCCTACCTCCAGCTTGTGGTGCTGTGACAGACCCTTGACTCTCCAACTGCCTAGTCCCACTGGGGTGCGTCAGGGAAGGCTGTGATTCACTGAGGAAAATGGCGAGGAAAAATCACTACTTACAACCAGGCCGGGACTTCCTGGTAGTCCTGGCGGCCCTGACACAAAGAAGTCACCATGAGAGTCTCCTTTTTCTCCTTTGATCCCCCTGTCTCCATTCTCCCCCTGCAAGCAGAGAACATTCAACAAGAGTAAGGCGAACCAGTGCATACCATGAGCTCGAGAACTTGGAAACACAGGCCAAATATCTGGTAGAGAGATACTCACCTTCAAACTGTTTAGAAGGTATCTCAGGTAAGTCGGGTCCACTGGAGGGCCTGAAAAAGAAATGCTGCGTAAAATTCACCACCGTAATCTCAGAAATTCAAAAATAAACTCTCCAAGTTGTCATCCATCATTATTCCCCAGTGGAAGTGCTCCCACATTGGTTTAGCTAACAGAGTGGGCACTGGCCTTGGAGGCAGAAACGAGTCCTTGGCTGGGCCCCACAACCCAGACACTGTGGGATCCTGAGCATGTCACTGGCCCTCTTTGGGCCTTGCTTTGCACAGGAACTTCTGGTCTCTTTTGACAGTGTTCCATCTTGGACCCACGACTGGGTCTCTCTAGAACTCCATGGAGCTTGTGGTCAGGGTGGTAATATAATCCGTCTTACTTTATAGCTCAGCTGGGTTTCTCAGGAACAGAAATCAAAGGCAAGATCCAGAACAAGGGATAAAATACCTGGTGGTCCCTGGGCCCCCTGGTCGCCTTTTTCTCCTTTTGAGCCAGGAAGACCCCAGGATCCTTTTTCTCCTTTAACACCTGCCATCAAATACACATATATTTTATATATAAAAAAAAAATACTGCGGAAAATCACCTTCATTCTATATAAAACGTTTCTGTGACAAGTTTTCAAATTGAGCCTTTTTAGCAAAGTCCACTCAATAAACAAAGGCCTATTGAGGGTATGAAATTGTTTGCTAAATTATGGGGAGGGCAGAGGTAGATACATCAGATGCAATTCCTGACCTTCAAAAGCTCGGTCTCTGTGGGAAGATGGACACAGTGAAGGGTAATGTGAAGCAGGAGGCAATAGTGCTGTCTTTGAGGTACCAGCAATGCACAGTGGGGGCCCAGCAGAAGCTGCAGTTAACTCTGTCTCAGACAGCTTCGTGCACACAGCCTGAGGGCTCAACACCCAGTCAGGCCTCCAGTCCCATCTCATCTGTGTGTGTGTGTGTGTGTGGCATGGTGGGATAGGGGAGGAGGGGAACCTTCCAGGTTCCCTCAGAGGACCATAAGGGTGCAAAGTATTCCATGCACAAAGTTGGAAGGATGCCAACTGTGTACCCCACCGCCACCCCTCAGGATTTGTGAGAAGCACTCTCTCTCTCTCCAACTCTTTTATAGTGGGGGAGAGGCACGGAGGGAGCCTTCCAGAAGTTCAGCATTGGGAAAGGGAAGCAATCCCCTTTCCCCACTTTGATGGGTGGGGTAGACACTAGATCTCCGAATTCCCAGTTCCCAAGAGATGTGACAGATCGACCCAGCAGTGCTCTCGGGCCGAGAGATGGGGTTTGGGTGCTCAGGCTTCCCGGCACGGGAGGAGTGTGAGTACCAGAGGCCCAACGCCACCAGCTGGGGGTCCCCTGGGAGATGCAATCACAGGGCCAGGGCGGCAGTGCCTCCACCCTCCCTGGTGAGATCACAGGAGTGGTGAAGCCCAGAGAAGGGGATGGTGAGCTCGATCACCACCACCGATGTGGCTGCGTATCTCACAGAGCGGGAGTAACAACTACCAGTAAGTAGCAGGATACAGGCTCACCAGGGGCTGTCCTGTCCAGAAAGGTCTCTTCCCTCCCCTGTCTCCCAGAGTGGCCCCGTGGGGATGGGGGAACCACCAGGGATCTGAGACAGCAAATCCAGCTCTACCCCGCCTCCCCAAGGTCCCTCTTGCACCAGGGGTAGGGGGAGCCTTGAACTGGATCTGAGCATGGAGGGTGGAAACAGCCTGGACCTTGTAACCAAAACCAACAGAAAACCCAAAGGGCCAGATATCATCAGGAAGACCACAGCCTGGCAGGCCATGGACAACAGAGCAGAGCCAGAGGTCAGTATTGGGGAAAAAATGACTTTTCCCTGTTTAAACTGCAAGTGCTCAGACCTCTCAGTCTGAGGGACACAGAGAGAGAGAGAGAGTGTGGGGACAGGGGACCAGAGCGACTGCTCCCCTGCAGACTCCTGTCTCCTGGCCTATGCCCCTTGCTGACATTTACTAATCGGACACCTAGAGCCAGCACCTCTCACACTTTCCTGTGCAGACACAGTAGGGGGCTTAAAGTGTAGCCTCTGATTCAGCAGGTCTGCAGTGGATCTTACACTTGATCTTAGCCCAAAGGCCCGAGAAGCGATTGAGACGCTGCATTTCTAACACGCCTCCAGGAGATGCTAATGCTGCTGGTCCAAAAACACTTTGAAGCAAAGGTCTTCTGAGCTCCCATAGCCCTTCCCTGTATTAGTTCTTGGTATATTACATTAGAATGATTTTTAAAATAGTTCTATCTAAGGGAGTCTAAGGGCCCGGGTGGCAAGAATGGCGTAGGATTCATCTGCCCAGTGCACAGGATAGATTCACACACTATGGCCTCGGTGGATGCTTTATGAACAAATTAACAAATAAACAGCCAACCTGAGTACTTCCTGCTGGCTGGAAGTCCCAGCCACGATGTATAGAATATATAGACGTGTGACAAAACCGAAGAGAAGTGCCCAGTCCCACAGCGCTGGCTCAGCTACCCCTGATCCCACCACATGCAGCCAGATCTTCCCCACCATGAGTCTTAGGTCCAGCACTGGGAGTGGAGACCACCTTCTGCAGAGCTACAAGGGTCTGGAAAAGTCCCACAGAAACAGAAGGTGAAGAAGAGAAGCTGTACCATGAAAGGTGATGAGTTCTGAATTCCCAGGATGAGTGGTATCAACCTGGAGAGAGAGAAAGGCAAGGTCATAAGGTGCCAACCATGTCCTGGTGTTTGCATCCACAGGCAGCTGCCACTGTCCCCTGTCCTGGGGGTGTGTGGTAGGAGGCACGATGTCACGGAGTCAGGCCTTTCTTTGGCTCTGGAACCCCCAGAATCCCAGGAGCCCTCATTGCACAGGCATCCCAGGCTTTCAACCGGGGCGGCCCATTATGCAGCCAGTGGGGGGAGGTGAGACCTACTGGTTGAACAACTGTGCGAAGGGAAAGCCCAAAGCTGCAAGACAACAAATCCCGACGGTGTTGATTTAGCCAACCGAGAGCGTTCTTGGCCTGCTTTCTTATCATTTAGGATTGATTCATGTGAGAGGTCAAGCATCCCAGTGAGTGACGACCCAGGTGTGAGGCTACACAGCCATTAGCTTTGCTACGGTGTATAACCAAGGATGTGCATAATGAACAGGAGCTGATAACGGTAGTGGTAATGAATAAGGGGGGATTATCATTTGGTTGGAAGGGCTATTCTAGACTCCCCTTAAGTGCCAGGGGTCTGGCATCTAAGTTGTCCTAGATAATATTCCTTCCCAGTTCATTTCCAGATTCCTGCATTGCCTTTTCTATAGAACAGAGCCACTGGAGACCCTGCTTTTAATACCCAACTTCCCCTTTTCCCAGTTGATATGTGGAATCAAAATGATCCCTCTGGCACCAGGATCCTCCTACTTTTGGGTGGAGGGTCACAAGTTGCTCAGGGGTCACCCAGAGAAGATGGGGGGAACAGATGAGAATCCCCCAGAAAAGACATTTCAAAGTTAAGGATGTAGGCTGGAGTGGCCAGCTGGTATCCTGTGGCTATGCTGATAGGGTTCCTCTGGTCCCCATGTGGCTAGAAATCATGGTGGTGTCAGGAAGGGGCCGAAATTAGAAGGGGGCTTATAGAATGATGGACGTGACAGAAAGCATTTGTTTTTCAAGTGTCCGTTTCAAGAGCTGATCAGGAAATGTCCATGCCCAAGCCCCATGGTGTCCAGCCAGGCAATGTGAAATCAAAAGCTCACCAAAAATGCTCTGAGCTCATCTTTGGTTTCTTTTCTGTAATCTCATGACCCCAAAGGTTGTGGCCACTGGAAAGGGTCCTAGCACAGGTTGTGGTAATTGCAGTACATTTTTAGAACACTCTCACATTTGCTAAGTGCTGTCCCATGACACCTGCAATCATGTTAGTGGAGAGGGGCTTTGGGCACAAACTCTCCAGGAATCTCGAGCAGACCCTTTGCCTCTCTGGGCTGCCGGTTTCTCCTTCTGTATGATAAGGAGGAGGAATGCAGTCATCTCTCAGGAGCGTCCCTCCAGCACTGACATTTTATGTTTCCCTTCAGGCGATCGGTGTAAACATGACCTGGCTTGATGTCGTCCTCACATAGACCAGCAGGCCCCCTGGACGTCTTAGTGGGTCATATCATCTGCATTCTATGCCAGAGTTCCTGGGCCCTGGGCTGCAGACTTGGGTGCCTCAAAGTTTCGACATGGACAGAACTCAGCCAAACTGCGTCATTTTAAAGCCTCTGAACCGAGCCTCAACACCACACCCAACAGGCATCAATTATGAACCCACTTCAAGGAACCTTTCTAAATTGTAATTTGCAAACTTCTGAGAACAGAGGCCACGCCCATCTAGTTCACCCCTGCATCTCCAGGGCCTAGCAGAGTACTTGGCTCTCAGTAAGTCCTCAATAAATACTTGTTGAACAAATGAGGAAATGGCCACGCACAGCTCTGTGACCAATGCCCGTGCACAGGGACAGGCCCTCTCTCCCTGGGCTTCCCCAAAGAAATGGGCAAGACCTCAGGGACAGTGCCACTGCCTAGCTGGGGTGACCGGGCACGTGCCTGACCCCTTGGAGTCACAGTGCCTAGTGGTCAGGGGACCCGAGGGATGACCCCAGCTCTGTCAGTACTGAAACCTTGGACAACTCTGTGAGCTTGTCCCAGTCCCAGTTTGCTTCCTCACTATAAAGTGGGAGGGAGAGTCCTTCCTCTCCTCTCAGCGTTGTATGCTGTTCAACATACCAGATGGGAAGGGACAGCACACATTCACTTATAGGTTTTAGCCAAAAGTTCCTAACGCAAAGAACACTGATTGGAATTGCTTTATTTTCCCATCTGTATTTTTAAGGGGGTTATTTTACTTCTTACTATTTGCTCCAAACGTGAAGCTAATGTGGTTATGATAACAAAAGACATTGCTTTTTGATTGCATTAAAAGAAACACTCTGCCAGTGTGTGCACCTTTTAGAAGATCCAGTATGTGTCACTGCCATGGTCTGTTATTTGGGAGCTTCTAGCGACCTACTTAAGGGTCTATATGTAAGTGATAGGAGACATCAAAGAGAACACTGATGGACTGAAGGGCTTCAACACAAAGACGGATCATCTTCTCTGAATCGCTTTCTATGCCAACATCTGCTCCTCAGGGCAGTGACTGTATACTACTTACCGGCGTTTTGCAGTGTGGCCGGACTGGTATTGGGAAGACAGCCTGCAGGAAGTGAGAACAAGAGAAGTGAGGCCATCAGGACGCCTGACTCCAGCTTAGGCCAGTCTGGGGCCTACTCCCCAGTAGCCCCTGAAGGTCTCCCTCCCCCGCCCTACCCAGCTTACTCCTTTGATGTTGATCACAGCTCCAGGGGGTCCAGGGGGCCCTGGAGGCCCAGGTAAGCCAGGTGGGCCCTGAAGGGAGAAAAAGGCCATTCCTGAGTTGAGGTTATTGTGAGTGCAGGGCAGCTGCGGGATACTTCCTCCAGGAACGGGGAAAGAAGACCCTCTAAAGTCGCCTACTTCTCCCACAGGGAGGCCTGACACTTGGAAACAGCACGTCAACATCCATGACCCCACTGCATCTTTACGGCCACCCATGGAAGAGGCAGAGGAGCAAGCACTATCTCTGGTTTACGAATGGAGACAGAGGCCAAGAGAGGGGAAGTGACCTGCTCAAAGCCACAGAGCTGGAACCTAGATTCTGCCTCCCAGAGAAGGGCTCAGCCAACACGGAGCCTACCACCTCTCTACCAGCACATCCCTGCTATGGAGGGGCAGGTGGTGTGGGGACCGGAGGGTCCCTCACCTGATACGGTACCTCAGAGAGTGCCTCATAAATGCAAAAATAAATGCAAAACTCTTGTTCTCTAGCAGGATTCTTTTCTTTTCTTTTTTTTAATGTTTATTTATTTTGAGACAGGGAGTGTGTGAGTGGGAGAGGAGCAGAGAGAGAGAATCCCAAGCTTGCTCCACAGACTGGCATTATTGTCAAAGCCAGGTCAGCCGGCCTTAATGCCATGCAATGTCTTTTCCTCCAAGCCAGGATCTCAAGCAGGACCTTGCAGCAGGACAGGTGAGGCTATGACCACAGGTATGAGGAGTCCGGCCCGCTTGGACCGGACTCCTTATGGATCCTCCTAAGTGAAGGCACGAGTGCCTGCTTTACCTAGTAGCCGCAGCGTGCTTGAGGAGTGTGAGCCAGTCCTCACTTGCCTGTCTGATTTCTGGACATGCAGAGCAGAGACAGGATGGTGCAAACAAAAGTAGACTTTGTAGAGAGTCTGGTACATAGTAGGTGCTCAAGAAACACTGGCGTCCTTATTGTAGACCCTGGACCCTGCTGATGCCCCCAGTGTCTGCCACCTTGTGAGGCTCTGCCTAAGTAGCTGACCTACCTTTGATATGCACTCACAAACATGTGCTGAGCCCCTAGAGGTGTGATATCCCTGGGACCGTGTACAGCGGGAAGATGGGGTATTACCCCAGGGTCAGGAGCCTGGGATGTGAGACCAGATTTCCTGAGCATACCCAGATCTCTCTCCCACCCTTCCTCTTGGGTCGGGACAAGGAAGCTTATGTTCCACTAAGGAGCTTTCAGTGGCAGAGACCCTCCTGAGAGTGGGCTGGAGGACAGGGATGGGCTGGAGGATCTTTGGAAGTGGCAATGGAGGAAGGAGACAAACATTCCTGAAGATTCTGTCTGTAAGCCCCACTCACTGGACCCGATACTCTCTTAGCCTCCCTCCCCCCCACCCCCATGGACACTGGACTCAGGGCTCTGTCCCAGGTAGTGGGGGACTGGGGCACTGGTCATCTCACTCACCGGCATCATGACCCCTCGGTCTCCCTTGGCGCCCTTGAGGCCATTCAGTCCCGGACGACCCTGCAACCCACAGGAGATGCCTTAGTAAACCCACTGACCACCAGCTGGCCCAGCCCACGCGTCCTCCCCTCACATCCAGTCTGAGGAACAGCGACACCTACGGGTCGTCCGGGGAGGCCAAACTCTCCTTTGTGTCCTGGTGGTCCTTTGGGCCCCTAGAGGCAAAACAAGTATCAGATTAGAAAAGAAGAGAAAGTCAAGGGCCAGGGCGATGAGGGGCACTGGCCTGCCTTCATGGGCAGTGGTGAGGATGAATCACTGGGCAGGGAGGAGGGAGGACAACGGGCAATTATGAAGTATGCACCTGCCTGGAACCTTGACTCCCAACCTCTCTGCTCTCAGCTGGGACCACCGATTCAACCCCTTTGCACCCCATGGCCTCCTGCAGGCTGTACCCCACCCAAGACTCTGGACCCCACCCTCTCAGTCAGGGCTAAGGAAGGAGCAAGAGGCAGTAGCTCAGGGCCACAGCCCCCTGGTAGCTAGGTACTGAGGTAGCTTAGAAGACGGACCTCTGCCCTAGGTCTTACATCCCAGTCGGAATAACGCAGCCCTGCCTCACCTCTCATGCTAGCCCAGCCTGAGAACCTGCTCCAGGATTTGGCTCCTGCCTTGCTCCCACCTGTCTCTCAGGACAAGAGTCTTGGCCTGGCACCTCAATTCTTCAGATGAGTCTTTGACCTGTGGACCCTTATTCATTCCAGTGCTGGCTTTCTATGTCTTCATGCTTCTAGAGCCACTGCCCTGTTCCACTCTCCTGCAGGAATCCTTATGCCTTCTGGCATCCAGGATATGTACAATGCACACTACCTCTTCCCAGAACACCCTCTGCCTCCAGTCTACACTTTCCTACTTCTGTAGCTGGGTCTGTCCCGTCCTCCCAGGGGAATGACTAGTTTAAGCCTGGGGTCTCCAAGTCCCTTCTTCCTGCTGACATTAACAGATATAGCCATGCCCTGGAAAATGGCAAATAAAGCTGAGTTAAAACGGGCTCTGTATGTAAAGTACCCAGCCCACAATAGTCCTAAAGATAGAAAAGCAAGAACAGAAGGAGTAACAGGGCACAGGCCACTTGGTAGTATGTTCTAGTGCAGAGCTCTTCTCAAACGTCAGTGTGCCCAGGCGCCACCTGGGATCTTGTCACAACGCAGACCCAGCAGGTCCAGCGTGCGGCGTAAGGCTCTGCATATCTAACAAGCTCCCAGGTGATGCTGATGATGCTGATCCAGGAGCCATGGGTAACAAGGCTCTAGGGAGCTTGTAAAGGTGCTGTAAGCTATACCAGTCATGAGGGCCACAAGTAGCCCATATGACATCATCATGCGAAGGAGAAGAAGGTCTCCCATGCTGTCTGAGCCTGGCAAGCTGTGCACACACTGGGCTTTGGTAGGAACAAGTGACATGGCCATCTGAAGCGGCGTGCTGGCCACCATTGCTAACTCCTGGAATATTTCCATGGTACTGGATGTTGGTAAGTGATTCACCAGTGGTTAACACCATACTCCCCCAGTCTGTCTTAGCCCACGGTTTCTCCTCTGCAGGGCACCCATTCTGCCCGACTGAAGGGGCCAAAGGCCTCAGAAGGTCCTTTGAGGGATGCAACTTGGAGGTTATGGGCCATTTGTCAAGGACATGTGTCTGTGAGGTCCCTTCTCCTCAGGCCTGAGGTCCAGCTTCAACCAAACAAACCCCATGTACAAATCTCCAGGCCAAAATGCTTTAGAAGAAATGTTTACTGGGGGCAATGGGGAAAACCTGGATACAGACTCCAACAGGCTTGGCTCAAATCCCCAGTGTACCACTTACAAGCTGTGTGACAGCGGGCAAGTTACTCACTCTCTTTGACCTCCGTTTCCTAGTCTATAAACTGGGAATTCTGATACCTCTTAGAGCAGTGAGTCTGACATGAGATGGTCTGTGTGAAGTATCAGTACAGTGTCTGACCCACAGTAGACATTTTACACCTGAATTTTGTTGTCGTTGTTGTTCTTGGGGAGGACTCTATGACAGAGAGGTTTACAGTTCATTCTTGAGAGAACTGGGAGCTTAAAAACCATTCAGCAGCCCAAATGGGTTACAGATTCCTAGAGCAAGTAAGCCAAGAAGGGCCTTATCATATCATCTAGTACTAACTTGATACCTTTAACTGTACCTCTGCTCTCTGTAAGATGGGAAAACAGAAGCCCAGACAGAAATGGACTTGCCCAAGGCCTCATAGACACTAGGTCCAAGAAACAAGAGAGACTTTCTGGGGTTCCTCTGAGGGGTTCCTTGGACAATGGCAATCTTCAGCTAGCAAGCATGTGGTATACCCGCGAGTGGTCGGCACCAGTCGACTCTCCTCTCCTTCCTTGACACACAGCTAACCTACACTTCTGAGTTCTGGCCAGTGGAATGTGCTAAAAGTGATGTTCATCATCTTTCATGACCTCTTTCCCCTCCCCAGCCTCAGCCTGCGGAGCTGGAAGATGCCAGTGTGGCTTGGGAAACCACCAGACAGCAGAGCCCCAGGATAAAAGTATCCTGGGTCCCTGAATCACTGCTTGGGGGTAGATGCCCACCTAGGAACAACGACCATGGGCTTGGCAAGAGTGAGAAGCTGCTTCTGTGCTAACCCACTGAGATTTTCACTGGACTACAATTAGCATACCCTAATCCACATACATTTGCCACACCCTTGCTATTTTCACAACTTGACAACTCAATCTAATGGAGCCAAAGTATGAGAAATGCTTCAAGCCCCCCAGTCCAGCCCCAGCTGAGAGACGGTCTAGCTTACCATTGGTCCGGGGGCTCCATGCACACCAGGTTCACCCTAAAGCAGGGAGATACGAACTCGTCATTCAGAGGAACACAGTCGGTGCCAGGAACAAACATGGGGCGTTGAAGCAGATGTGTGCCTTCAGGGTCTGGTGACATGATTACCTTTCTCCCCTGCAGCCGTTCCAGAGGAATGTCCCCGGTGAGGATGGCACCTGGCTCTCCCTTCTCTCCCTGCAATTCAGAGAACCTTTCAATGAAATCGGGTCTCTTCCTCACGGCGTCATCCAGAGGCTCCCTTGGGCCCGTGGTCCTGCAGCCCTGATCCCGTACCTGCAGCCCCGCTGATCGGACATGACCTGTCCCTGGAGAACAAACTGCAGGGGCCTCCTACCTGAGCACTCGCTCTCTGGGTTACTCCCTCAACACACAAGTCCAGGTGGGCGTCCTGCACGCCTCAAGGGCTCCCACGCCGATGGATCTACATCCTCACCCCCCGACCCTCCAGGAACCAGCCTGACAAGGTCCTCCCCATCTCTTACTACACAGCACCCCTCTGAGAACCTCTGGCTCCTAATTTACTTGGTGGCTTGCCTCCCTAACAATCCTTATTCTCGTTAAAACGCCTGCAATTGGGAAAGAGACAAAAGTATGAACACTAGAGGCCTCTCTCAACACAGAGGCCTCGTGTCTCCATGTGGAACTCTGTCCCCAGACTCCGGGATCCTGTGCAAACCTGAGCAGACAAAGCTATCTCAGATGCTGGGGAACTGGGGAGATGGGTAGCCAGGTGGCCAATCTTGCCCTAGATCCCGTCCTCAGCAGAGCCATCTACTTATCCCAGGAGGCTTCCTAGAAGATATGTGTGCACAGAGAAGGCCAGGTGGAGGGACCTTCCATATCACTCTAACACTCTGGCTCCAAACTTCAGCGCTGGCCCCTGAGGTGCTAGGCTGGACCACACTAAAGTCCCCCTTCAACGGGGCCAGAAGCAGCCGGGACAGCGGTGCCAAAGCAAGCAGAGCGGCCTCTTCCCTCCGTCCCCCTGAGCCCACACCTCATATTTGGATCTTACCACTGCACTGGCGAGGAAAGGCAGTCCTGAGCACGGCAGCAGTAAGAAGGACAAGCACAGAAGCATTAGAGGCAGAGCGAGAGAAAGTGCGTTTGCTGCGAGGGCTGGAGCAGAGCTGGCTGGGCACCCATCCCAGTTTTCAAGGTGGTAGGAAATTAGCGGTGGCGACGGCACGTAGGTCCCTCTAAAAATAGTGTTTAAAGCAAGAGCCACTCTGGTTCGACCAGGCCTCCTCCCAAGCCACAGCGGCGGCTTGTCAAAGGCCCAAGGCAGCAAGAAGCATCCCAAGACATCACCCCACATGGTGCCAAATGCAGACCCCTTTGCCCAGCCTTTGAACTCCCTACGCCCTAAAATTATGGTCCAACAGACACTGGAGCCTCTGCTGGGGGGCCAGTGTGGAATGGTGGGGGGAGAACAAAAAGACAGAAGCTTAATGCGCCCTCCTTTTGGAGACATACCCACCCTCTGTGCCTCTCAAGGAAGGATCAGGGGTTTCTGCTATTGGCCTTGCATAGACCACCGTTACAGCAACGGCCATGCTTTCTGTTGGCTAACTGCATGTCTGTTCCTCATGTCTTACTTCTATATCCCTAGTGCCTCCTATAGGAACCCGGCTGGCACATCCTTAGGAATGGATATAAGATGGATGAGTACACAAATGGATAGATGAATTCGTGACCCAATCCAGAGTCTTTGCAATCTGTGTATGGATGTTACTCTCCCCCTTATCTATAAAAACCAACTAGGAAGTTAATTCTAAGAGGCAAATACGGAAGGATGGAAAGATCCGTTCCGTGTCTTGGGAGTTCCCAGGATATTCTTTGCATGCTAAATACTTATTCCAAAGATTTTGGACCAAGACTGCCATCCAAATGCAGAATGCTCAACTTATAATTTCTAAATACTAGCATCTATTGTACTGATTAATTTTATGTTCCTTTATCCAATAAATGTCTTGGGTGCCATTTGTGCACCGGATCCTATGCTAAGTACTGGGACCATAGAGAAGAAACTGGCATGTGGCCCTGCCCTCAGGGAGCACACACTCTAATGGGGGTGCCCAACAGGTCGCTAGATAAAGCATGGCCCATGGGACTATGATGAGAATCAATGTCCCCACCATGACCCACCTTCACTTTGGAGGGCCACTTAGATCATAAAAGTTAACAGCTGTGGAGTGGCTGCTACTAAATATGGAGTTTCTTTTTGGCACGAAAATGTGCAAGAATTGGGAAGTGGTGATGGCTGTACAACCTTGTGAATATACTAAAAATCACTGAACTCTACAATTTAAAGGAATGGATTTTGCAGCATGTGAATTATATCTCAGAAAACTTTTTTAAAGTTAAAAGCTACTTTCAGCCAATTTGAAATATTTAGCAAATTTTGGAGCATGATCCCACTAAATACCTGGGTCCCTCTTACCTGTTCTCCTTTTAGTCCTGGAAATCCAGGCACACCGGTGTCACCTTTTGGTCCACGAGGGCCCTGAAAGGAATCATCGGAGGGTATTTTGTTGTTTGTTAAGATTAAAATGCTTTAGGGGTGCCTGGGTGGCTCAGTTGGTTAAGTGTCCGACTCTTGGTTTTGGCTCAGGTCATCTCACGGTTCATGAGTTCAAGCCTTGCATCAGGCTCTGCACTGACAGCATGGAGCCTGCTTTGGATTATCTCTCTCCCTCTCTCTCTGCCCCTCCCCAGCTCTCTCTCTTTCTCAAAATAAATTAATAAACTTTAAAAAAAAAAAAGAGCTTCTTCTGCTGCTAGGAAGAAGTCACAACTAGCCATGATGTTTTCTTAACTTTAAGTGATGCAAGAATTGTGGTATGGTGGAAAGACGACAGCACTGAGCACTAGGAGGCCTAGAGGCCCCTGCCTCTGAACTTTGGCTTCCTCTGAGGGGCCCTACTGAGACAGCCTGGTCCTGCTGCCTCTGCTCACCCCATGGGTCCTCCTGGCCACCCCGTGGCCTACCTCCACCCACCGTTCATCGCCTGGGACTCCCGCTTCCCGTCTGGCTCCCCACCACATATGGCATGGGATCCAAATGTCCCAGCCTGACACTCAAACCCATCCAGGCCAGCCTCAGCACCTCATCCCCTGCTCCCCATCACACACCCAGGTGAGCCTTTCCCCTTATCCTCTCTGCCCTGCCCACTGCCTCCGCGCTTCTGCCCACGCCCTTCCCGCTGCGGAATGCCCAGCCACCCCTCTGCGGAGCCAAGTTCTGCACACCCGGCCAGAGGTGACCTCTTCTCAACTCCAACACTATATACCTGTGACAGTGACTCACAGCCAGATGTCTGCCCCAAAAAGGTGTTTCACGCTTTACTGCCATGTAGCTTTTCACAAGTCCCTGTGCAGTCTTGTGGGTTAAAGGGGGAGTTACCCACTAGAGCAGTGGCTTTCAAATATTTGTTATTGTTACTTTTTAGCAATGAAACTCTTTTCATTCCTTTTTTTTTTTCAAGTAAAGACTTGAATGAACGCTCAATATATATGTCAGATGGAGCTTCTTTATTGCAGGTTGGTGGCCTGGAATCCCACTTTGTGGCCCCCTCTTTACTCCCTAAAGTGGCCCTGGGGGCTCCCGCGGGAACACAGCCCTACTCATATAGAAGAAAACGTGTTCTGGAACATGCCCCTGGTTCGGAGCAGCCAAGCCAGGGCCGGAGCTCAGAGGTCGGCCTCTCCTCCTCTTAACAAAAGAGGTGTTCTCCATGACTGCCACTCTCTCTCCTGTTCCTGAGATCTAGTTCACACATATTGCCAGTGTCATGACAGGATATGCTCCTTTTGCAAAATGTAGAAAGTTCAGGGGCACCTGTGTGGCTCAGTCCATTAGGTGTTCGACTTCAGCTCAGGTCATGATCTCGCAGTTCATGGGCTGGAGCCCCAAGTCGGGCTCGTGCTGACAGCTCAGAGCCTGGAGCCTGGGTTCTGTGTCTCCCTCTCTCTCTGCCCCTCCCCTGCTTGCTCTCTCTCTCTCTCTCAAAAATAAACATTAAAAAAAATTAAAAAAAACAAAATGTAAAAAGCTCAGAAAAACAGAAAGAAACAGAAAGAGAAATCACTTATATTCCATCATCAAGAACAAATTTCTGTCACAGTTTTGTTAAATCTCCTTCATTTGCCTGGAGGCAACGCATACGCTGTTGGCATTAGGACATTTCAGATCTGGAGTGTCTTGGAGAAATTGTGCAGATTTCATGCTGGAGCCTTGAGCGTAAGCACAAGCTCACACTTTTAGACAAAACTGATCACTTTCTATACAGAAATGCATATTCACCTTCCACGGTGGAAGCCACAATAGTGTGCACACAGACTATTAATTGTTGGGCTTCTAGTCTGTGATTGCTCCCCCTCATCCCCCACTGCTCCCATCCTCTCTCTTTAGGACACTGATCTGCAGGGACTGTATACTTGACTCATCCCCTCACATTCATAGGCAGCCAACCACTGGCTCTGGTTTCTGCTGGTACCAGGAGAGAGATTAAGACCCAACCTCCACAAGCTGTTCACAGTACAATCGAGAAAAAAAGACAAGGGTGTGAATAACTTATTAAGGGCAGAAAAGAATCACAGCAGAGGTGAAAATAAAGCCTATGGGACTCAAAGGAGGAAAGGATGGGGCACCTGGGTGGTTCAGTCAGTTAAGCGTCCTGACTCTTAGTTTCGACTCAGGTTCTGATCTCAAGGTTTCATGAGTTCAAGCCCTGCATCGGGCTCCACGCTGACAGTGCGGAGCCTGCTTGGGATTCTCTGTCTCCCTTTCTCTCTGCCCCTTTCCCACTCACGCTCTGTCTCTTTTAAATAAACTTTAAAAAATAAAAAAAAAATTAAAAAATAAAAAAAAAAGGAGGAAAGGATCGCTCCAGGTGAGGGTCAACCAGGGCAGGTTACATGAACAAGATGGTGTCATAGAGAAGGAGGAGAATGGCATTCCAGGTGGAAGGCACAGAATGAACACAGCCCCAGGGCACAGAGGGAAGATGGCTACTGTGGTACTTACTGGAAATCCCGGCAGCCCAGGTATGCCCTCTGGACCCTGTGACATACCAAAGATAAAATAGGCTGGTTAGCAGCAGCATTTCCAGAGCCAGCAGGAATGCTGTGCCTCAGGGGCCCACCCCCTCCCAGCAGCTCCCAAAGACCCAAGCACGTTCCCACGGTGGAGGGTGTCTCACGATCCATGTTGCAGACAAGGATGTTGAGGCCCAAGAGGGGAAGGGACCGTGCAGAGTCACGCGGCTGGTTAGTGACAGAGTCAGAAACTGTGCCCAGGAGCCCAGAGCCCCCACTGCCACCCCACCCCCATGCAGGACTCTGCATTTGAAGGGTCTGCCTTCTCCTCTGTGAAATCACTTGATACACGTTCTTGGAGAAGCAGCCCCTAATTTCTGAGGCGTGGGCCCAAAGGGTGTGCCGAGGTATTTGGGGGTGGAAGACTCAGTGCTTCTCCCTCAGAGAAGAACAAACAGACAGTGTGCGGTTCACTCCACATTGGCCGGGACTCTTCTTCCTGCCGGCCCAGGTACCCACATGCTCATTAAATGTCTGACTTTGGCAGAATACATAGAGAGACAGACAACTGGAGAGCAACACGTTTCTCAACCCACTGTATATACAGTGGGGTGGGGAAGCAGAAGGGTGCCAGCTGGGACTTGAGTCCCCTCAGGGAGGGATGGGCCTCTGAGTAGGAAAATTCTGGCCCTTCATTAGGAACGAAAAGGATCCTTGGATTTGCTAAAGGAAGGACGGGGATTGGCAGGGAAGGCAGATTCTAGGGGTGCGGGGAGGGAGAAGGGATGGGGCAGACAAGCCCCAGGGACTCTTAGGACAGAGATGCCGAATCTTTGATTTTAGAGGGTATTTTCCTTTAGTAATAACCCGCCTAATAACCCCAAACCTCTAATTGTTTGGGAAATACCAAGACCCTTTGTGAGATGACTTTTTCTTGAGAGCTGGTTTGCTTTAGGGGTTAACTATTGGGGTATTTTGAGTGATTTTACAGAAACCAAGGAAAAGAAGCCCCATTCGCTGTAGTAAAGAGACGGCAGAAGTACCCACCAACAGAGGTCCCTCAGCATAACAGGCTGGCTCTAGAAGAACGTCCCAGATATCTGCAGAAGCCTTGGGGGGAGCGCCAAGTTCTCCCCAGGACATGGATGCTGGGGGTGGAGGCCAACCTCATGAGGGACCACAGGGGTGGGTGGGCTGCCCAGCTGTGGAAGTATAAGCCTCAATCTGCATGTGGGCTTGCACTAAGTGCTGCCATTTGCAAAGCAAATTCACATCCACCAACCTCTTACGAGCTGCCCTAAAGGCTGCTGAGGCAGTGTCAGAGGACAGGCTCAGAGGCTCAGAGTGGTGTGTGGACATGGGCTGGAACCCCAGGGCTCCTAAGACCACAGCTCTTTCCTCTCTTTCCGGCTGTCACCAGCAGATGCTAGGAGGTGCAACGGGGATTTATGGCACAGGCTGCAGGAAGGAGCTTCCTTCCTTTTAGGTCTCCTTATGCCATAGGCCGACTCTGCAGACTTGCAGAGATACTGCAGCTTTGCTAAGTGGTCCCGATCTCTAACAGGGGGCTGGAAAGACCAAAGCAGGTCATGTTCTCTCCTTGTGTGCTGGTTTTCCCATTAGCACAAGGCTAGGTCTCCCTAGGCTCTTCCCGTTGTAGGAGATGAGATCATGCAAATAAAAGCAGGCCAAAGGCATCCCACAGACGTCAATCGGTTTGTTACTTAGGATTCTTTGCTCTCCATGACACATACTTCCGATACATGAGACTGGAAGCTTCGACTGCATTGGACACAAAACTTCCCGAGTGATCAAATTAATGTGATAGCAACTTCTCAGAAAATGCAAAGTTCTTTTTTTCATTCTATTCTGACATATTCTAGCTCCATGCTTCAGGAGCTAAAAAGATGCCAAACCAACCCAGCTTAGTTTCAGCAGGGTATCTGGGAAGAACTTCACTCTAGGGCAGCTGTGGATACACACCGGAGGCCCAATGAGCTCAGGGATATCCGAGAGATTCAGGAACCCGTGGGTGATGTTAACCAAAGACTGAAAAGAGAGAAAACAGACAATGAGACAGAGGGTAGCACATTCCACTTTGTTCCTGGCAGGGAGTCTTTAACTGAAGTCACCCCAGCACCGCAGAACAGAGGCAAACACAACACCCTAAACTCACTGCCAGCACATCCATCCCCTCCCCACCCCTTATGAAACAGCGCTGAGCTGCTGTAGACTTTCTTCTTTCAATTAACCTTAAAACTGCACCATCCATGGGGTGTCTGGGTGGCTCAGTCGGTCAAGTGTCTGACTTTGGCTCGGGTCATGATCTCACGGTTCGTGAGGTCGAGCCCCACGTTGGGCTCTGTGCGGACAGCTCAGAGTCTGGAGCCTGCTTCGGATTCTGTGTCTCCCTCTCCCTCTCTGCCCCTCCCCTGCTTGCACTCTGTCTCTGTCTGTCTCTCTCTCTCTCAAAAATAAACATTAAAAAAATTTTTTTAATAAAAATAAAAAAATTGCACCATCTATGAATGTCTTCTCTTTTAAAATTTTAAACACACACACACATATTTTTAAAGCATATATTTCCATATATATCTCCATAGGAAGCATGCAGCGTTGACAGTGTGTGTGTCCGTGTGCCTATTTTACGTCAACGGCATCAAGCTGAACGCAGAATTCTTCAACTTGCTTCTTCCAACAATGGATCATGGATGTCTTTCCACATGGAACTGGGGGGTATGGACACTTTTGTTTTAATGGATTGCTGAAGGGTGGTCTAAAGGGGCCTTGTAACTTACACTGCTACCAAAGCATATGAGACTCACTATTTCACCACACCCTTACCCACCCTGGATATTTGTACTCACTTTTTTTTTTTTTTTTAACTGTAGGCATCCTTTTTTCCCCAGTTATCTGGGATTTTTCTGTCTCTCTGTCATCTACCAGTATGGCATCACTTGTCTCAGAAGAGCCACAGTTTTTCACCAGTGTGATGCTCTAACATGAAGCGGACCTTGCTCTGCTCCCTGCCCACACCCCAGCCTTCTCTACAGTTTTCCACCACTCTCTACACCCTCCACACCCATCAGCCTCCTGTGCCTTGGATTCACTCACGTTTTCCTATTCTGTGCTGTGGCTCAGAGTGTGCCTGCCAGCTGAATTTTGGAAGTCCTGTCCTTTGTGCCTACCTGGTAAGATCCTTTTCAGCTCCTAAGTCCCTGCTCAAAGACACCTTCTCCAGAAAGGCTTCCTTAATTTCACATACCCCAAAACATCTTTCCTCACTCTTCCCCCACTTATGTTCCTCTGCCTCTCTGTCACAGCCATTCTCTTGACTGCAGATGCTGCCAATAAGAGGAGTATTCTGGAAGTGCTGTGTGAGAGAACCGTGGTACTGGGGCAGGAGCAGACACAAGGGGTGTGCTGGTAGGTGGAAATGCCAATGCCAGATGCCAGCTACATGCCCTCTGTGTAACCACCATCCCTGAAGTTGTGGACAACTTTCTCTCCCCTTTAGCGAAGGCAGAAAATACATAGTCATGCTCCAAGCTGGCTGGTACTCACACTGGACAAGACCTCGATGCGCCCTGGTGGCCCCCTGGGCCCAGGGGGTCCCACAATGCTGGCTCCATCCATCCCTCTGTCACCCTGGATACAACAGTGATAGTGGAAAAAAATTCATTGTACATGGATAATGCTCCTAGAAGCTGGCTGGAAATTTCTCCCACCCCCGCCTCAGATCTGTGACCTCACCTTGGGCCCCTGGTCTCCTTTTTCTCCTTTGGGACCCTGGTAAAACAAACAAACAAACAAACAAACAAACAAACACATTCTTTGGTTTTCTTCTCTTCACTTTGTTTACTCATCTATCCTTACATCTTGCCATCTCTCCCTCAGCTCCCACATGGATTTTGCCCCAGATAAGGGGAGCAAAAGATGTGGGGCAAATCCCCCTTCCAGAATCAGAAGGAAGAACACCCACGGAGGCTCTCTCCTAGCATGGGGTGAGTGTCCTCTTAACCCTGACTCTCAGAGCCCTCTGCATCTGGAGGATAGGGAAGGTCTAATTTAACCGCAGAGAGGGCTATGCTGCTTGTCCCTTCGAGGCTCTGTTTCTGCTGGGCTGGCGTGCTTAGCTCTGGGTCCCATTTGACAAACATAATGAGATCTGGGGGTTGGTCCTCTTGAGAGCAGTAAATCATTGCAGAAGAGGGACAACATCTCCCCAGGGTTGGACGCAGGGGGAAGGGGCACTTGTTGGGAGCACAGGGTTCTGAAATGAGGCAGCATGTAGGAGGCAATGAAGCAGACATGCTTGATGGTAAGGGACTAGAGAGAGAGAGGGAAAGAGAGAGAAAGAGAGAGAGAGAGATAAAGATGACTTTCAAGTTTTCCCCTATGATGTTTTGTGCAAAACTCCTGTGTTGCTCCTTAAAGAAACAGGTTGTAAAGAGCACCCTATCTCCCCGCTGCATGGCTGGAAGCTGGAGGTGCAGAGAGGGTGAGTTACCAAAAGGAACAGGGCCACGGCGGCACCCCACAGCTTCCCCACTCCAGCAGGACAATATGACAATCCTCAAAACGAACGTTTCAAAACTCAACCTACACTTGAAACCGCTGGTCCAGAGATCCTGGGTTCATGCAACAGCCTGATGCTTCCAGACCCTTCGGTATCCTGGAGAAGGAGGAAGAATGAGAATTTCACATCCAATTCCAGAGCACATGCGTGTGCCAGATGTGGAGCTGGGACCTGGAGCTGGCTGGGCCCAGTGGGGAGTCACACACAGCCTCTGCCCTCGGACCCGCATTCTCTTAGCTGGTTTTTCCAACAGCCCCTAATGCCCATTGTTCTTTAACCACAAAAAGGGTGGGGGAGTACCTCAAATCCAAGTCCCATTGCACATCCAGGGCCTGGGGGCCCTGGGGGTCCAGGAGGCCCTGGAGGTCCCATGACCCCAGGAGCGCCAACTTGTCCGTTTTTCCCCGGAGGTCCTGGTAAGCCTCTGCTGCCAGGGTCACCCTGTAAGGAAGAGGACGGGCTGATTGTGCAGCCCTGGGGTCGCTGGTAAAAGGAGTAACATACACGCCTGAGTTGGGAAATCGTTCTTTGAACTAAATGAGGTTGATGGATTTTCTGATGGGCACTGCTTCCAGGTACAGAAACCACGGTCTTGCTGACACTTGGAGACAAGCAGATGCGCTCCTGTGCACGTGTTTGTGCGGAGGGAGGGCGTGGGAAAGGAGCAGGTGGTTTCCCCCTCCCTCTCTAGTGGGTCTGCGGTCCCAGAACAGTTCCTGAGATGTGTTTCTCTCTGAGAACACATCTGAGAGATGTGTTTCTCTCCCCGATGCTTATATACTCAGCAGTCCAGCCCAGCAGTCCAATTATAGTAAACCCAGAGAAAGGGGAAGAATAAGAAAGCTTTCTCTTTTTCTTTCTTTTTTTTTTTTTTTTACCTTTTCACCGGCTGACCCATTAGGCCCTCTTGCTCCCTGAGGGGGGGAAAAAAAAGCAAGAAAAAGGCCCAATTAATATATATTTCAGTAGGTATATTCCAAAGAAAATGCAGAATTAGAGGCTCTCGAGTAACAGGTTATTAGATGAGCTGACTTGAAAAATCCATTTTTCAACTCTTAGCTCATTACCTACCTTAAGAGTAAAAAGGAGAAGTTGGAGATTAACCAGGGAGAGACTGCAGAAGAAGAATCCCCTTGGAAAATTATTTGTGTACTGGCGGGTCCCTTACCCCACCCCTCCCATGTTGGAAATAAAGAGATAGGTCTGCTACTTGAGGCCAAGAAAGGGACTTCAAAAACTTGATATGTACTCCCTAGACTTTTGGAGAATTGTGAACTGGTGACTGGCTTTCTTCCAGAAATATCTAAAGACAAAAGGCTGGCTGGAGTGGCCCCAGAATGGGGTTGGGGAGGGTTTCTCTAAAGCAGGTTACATGTATACCCCTAATGGGGGCCACAAAATAGGTTTTCTGGGGGGTAACATGTGGGTCCCACAGAATGGAGCCGGCTGTGAGCTCTGAGCAGAGGGCAGAACCAACGGTAACCGGTGGCCAGGAGTGGTCAACCACAGGAGATATGGCCCTACATCAGGGGACTGTGGTTGGGGGCCTCCAATGGGAGAAACTCTGAGGACTCACAAAAGGAGTCAGGAAAACATCCTGATACCCGATTATGATGTACCCACCATCTAAGGCTGTGCCCTTCCCCAGTCCCCTCTTATTCTAGGTTGGATTGCCCTTCCAATATCAAATCCATAGGAAGGACAAAGTGGCTAGTTCCAAAATAACATGCTCAAAAATAAGATGGTGAATGACACTGAATCTGAAAATAGTGAGGAATACCAAAGGGAAAATAGAGAAAGCTGAAGCCACAGACTTCAGTAGTGGAGAGAAAGCACAGGGGAAAAAGTATCCTGCAGAAGTGGCAGTGGAAGCGAGGGGCAGGGTGTGGTGCTGATGGGCAGATAGGTCGAAATTCCGGAGCAGGAAAGCCAGCCAGCCCTGCCCATTCCCCCTCACCTCCCAGCCCCCACTCCTAGAACAATAAGAGCTGTTTACTGGAGCCAGGGCATCGGGCAGAGCCCCGAGTGGCTAGGGTATCCTGGGAGATCCAGGGATACCCCAAACTCCTAAGACCAGCTGCTGAGGTGCCCTGACTGATGGCACACCCCACTGCCCCCATCCTGAAACCCACTGAAACCTGCAAGCCTCAGAAGTAGCCACTGCCCAACTCCCCAACAATCTGTATGAACAGAGGCAGAAAACAGACCAAAGAGAGATTCCAACTTTGAAAGCAAACACACGAGCAAGAAACAACACATATCAGAGGGAGAGCAACACTATCAAAGAGAGGCATACAAAAATAAAAACTAAAATAAATAAAATAAAATAAAAATAAACATTTAAGAAAGACAGGCAGCAGTGCCGGCAATAGAATGTATGCCCAAGGAAGGTGCGTGAAGAACACAACCTTATTAGGACTTTAAGCGTACAATACATATTCTCAGGGAGAAAAGGGAGGCTATTGCAGCCATGAAACATGGACAAATTATTATGAAATAAGCACAATGCTTATATGAAAGAATGAATTAGAGACCTTAGAAATAAAAATACATGAACTGTTGAAAGGAAGCCATCTGTAAGGGCTGAATAACAAGAGATGAGCCTTGTCACAATCAGGCTGCAGTCGCCCAGGGCATTAGCAGGTGCAGGGAGGGGAAGGGGTGCTTCGGCAAAGGAAGCAGTGGTGGCTGGGCTCAGAGGCTTCTCTGCCTGCCCGCTTGACCCAGGAGAAACTACCTGTGACCATTTACCATGGGCAGAAACAAAAACAATCGGGTTCCAGTTTTGCTGCCTAATCTGGAGGCTGCGGTTTCTGCGCCTGCATTTCTTGGGCGTGACCAGCCGTGCCATCATCTGCTGCCTGTCGCAATCTGTCCTTGAAGGAAGTGCCAACCGTATGCACCTTTCCAGTAACAAGTCAAATCACAGTCAGGGAAATTGTGAGAGAGAAGTTAAATTAGCTTCATCTCTTGACTTCTGGACTCTATTCTCTGAAAACCTTATTGTTGTGTTGCCAGCTGAGCCTGTTAAAGAAAATTATGTTCGGAAAGTGAAAAACTGTCCGTTTTAAATTGCCTTCCCAGCTCTTCAAATTAAGAGTATGTCTTGTAGCAGTTTCAGAGGAAGTCTAGAAGATATTTTGGACCTTGAGTTACCGGTCTCAGAAGCAGATGATTTTATCCAGCTTGTACATGCAAAAAGGTAGTATTTAGACCCATTCCATTGGCTCACAGATTTGGTGGCCACCATTTTGGAATCTGAGCAGATCAGCTTGGGGATGGGAGTGCTCGTCTTAACTGGAATTTACACGAACAGATAGAGTGAAAACTGGGAAACTCCAATTACAAGAGTCAGCAAAGACTCTCTGCTCCCAAAATGATAATGGCAGACCTACATCCAATTCCTCAGTGTGAGGCTTGTGTGTCTTACAATTTCAGCCAGCCAAGCTGCAGGTCTGGTTGTGGAGATGAAGTGTGGAGAGGTCAGTTCTACAAGGGAAATACTGTAAAAGAATGAGGTGCAGGAGTGCTACAAAATCATGCTTCAGAATGCATTAGAAATTTCTGCTCATTATAGTTATCAGATTTGCCAAGGACATTATTAGACTTCAACATACAGGAACATCAAAAAACCTAATAAATACATGCATTGTCGTTTTCTGTTGTGGTATCTCAGATGGCACAACTTACTGACTTGTGGCTGTCTGTCACTTTTGCTCATGGTGTTTGTTACATCGATAACTTCAATTAGTTACAATTACAATTGACCTTGGTCTATTTGGTTTTATGGAGGCCCATAATCCTGATTTTGTACCAAACACATCCGATGGTTAAAAGAGATATGAAATAGGAAATCGGGCCAATATTGGAATTTTTAATTGAAATAAGCTGTTACGAGCTCCAAACCCATTACTGGATCCTTGTTAAACGCATGTGGGTACCATAGAATGAAGCCAGCTGTGAGTTCTGAGCAGAGGGGAGGACCAGAGGGAACTGGTGGCCAGGAGTGGTCAACCACAGGAGATATGGCCCTACATCAGGGGACTGTGGTTGGGGGCCTCCAATGGGAGAATCTCTGAGGAGTCACAAAAGAAGGAGTCAGGAAAATATCCTGACACCCGATTATGATGTACCCACCGCTTAGGTTCTTAAGGGGCACCCTGTTTTTAGTGTGTAAGATTTAGACAATTGCTCAAAGCCAAACTGGGGTTACGTAGAGAAAGGGAAGGCGATGATGAATTACTTGCATTTCTTCTCATCCATGGGGAAGACAGAATCTGCTTTATAAGGCCCAACACTGACATTTTGGTGGCTCAGTGAGATCACTCAAAGCCCGTTACGGGGAACTCCACGTCCCTCAGCAATTCTGGACACTGAAGAAAATGTCAAAACACAAGCTCTTTTCTGCCTCGGTGTCCCAGCACCTTTTGACACTGAAGAATACAATGAATCATTCAGAGTGTGAACGAAGGAAAAGAGTGACAATAGTAAATGCTACATGTGTGCTGCAGATCCGGCTGTCACAGTGTGCAATGCAAAAAGCAGAAAGGAATGTCATAGAGACGCGTCTCCGGCACGTTCTTCAGCATCCTTTCCAGGAACATTCAGTAGCTGAGAAAGCAGGATACTCTTCGCCTGTTCCTTCATGGGCTAAAGGTCTCAGAGTAGCTGTTCATCTTAATTTTGGGAAAATAAATTAAGGAGTACTCCTATCATGGAACTCAACATAAAATAAACTATTTATTTCAAGAATTCTTAATGACCATCCACATTTTGATGACAATCCTACATTTGAAAATAATGATTATATATGACAATATTTTTTTTCCAGTCAGATAAGCTTGGACCTCATTCTCTGGGAAAAAACTCCCTTTTAGACAACTACCCACACTGGTCTATGCGCCCTGTAAGTGAGAAGGAGGCTGCTTTCTGAGCAGCATGAGAAAAGATCTCCTTACAAGAATCCATGCAACTGCGGAAGGCACTTCCTGGCAAGAAATGAGTCCCTTGGAGTTGTGCAAGCCTGAAGTACAGATATTGTGGAGGGGAGTCAAGGATCAGCTGTATCATTGGATCTTATGCTGGGTTCCCTCCCAGAGACTGCTCATTTTCTGTAGTACATTTCTATTATTTTACATCCATACTATGCTCCTTGGTTTACTTTTGGCTTTTAAAAGGTGTTTTTAGGTAAATGTCATCTGCAACGGTTCCTTTGAGCTCTCCAGATGTAAGTTTCCAAGTCCTTCTAGAATCTGCTTTTACTTGACCAGAAAGCATCTTATGCACATAGTGCAATGAATTAGGACTCACAGCAAATTTTGGGGGGTGGAGGTGGGGAATGTAATTGATCTCCAACAATCATCCTATACAAGCCTGCCACCCTGTGCACGGCTGCTCCCCTGAACAGTGCAGAGCGTGCTTACTCTGGTGTCAGCGTGCGGATGTGGGCACGGGTATTTTTAAATGCCAGACGAGCAAGGGAGGGGCATGTGGGGGCGGGTGCAGGAGAGCTGGCAAGAAGGACAGGGAGGAACAGTGTGGGTCTGTGATGTTTCCCGAAGAATCTAATTTCTTATGAAATAGTCGGTACTTGTAGAGAGTTCTATACAGCTTGACAACCGTTTCTTTCTTCTTTTTCTGAGAAAGGAGGTTTCCGCGAAAATCAAGTTACTGTTTCAATTAAAATAAACACACTTGAGAGCTGTCGGAAACTGGAAATTCAGTTCCGTGAAGATGGTGGTGTCTAGGGAGTTGACATTTTTCCACGACTTCATGCCGTGGAGCACACAGAAGACCTTGGTCCTTATCCCAGCTGGGAGGGACCCTTCCTCCTCTGAACCCCAGTTACACTCATGCCTGCCTGTATCACCACACGGAGGCTTACCTTATCTTTATTGCCCTCCTTTGCAGGGGACTTGGCTTATCTCATCAACCCCGGATGGGAACACTGTAGGGGCAGGAACCCCGCCCCCAAGGCACCACGTGGGGTTTGCAGACCGAAGAGAGACAGGCTTACAGAGAATGAAGAGAGTGAAGGGAGCAGCAGATTCGCTAACCAAATGCTAACAGGGGCCTGAGCCAGAAACTAAGGACACACAGACAGTGCTAGTGCTGTTTGTCAGGGGAGAGGTGGGGGCACAGGTAAGCTAACATTGGCTAAGAGGAGTCCCAGCAGAACAAATACCGTGCTAACGGAAAGCGCAGGAAGGAGGGCTCCCTTCTGCTAATAGGGAGTCTGAAAGGGCTTCTCAGAGGATATATCCGAACTGGCCCTTGGAGGATGAGAAAAGGGAAAGATCACCGGAGATGGGGAGAAAGCATGTGCAAAGGCCAGGGAGCTGTCCAGGAAGAGCATGCCCACAGCACATCAGTAGTGCTGCTGGTTGACCCAGAAGCCACGTGAGGGAGCAGCAGGAGATGGAGCTGGGAAGGCAGGTCTGCACACAGTCAGGGTTCGGTGCCTTCTCAGTGGAGAGGGCTGTGACTGGAGAGAGCCTGAAGCAGGAAGATGGACAGGTGCGGCAGGCGGGCAGAAGCTGGGTTACAGGTGGGGAGATGGGACGCTGGCGAGAAGCCTGATGCCATCATGTGGACCAGGAGAGGTGAACATCAGATCAGGGTGGAGACAGGCAAGAGAGGTGACTGTCAGGTGGGCCAGTCCTAGCAACAGGTGGGGCACGGCAGGAAAAGAGAGGAAGAAGGGGTTAGAGATTCTGCCTTTGCATCCTCGTGACTGGGTAGATGGCAGCACCATTCACTAAAGCTGGAGATGCTGAGCTCAGGTTTGGGCATCAAGAGCCCTGGGATGGGGACATCCAGCAGAGAGAGGATTAGGAGGGGATCAGAAAGGGTCCTTCACCTAAGAGGCAAGGACAGGCCCAGAGGTCAGAGACAGGCAGTGTGAGTCTGGTGGCCCCCATGTGTTGAAACCCCCCCTGCCCGTACCTTCTCCCCCTTCATCCCAGGAAGGCCGGAGGCTCCATCGGGTCCAGGCTGTCCCTCAGGGCCCTGGAGAACATCAGCGACAATCAGCTCATAACATCTCTGATAAGAATCAAGCATGAACCTTTCTTGGAAAAGGAGGCCAGGGCTGGGAGGACCGAGCAGGTGAGGCCAGTGGGTCCAGGAGCGTTGTTGTGTTGGTCCAGGGTGGAATGCTGGTCCCTGGCCCCAGCATGGCCACTGCTGGCTGTGTACCCCTGGACGAGTGTCCTTCATTCTCTGGGTTGCATTTTCCCCTCTGAGGGGGAACAGGAGGTTGAGTCAGACTAGAGGGTCTCTAAGGACCCCCTGCCCCAGGCCCAGCACTTTGATATGTCCTATAATTCCAAGATTCCACGAGTCTGCATTTCCTACACTAAGATAAAGCTGCAAAACAGTGTATAGGATGGTGTGTTTCTCGGCTTCTGCTTCTTATGAGCCTTAGTAATGACTCAGCTGAGGAGGACTTTTGTTTACAAATGTTAGCTAGCTGCTTGCCCTCTATCATGAGTCTTCATGCTGGGGTATGGGGTCTGTACACCCCTCCTTGGATAGAGGAAGTCTCATGGCCACGGAGAGGGGGGAAATGACCCCAGGGGCTCACCGGGGGCCCAGGTTCACCAGCAGCTCCATCCTTTCCAGGCGATCCAGGGGGTCCCATGAAAACATCAGTTCCTGGTTTTCCTGGAATCCCAGGTGAGCCGGGTGGGCCCGGGGGACCTGGGGGACCCTAAAAGGCAGATACTCTGTTAAGAAACAGCAGGGGAGAAAGACATATCATATGGTTTCACTCACATGTGGAACTTGAGAAACTTAACAGAAGACCATGGTGGGGAGGGAAGGAGAAAAAATAGTTTCAAACAGAGAGGGAGGCAAACCATAAGAGACTCTTGAGTGTGGAGAACGAACTGAAGGTTGATTTGGGGTGGGGGGGAACAGAGGGAAAGTTGGTGATGGGCACTGAGGAGGGCACTTGTTGGGATGAGCACTGGGTGTTGTATGTAAGTGATGAGTCGGGGGAATCTACCCCCAAAACCAAGAGCACGCTGTATACACTGTATGTTAGCTAACCTGACAATAAATTATTAGAAAAAAGAAAAGAAAAGAAACAGCGGGGGAGGGGATAAACATATACAGAACATCAGAACATATATGTTCCACCCATTCTCTCTTTTCCTCACAGTAACACTGTAAGTAGAGACTGGTGTTCCCACTTAGCTGATGGGGAACTAAGGCTCAGTAGGATATTGTAGCTTGGTTTGAGCTCACCCACTCACAGCTAATTATTGGAAAAGCTGGGATTTTAACCCAAGTCTTTCTGAGCCCATTATCTCATGTTTTCTCCATATATATACATATATATACACACACATATATATGTGTGTGTGTATATATATATATATATATATATATATATATATATATATATATATAAAATAAAAATCCAATCAGTTGGAATTTTCAGAGGTGCTCTGGCTTAGTTTTCTGATTACCTGGCAGAGTGGTCAAAAACTGCCTGTTGTTAACCCTTATTAAAAGGGTTATATACTAGTCTGCAGTGTACTAGTCTCTTTCGCTTCTGGCTGGGTTGGCTGATCCCACCAGCCTGGAAGACCCATGTGACTCCCACTCCACTTATCCAGCGAGTCCAGAACCCTTCCTTCCCTATCCTGAGGAGGAGGCAGATGGGTAACTGAGTCGAGTGTTCTAGGTAGGGATTCAGCACTGGGACTCAGACGAAGGGCTGGCGGGGAGGTTGGGGCCCTGGAACAAAGCCATCAGCTGCAGCTGGAGAAGAGAGGTGCTTCCCAGGAACCAGGGACGATGGGGGCCCCGCCTTGGACTGAAGGCTGGGGGAGCAGGAGCAAAGAGGGAGAAGGAGTGGTCTGAACTGGTAGTAGGGGTTGCATCAGGGTAGGGAGGATTTCAAGAAGGGCCTGGAAGCCAAGTGCTAAATGCTACCTAGAGAAGAGGCCAGCAGTCAGTTCTGTATCATCGGTAAAGGGGATGGGGGCAGAGCCAAGGCAGTGGTGAAGGTCATGGGCATACTTGCTGTGAAACAGCCCCGAATGCCAGGGAAAGGGGGCAAGTGGGAAAGTGGAGGTCCTAAATATAAACTAAGGCTCATATTCACTTAAAACAAAACTGACTGAAGTGGAAAATGCCAAACATATACAAATGTGGAGGGAAAGTATAATCCTCCTGATTATCGAGAGGGCAATCCCAGGCACCAGGTAGTGTCATTCTCACACTTACTCTTAATAGCTCCTCAGTGCGCACGAGGTCCCCAGAGCCAGAGCCGATGTCTGATCCCCAGCTCAGGCCAGAGCCCTCGGCTTCAGCGCTCACCTGGAGAGAGAAGAAAGTCCCACCACTTGGTTTCACCTGCCACTCCAAGGACAGCCACGTCACCAAAACTCTTCCCTTATCCTGTAGCCCAGTAACTGCTGCTGCCAACTTTCCTTCCAGCCTTTTCTCCCACTTCCCCCTCCACTGCTCCCCTCCTCCCTCACCACCTCCCGCTGCACAGCCAATAGGTCCTCAAACATACTATGCTCTTTCACATCTTCTCAGCCTCCCTTCCTGCCTTTCAAACTCCTACTCATCCTTCAAGGCCTAGTTCCACTCTCACCTCCTCCATGAAGCCCTCTTACCTACCCCATTTCCAGGTGGAATTCATCTCTCCCTACTCTGTGTTCCCCACTAACCTCTACTGAGGTCTCGATTTGGTAGCAGGGCCACCTGACTTGAAGCTCAGTTGTGTGTGTCTGTCAGCCCCTCTAGACTCTAGACCCAGGGTCTGCCCGATCCTGAGATACCTCTGGATGCCCAGTATCTAGCATAAGATCTGGTACCAAGAAGACACTCAGTGCATACTTGTTGAATGCCATCAAATTCCTCCAAAGAACAAAGGTAATTTCTGAAACTCTTTTCTGGTATTTAGTTCCCGAAGACAGGAACCAGGAGAGGCTTAATTCAATCATGGAACGTCCGTGGGGCACCTGCTAAGAGGCTCCAAGGAGAAGTTGGGCTGGGTTTAGAGGGGCGGCAGTGGTGCGCACATGCAGAAGGGAGGTAGTGATAGGGTGGCTGCTGCCACCATCTGAGGGACCAGGAGGCACTGCACAGCTAGACTCGGGGCTTGTAGACTGACCAGATGGGGTATGGGAGGCAGAGGGCCACTGCAGGTTGTTTCCTGATTTCTGTACTGGTGACCAGGAAGATGGGGTGCCACTCCCAGAGATGGGAGCGTCCTGAGGGAGGAGCGGGTCTGGGGGGATGGTGACGAGCTGTTTGGGACGTGGTTGACAGACACGTGGGTCCTTCAGGGTGCAGGATATGAATGGGACATAAACAGACTCTGCTCCTGAGCTCACTGAGGGTTCTGATAGAGGTGAAAGCCCCGAGGTCTCACTGGAGGCATCTTGGATTGAAAGGTAGAATCATTAGGGGCGCCTGGGTGACTCAGTCGGTTAAGCGCCAGACTTCGGCTCAGGTCATGATCCCACGATTTGCAGGTTCAAGCCCTCCATCAGGCTCTGTGCTGAAGGCTCAGAGCCTGGAGTCTGCTTTGGTTTCTGTGTCTCCCTCTCTCTCTGACCCCCGACCGCTTGTGCTGTCTCTCTCTCTCTCTCTCAGAAACGTTGAAAAAAAATTTAAAAATAAAAGAAAGGTAGAATCCTTAGCCTGTGGCTACTTGTCAGCAACCCCAGTCCCTTAACACTGGTGTGTGTGAGGAACCTGGACAGGGGGTCTCACCGTGGCTGCAGTAGGCCTGACAGGTTCAGGGTGGCCAGGAAGCCCCTCCCCAGCTTCACCCTAAAGAGAACGAGATGGTCAGTGGAGTGCTAGGCACCGCGCCCCCCCCAAAAAAAACTGTCCCTCCTCTTCTCTGTAGAAACCACTCATCTTTAAGATGAAGCTTCTGCAGGGGTGAAGAAGGCTTTGTTTTCATGCGCCAGCCCAAGGGCACCTTGTCCCACCCTGGGCTCAGGAGCCCTTTGTTTCTGCACCACATGTGTAGGGTAGGTGGATATGGTAGAAATAACCAGGCAGTAGGGCCCCCCCCCCCCCCATCTAGGTCCTGCCAGAGCCTGGTAGCCAGGCCCAGCATGCCTCCCTCTGAAGCAGGTCCTGGTCACCCTGCCCTTCCCACCAGCCCTGTAGCCTGTCTTGCCTATAGGCCTGCCTCCTCTGACAAAAAAGGTGTCAGAATGGCCTGAGCCCCAGGAAGGAATGGAAACATGAACGGTAAATCTGCACAAAACCTGTGTGGTGTCATGTCCTCCTCTGACTCCCTTACTGCTCCCCAGAACACTGGTGGCATCTAAAGTCCACTGAGGAGGTCAGATCAAAGTGAGGACACCACCCTCCCCAATGTCCTCACAGGCAGCCTCATGAGGCATCAGGGCCAGAGCACCCTCCACCCTGGGAGACGGCCTCAGTCCTGGGGAAGGTGAGGAGGGCAGAGGACCAGGACCAGCAGGCTGACAAAGAGTCTCCAGAGGCAGCCAGGTTGCTGCCTATTGCCAGAGTAGGCTCCCTGAGCAGGACCTCCCCAGGATGTGGGGCTCCCGGGGGGCCATGGCCCTGGTTGCTGCGGGCATATCCCCTCGGCAACAGTTAAACTTCACTGTTGCTTCAGAAGAAGGAGTTTGTTGTTTTTCTGTGGTAACAGACACCAGACAAAGCAGTTCCACTAACATCACCTCATTTCATTCTGACTACTTCTGTGTGGGGTAGTCATCACCACCCCTGTTTTACAGATGGAGAAACCGGAGCACAGAAGGGGTAAAGATCTCTCCAAAAATTCTACAACTACTAAAAGCACACCCAGGTCTCTGAAGCTCCCGTTTGCCTGAAGCTTTCCCAGGAAAAAATTCAGGGACAGAGCCTGGAGTCTAGCCACAGAACACCAGAATTGGAAGGACTCTCTGATTACAGATGGAGAAACTGGCTGCAGAGGTCAAGGTCACTGGTTGGTAAGATGTGGCAAGAATTGAGCCCCACAATGTTTTTGTGGGTCTCCCCGACTCTCAATTTGGTTTCTTTGGGGCTCAGTCCTCTCAGTACTCCTGCTATTTCCTTGACCAGAATTGACTAACCCCAAATAACATGCTCAAGGCATGTGACCAGATCTAGTGTGGTCTCTAGAATGGTCACAGCACCAGCCTTTTCTCCTTTGGGCCCAACCTGCCCTTCCATTCCCACATGCCCTCTCTGATCCTAAAACAAAAAGATGTGGTTAAAACCTGGTCCATGCATTTGGGACGTGGAGCGGCTCAGCTCTGATGAGTGAGCTGTTTAGCAAGCTGAGGATGGCCAGGGGCCTTGCAGCGAGCCCCATGAAGACAGAGGTGTGGCCCTCTAGTCTCTGCTGTGTCCCTAACACCCAGAAGACACTAGGCTCTTAATAGTATTTGCCAAACGACTAGTGGGAAGACCTTAGAAATGGAGTGACCTCATTTGAACTGCATGGACCTTGCTGACCAACTTCTGACCCATGTCTGAAGACGGGTGGTTGTGGACACTGCAAAAACCAAAGGTAGAAAGTGCAGACACCAAGGTTTTCACCCCTACTCATCTCCCGGGAGCAATGTGGCCCTGTGTGACCCCTAACCTCTCTGGGCCTCATCTGCAAAATAATTCGATATACTAATTTGTTGAGTGTGTACCATGCATTAGGTAAACTTTTTCATGTGTTAATTCATTTAATCCCCAGCACAACCTGAGACGCGAGTACTATGACCCCATTTTATGTATGAGTAACCAAAGATACAGGTGAGAAATTTGTCACAGGTCTACGGCAGGGCCAGATGTGGATGTCCCTTTCACTCACTGCTTTGGCTGACTCTGAGATTCATAATGATCCTAATAAGGTTCCAGAGTGAGTGCTCTCTTGACTGGTCCCTATTGTGCTTTTAAACCATTTGCTCAAATGGAGGCTTCCATTTCACTTCATTGCCAGTTCCTGACACAGGCACTTAGGGGTGATCTGTTATTAGTCACGTGCCAGGATGAAATACTGTGTGTTTGTCTTTCCCTCCCCCCTCCCCCGCCCCCCCCCCCCCCGACCCAACTCTTCTTAGAGCTTTTAAAAATTCCCATTGTAAAAGCCATACGCTCATGGCGAAAACACCAAACCGTATTAGGAACCTACCATCCTTCCACAGTTCTGCCACTTTGAGGCCACAACTACTAACGATCAGGGAGGGCATTTCCTTCCAGGGTTTGTGTGTGTGTCTATTCTTCTTCTTATTTTTTTTTTAAGTAGGCTTCATGCCCAGTGCAAAGCCCAATGTGGGGCTTGAAGTCATGACCCTGAGATCAAGACCTGAGCTGAGATCGAGAGTTGGACACTTATCCGACTAAGCCACCCAGGGGCCCCAACTTTTAAATAGTTAAGACCACACAATGTAACTGAAGTTTATAACCAGCTTTTATCACCTGACACTATGTTGTATTTCCCCCATCATTAAATACTCCTAAGAAGTATAACTTTAATAGCTGCATGATGTTCCATTACTTGAATATACTTTATTCAATCAACCCCCTACTGTTGTCTAGTTAAACCGTGTTCAATTCTTTTCTATTATGGGCAATACTGAGATTAGCAAATTTGTACACAGTTTTTTTTACATATAAGACTACCTCCTTTAGGATTAATTCCTAGAACATAAGTTTCTGGATCAATAATATGTCGTTTTACGGTTGTTAACATGTGTTAACAAAGAACTTTCTCAGAAATAGTAATCTACCTTCCCACCAACACAGCTGGTCTGGGGAGGCCCTCGAGTGCCAACTTGTCCAAGTGGAAAAAACAAGGGATCGAAGGACAAATGACCCAGTTTCTCCAACAAATTGATGGCACAAAGAAAAAGGAAGGTGAGAGACAATCATAGACCCAAAGAGGCTTAAGAAACACATCAGCCAAACACAGTGTGTAGTAAGTGTTGGGATCCAGAGACAAACTAATTGCAAAAAGGCATTTTTTAACAACTAGGGTATCAGACAATATGAAGGAACCATTGTTAATGTTGTTAGAAGGATAATGACATCCAATCAGAATGACCACTGATGGACAGCATTGTGGCTAACGCTGGAGGGGGGAGTCCCAGATCAACCTATTAGCAATGTGCATTAAAGTATTTACCAGTTAGATGATGCCATATTTGGGATTTACTTAAACATATTTCCAGCCTCCATCTCTGCTCCAAAAAGGTGGCCAAAGAAGGTGGAGGAGATAAAGCACACGGGCAAGTTGATATTTATTCACACAGGGTCACGGGTATGTGGGGGGCTTATTATAGTACTCTAAATCCTTTTGTGAATTTTTACAATTTCCATGATAAAAGGTTTCTGAAAAGGAAAAAGGAGAGCTGGTTCTATGTACATGTGCTGCACTGATGTGGCGTCACTGTGGGGGGATATGGTCTTGGTGTTTTGGCAGTCACAATGTATGACATCACACCCATACACTGGGTGGGTCCCAGTGAGTTGTATGGTAGAATCTCCTGGGAGCTTGAACCCCAGGTGGAGGGGCTCCTCAATTGGTTGAGCAGTGGATTCAGACACCTGCAGTGTTTAAAATGTCCTGGTGTCTCTAATGTACCGAGAGGGTTAAAAACCAGAGCTCTTGTCTACCTCCCTCTGTTTACAGATGGTAACATTGACACTCAGGACACATCATGGGTCAGTGACATCCCTGGAAAGAACCCTGGCCTCCTGGCCCCCAGTCTGACACCTTTCCACCTCACCACACTCTCAGGGAAGTTCAAGAGCATGAGCTCTGCTGGCCCACATGCCTCAGTTCGAAAGTCAGCTCTGCTTCCTCGAGGCATGTAACAGCAGACAGGTTTCTGGAGGTCTCACAACCCTCACCGACAGACTGGGGCACATTCACCTTGTACCAGACAGAGGTGGTATGAATAGGGTCAGATAAACTCAGAACACAGAGTGTTTCACAAACATCAGTGCAAACAGCTTATTTCCTGCCCCTCAACCGTGAACTCCTTGGGAATAGGAACGAGGCCATGCCCATTTCTATCTCCAAGTGTCTGGAATGAGGCCCTGAGTTGCTGTGCTGAGTCCATGAGTAAGTCAATAAATGAATGCACAGACTCTAAATAAAGAGACAGTTAAGCAGTGCTGACGACCACTGGGCCACTGGACGAGGTCCACACTGGCCTCTGGACGCCAGTGTGCTCTTGAGTCTGATCCCACAGCCCTCCCCTCACGGGCCAGCCCTGGAGCACTGTGACGGGTCACACGCCTGTAGCTCGAGTCAAGGCTTTGAAAGCGTGGGTAACCAAGTGCTGTTGAGAAGCTGATATACCCTATCTGGTCACCAGATTGTCTCTTAAAAATAGTGACATCTAGGGGCACTTGGGTGGCTTAGTTGGTTGAGCATCTGACTTCAGCTCAGGTCATGATGTCCCGGTTTGTGAGTTTGAGCCCCACATTGGGCTCACGGCTGTCAGACGGTCCACACAGAGCCCACTTCGGATCCTCTGTCCTCCTCTCTGTGCCCTTCCCCCGCTTATGCTCTCTCAAAAATAAATAAATATTAAAAAAAAATAGTGACATCTGGGGGCACCTGGGTGGCTCAGTTGGTTAAGTGTCTGACTTCGGCTCAGGTCATGATCTTGAGGTTCACAGGTTCGAGCCCCATGTCAGGCTCTGTGCTGACAGTTCAGAGCCTGGAGCCTGCTTCAGAATCTGTGTCTCCCTCTCTCTCTGTCCCTCCCCTGCTCACACGCTGTCTCTCTCTCAAAAATAAATACACATTAAAAAAACACTGTGACATCTGAAAGCCATTTCATTCTAATTCACACCCGCCATGCTGACAACCAGCACTAGGTTTCCTCATTCTAAAACACAAAGTTATAGCCCTAAGTGGTGACAGCCCCATGCATGTGTACAGAGCTGTCCAAACATTCCCTGACCTGCATTCTCTGACATGATCTCAGAGTCACCCTCCCAGAGAGCTGAGGAAATGAGGCCCAAAGTAAAGAAAGTGTTTGCAAGAGGCTACACAGGTATAGCCCAGAAATATAGAAACCCTTGTTGGAAGGGACGTGAGGGTCACCCACACACACCTCCGAGTCCCCACCAAGTCTTACAGGCTTCCCCACATTCAGGATGGGACTCTCATGACATTTGAAATGGGGTCTTTGCATCTTTGCCAGCTCTGCCTATTAGGAAGTTCTCATTTGAAATTGAGGACGATGTGGGACATGAAGCCAGGTGCCCTAGATTTTTATCTCTTGCTTTTTCCTCTGCAAACTGCAGCTTCCTTGTGTGTTCCCAGGATAGACGCCCCTCAAATGCCTAAATTTGGAACTTTATGAACCAAACTGAAACCCACTCTGAGCCAGCCAGGGGCAGTCCCTCCCAGGACTTTCCTTCTCTCCTCTGTAAGAGCAGCCGCGCCAATCTCCGTGCCTCTAACGCCACTTACAGGAGTGACCGTTCTTTCAGAAGCCACTGTGGGTACGGGAAGTGGGGGCCCCTCAGGGAGGGTGCTGTCCAGCTCTTCTGCCACAGCCACGGGGATGGGCTCCTCCGTGGAGGCGGCTGCTAGGTCTTCCTCATCGCCAGGACCCTGGAAAGCAAAACCAACAAGAGGCGTCACCTCACCTTACCTGTGACGCAACGTGCACACAGCTGCCGGAGAGTCTGGGTGACTGTCGTTTCGCAACACTTTCTTACCTTCAACCGTCATTACCCACCACACATTCGCAGAAGCACAGACTCACAGACTCAGGATCCCCCTCCAACAAATGCATCCCCTCTGGTGATGGGGTGCTCCTTCCCCCCCTGCCCCCAGCAACCCATTCTGACTTGAGAAAATTCCTGGACAAAGCTAGGAGGTAGCAGGGTCGGGACTCGGATTCTCTGACCCGCTCTGTCATGCTACTTCCACCGCACCCTGCCTTCCTCGAACGGCACCTACCCAGATACATGCTCTCACAAAGCTGAGGGCTGCATTTGCCCCTGGGGAGGGCCAGTCACTGTTCCTGTCTCGTGACACTGACCCCTCTCCCCGCTGTGAGGCAGCCGGGATACCAGAACCACTTACAGAAGTGACCTCTTGCTCAGGGGCCGCTGTGGGTGCGGGGGGAGCCAGGCCATCTGTAGGGACACCACGAGCTTCCTCTTCCTCAGAAGTGCTGAGGGATGCTTCTGCTGCAGCTGCTGCTGTTGTTAACGTTTCTTCACCGACTGGACCCTGAAACAAAATTGGCATGAGAATCGGCCGCTGTTTCTATACCCCTGGGTCAATGGGTGTGTGAGCGCAGGGAGGAAGCCACGGCCACATAGATAGCATGGCCAGATAGACAGCCAGATGGATAACACGGCCATAGCTCTGCTCAGGCAAGACCTGCCTTGGCCCACGGACTCCTGGAGCCCCAGGCTGGAGGGCACCTCTCAGGCCAGTCCACCCACCTCCTGGCTCCCCTACAGCACACCTGTGCCGAGGGCCTGGCCTCAGCCTACACATCTTTAGCTCCGGGGTAGCTGCTTTCTACTGAGTCAATACTCGCTCCCTAGTTCTCTCACCCCATGACAAGTGCTTTGCTTTTCAAGAAGTGGGGGAGGAAGGAAATGAAGGGGAAGGATAAGGAATGAGGGGTCAAAGATGAGAGATGAAAGAGAAGAAGAAGGAGGAGGGGGAAGAAGAGATAGAGAAGGTGGTGGCAGCCACTTTGTTAATGAAAATAATCCACATAACTTGCAAGGGGCCCAGAAGCGCTATCAGCTGGTCAGGTAAGCATCCCCACTGCAAAGTTTCTCTCGTGGACCAAAGGTGAAAAGGCTGGGAGCAAATGGATGGAGTGATCTCAAAGGCTAATGTTGTTGATATTTGATGGCCAGACAACCCCTCCATTCATGCAGCAAATATCCACTGAGTACCCACCATCTATGTGCAGGGATAAAGACAGATCAATGAACTAGATGTATATATACTCCCTGTCCTTGCAGAGCTTATGGTTGTAGGGAGCCAGGAATGAACCATTTACCAAGATTATTATTAATTACAATTACGATGAGGCCTTCCAAAGAGAAGTTTGGGCCCCATGAACGTGTCTGAGGAGGAGACTTCACACTTCTAGGATGGTCCTTCCATGATAAAGTGGTGTTTGAGCTGAACTCTGAAGGATAAACTGACATTAAAGGCAGGGCCAAGGGTCGAAAAGGTTCTAGGGAGAGAGGGCAGGGTATGGGAAGATTCTAAGGAAAGAGGCACGTTCAAGAAACTGAAAGAAAGTCAGTGAGGTGGGAGCCCCAAGAACCAGGGGGACAGTGGCCTAAGATGCGGTCACCAAGGCCGGTCAGGCCAGACCCTGCAAGGCCTTGTGGCTGGGTGGGGGAGCAGGGTCTGGAGCGAGGGCGATGGAAGGCTCCATGCACAGGGCTGCCCCTGCAGAAGGAGTCGGGGGAGAGCATGGACAGGTGAGGCAGGGACCTCAGCCCTTGCCTGGATGGGGGACATGCGGTCTCAGTCCACGGGCTGGCATGGGGAAAGGGGCAGGGGAAGGAGGCGGGTCCACAACAGGGAGAAAAACTCAACAAGACTTGATGCTTGACAGGATGTGGGGAATAAGGTAGAGGGAAGAGAATTCTGGATTGGGTAACTAGGGGATGAGGGTCCCAATCATTTGAGGTGGGACCACAAGAGGAGCGGACATGAGGAGTCCAGGTTGGAGTCTGTTGAGTCTGGAGAACCTGAAGGACAGCCACTATGATGACATTACAGGGACAGACTTGCCAAGTGTCCTGTATCTGTATCCCACCTTCATGAGCTGGAAACACTGTCTTCATGCTGCCTAAAAAGAGGGCTGAGAATGCTTGTCCCTGCCTTTGGACCCTGACCTTCCTCTACCCTCTGATAGCCCGCATTTGTGCCCAGAAACAGGCCGTGGCTGTGCCGTCATCACCTCTTCCACTCACGCCCCAGCTCCTGCCCCACTGCTGGTGGGGGTGGTGGGTAATGGGCCCCTGGGACTGCCCCCCGCTGCTGGCTCTCCACCTGTCCCCAGCCTCACTCCCCACCGGCCTGCTGGGACTGCCAGCGTGCGCGGTCCCCAGGCCAACAGGGCTCCACCACACGTGTACCCAGGCCTCGGCCGACTCCCCTTCAGAGAAGTGCCCCATCCAGGCTCCTTGGGGTGTGCGGAACAGCATGAAGGCCGGGACCTGCTCCCAGCAGCAACTTCAACCTTGCAGCACTTTGCACTCCTTACCAGTGTCACCCGTTCCCCTAGGCCCTGGGTGGACACGGAGAGGGTCACCTCCGCCGTGGGCACGCTGCCGGCCTCCACTTCCCCAGCCGTGCTGACGGGCACCTCGGCCTCTTCAGCTGCTGTGGCTGCCGAGCCTTCTTCAGCATCTGCACCCTGAATGGAAAGGCATCATGAGGGACCTAGCAGCAATCTACTGTGGTCGGCTTGGCTGCAGGCGGCAGACAGCCGAGGCCCGTCGGGCACCTGCACCCTGTTGCTTCCTCGCCTTCAAAGCGCTTGTATATCTGAGACCTCATCCCACACCGCTGCCTCGAATGTGGCACCCACACAGAAACCCACACCTCACACACCACTCAAGGCAGGAGTCCCTGGACAGCATGCCCCCCGTGTGGCTCACCCCACTCCTCCCCATCACCCTCAGGGCCACCCACCACGGTCCCTACCGTCTTCGCTCCTCCTAGGAGGGGGGCCTTCGCCGATGCCCAAGTCATAGTGCTGGAGCAAAACCCAGCTTTCCTTCTCGTTAGAGGAGTGAGCTGGCCTCACTGACCACTTCCTCTGATCTCTGATCCCAGCCCCTTACCTGGACCACGACACGGCCTCCGATCCCAGCCCCTTGCCTAGACCACAACACAGACCCCAGGCTTGCTTCTCCCACCCCTTCTCCACTTTCTAAATCCTACTCCGACTAGGCCATTAGCCCTTCAGTGATTCCCCACTTCTGAACATGCTCCAGCTCCGACTCGCGGCTCTCAGGTCTCAGAGGCCTCTCCAGCCACATTCCCTACCTCCCCTTGCTCACACGGGACCTCTTTGCATGTTCTTGTTAACGCCCCCAGGGCTCTGTTCCTGCTGGCGTCCCTCCTGGAACACCTGTCTCACTCCCATCTGCCAGGCTCCTTCTAGGTGTCCTCATGGTCTTACCTTCAGCATCCTTTCTCCAGGAAGGCTTGCAGGACCCCAAATCTGGGCTCTCGGCCCCTTTTGGTGCTTCTCCTATTGCACCTCTTACCACTCTGTTCCCAAGAACTGGTCTATCTTATGCACCTGTGCACAGCACAACACATCACTCCACAAACATCCAGATGAGTCAACAGATGCCTCAGCCTCTGAATCCATGTCTATTCAGACCTGATCCCACAAGGCTGTCGCTCTGAATTCTGCTGACTGGTAAGGAAACCCAGTGACTCCTCCCACAGAGATGCCCACGACCCCTCAGAAACAGGTGAGATGGAGAATGGACTCTGAGCTACTCACTGGAGTGACCCCTTCCCCCATGTCCCCCGTGGACAAGGACAGGGCTGGCCCCCTGGTGGGTGCACTGCTGGCCTCCGCTTCCCCAGCAGTGCTGATGGGCACCTCCGCCTCCCCGGCCGCTGCTGTGGCTGCCAAACCTTCTTCAGTGTGCACACTCTGGAACAAAAGCATCGCGAGGGACCACATCACTGAGTCCGTGGCCCTGATCAACGAGCCTGTGGCTGGAGAGAACAGACTGCCCACACCCCTCTCTCTATCAGCTTGCCTTTCTCTAGCTTCTTTTTCTCAAAGCACTTTTCTTATCTTCGACTTCACTGCAGCCCCATGACAGTCCCAGAATCCCAGAATCCCAGGGACAGGAGAGACTACAAGATGACTATCTGCTGGTTGATTCCAAGCATCTGTTTGCACATGCCAGTGACCAGTGATGCCTGTCTCCTGAGCCAACTCTGCTCCAGCTCTAAACACTTCTATCTAGAAGCATCTGCCTCCCTGTGACCTCCCCTATGTGCCCATCCAGAAGCTGTAAGAACAAGTGAATGTCTTTGCCCCTGACAGTGCTTCAGAGATGTGTGGGCAGCAGCTCTGACCTCCCCAGCCTTCTCCAGACTGAACTCCATGCTTCCCCCCTCCCTGTGACTCAGTTTCCCTGGGAAATGCATACCCTTCTCCAGAGGTTACACAGCAGATGCACAAAATAGCAACAGCAATTTTGGCTAGGTTTTAAAACTAGGTTTTATCTCAGTTTCCAAAGGTTTTTTTTTTTTTTTTCTTTTAAACTTGGGGGCGGGACACAGGTTATTCTGTGTAATTTTGTTTTGTTTTGCAAAAAGTAGTTCTTTTAGACACTAAAAACACTAAGCTGATCAAAGTTAGATTTCCTTGCTGCAAGACTTATAAGGAATCTGTAAGACATGCTATATACTACATAACAGAGTATTTCGCAAGCATATTTGACCACAGAACCCTTTTCTCCTACAGCATGAATTCCTTGCAGAATTACTGTCCTCCCCAAAAAAGAGAAAAAATGATGTCACAGATTTTCAAAATGAGACTTTCTGCTTCAAATTTAGCTGGAGTCCCAAAGGCCTTTATGATAAAGTACAATTAGGAACAATTAATTCACTGGGGTGCTTGGGTGACTCAGTTGGGTGAGCATCTGACTTTTTTGACTCAGGTCATGATCTCACAGTTCATGAGTTTGAGCCCTGCATCAGGCTCTGCACTGACAGCATGGAGACTACTTGGGATTCTCTCTCTCCCTCTCTCTCTCTCTCTCTCTCTCTCTCTCTCTGCCCCTCCCTCACTCACAAGCACTCTCTCTCTCAAAATAAATAAGTAAAATTTTAAAAAAACAACTAATTCATTGTACAATTAAGTACACTTCCATGAGCTGGAAGAAGCAAGCAGACCACTTGTGTGGGACGGGCTAAGAGACAAGGAAAGGAAATCAGTTCATCAGGGTAGGCCTACTACCTGCCTCTGGGCTATATAGGAAAAGGTAAAAAATTCCTTTGGTGAGAATTGTCAGTGTGCTGGGACTTTCCCCTCCCTTTTCCCCACTACAAATCATTTGGTGAGCTGGATACGTGTTCTTTGGGATTTGGGAGACAAAGGAACTGAATTTTGGTATTTTGCTGGACTGAACTTTGGAAATAGCTGTGAAAATAGGTTATTATCAGATAGTGACTGAAAGAGCATGAGAAGTGTCTGAGTTTCATCCCAGGAGAGCAGAAAGAATGAGCTGACCCCGTGGGTTTTCAGTAGAGCCGGCTGTGAGAAAAACACATGTGCTTTACTTTCGCACCTTACTGTATCTAGCTTTTAGAAAACCGGCTTTGCGAGTATAAAAGCTGAGTACACAACAACGGGGTGGACACATGTGCAGTCGATCGGATTCTGTCTTAAAGGGGCTCAAAGGGTGGATAAGGCTGTTTATCTTCAGAAATGAGCAGGAGGGAGGTGGGTACCGTAGGGAGGACCCGGTGCTCAGCGCCATGCAGATGTGAGGACAGGCTTCTGCTGCACCTCTCCCGTCTTGGTGCATCCCTGGTGAGCCTCTGGGGCCCCGCGTCTGCCCTCCTCTGTAGCAGCAGGAGGGAGGCAGTCCCCATGACATCCAACTAAAACCCTCCTCCTTCTTTATGGTGCCCAAGGCAAGCCACCAGCAGGTCTGAAACAAGCAAACTTACTACTGACTTAGCAAATGAAATGAACTATTCACTCACCTCTTCAGTGACATGGATGAGGGTCCCATCTCCCGAGCCAACGTCTGTAACGGGGGCACCGTCCACAGTATGAACTCCCTCCAGTGTGTCGTTCAGGATCTCACCAGACCCTAAGGAAGCAGGCATTCTGCAATTAACAACTGCACTTTGCAATCTTGGAAAAAAATGAAGTATCTCTTTATCTACTGACTTGATAAAATGTCCATAATACAGGATTAAGGATTAAGAGGAAATAAAAACAAGTTGCAGAAAAACAGATGTTGAGGGGCAATTTTACACCGTGCTTTGATCACGGGTTCTGGCACCAGCTGCGGAGTGGGAACCCCGTTTTGCCACTTACTAGAAATGTGACCCATGGTGAGTCGTTTAACCTGTGTCTCAGGATCCTCATCCACAAATTGGAAATAACAATTCCTATTTCACAAGGTTGTTCTGAAGACTATGTGCTTATAAGGATTAAATACATTAATGCAGAAAGAGCATTGAGGACAGCCCCTCAATATAGTTAGCAATTGATAAATGTTCACTGTCAGTGGTTCTGTATGGATAAAGGGAAAAAAAACTATATGAGTTTACTTGTGTTATTATCATTATACACATAATCATCATTATATATTTAATGCAATTATTAAATAATGTGTGTAATATACAGATACGTGTGTTTATGTGTGTGTGTGTGTGTGTGTGTGTGTGTGTGCGCGCGCAGACATGCCACACACAGTTGGCTAACCCACAATGCTTAATATTGGTTTCCACCAGAGGATAGGAAAGGAAACTACTATCTTGGGGGATTCATACAACTCTGCACTGATTGAACTGTTAGCACAAGCACATATCTCTTTTGCAATTTAAAAAACAAATGGAGGGGCGCCTGGGTGGCTCAGTGAGTTGAGCATCCGACTTCGGCCCAGGTCATGATCTCCTGGTCCGTGGGTTCGAGCCCCGCATCGGGCTCTGTGCTGACAGCTCGCAGCCTGGAGCCTGTTTCAGATTCTGTGTCTTCCTCTCTCTCTGACCCTCCCCTGTTCATGCTCTGTCTCTCTCTGTCTCAAAAATATATAAACATTAAAAAATAAAAATAAAAAACAAATGGAGTCCTAAAGCAAAGAAAAACAAATTATACTAATATGAATACACGCCTGTTATGGGCTGGGCCCCAGGCTAGTGGGCGGGGCCCCAGCCTAAGCATGTCCCACGCAGTGTCTCATTTCATTCTGCCACTAGCCTATCCGTCCTACCTACAAGGACCTTCCCACCACTTGGCAGCTTCGGGGACAGAGCCAGGACAGGAATCTCACGTTTTCAGTCTCCCCACCATCTCCTCATGGCATAGGTGTGCTGCTCTGATCCGCACGTTAGCACCTTATTATTATTAACCCCACTTTGCTGAAGAGGAAAAGGGTCCCACAGAAAGTAAGTGACTGGGAGGGGCCCTGAAACCAGGTCGGCCTGTCCCCAGGCCAGGCCATCTGCACACACGGTGTGCTCACGCATGTCCCACGGTAAGAACTGACCTATGTATTGTCAGCACACATCACCACTCTCTCTCGTCCTCCCGGCTCTGGCCACCAGGGGGTGCTGTGCAAGCAGCAGGCCAGATCCCATGCCTTTGAGTCCCCACTCTTTGGAGGGTGGGGAATGGGGGTGCCATGGGTCAAGATGGTGTCAGAAAAGCTTAGAATAAAACTACTAGGTGGCTTTTTGCAGCCAGGGAGAGGGCTCAGGGTCCAGGCCTCTTTCTCCTCACCATCTGGGCTGTCCACCCAACCAGCAGAACAGAAACACTTCAGCAAGCTCCGTGGTTTCCGTTTGGCCTTTTCTCTGCCAGTTAAGGAGACTGGCTGATCACAGGGAACAGATGAGCTGTGCTTGGACCTGCGTCCCAGTCTGCATTTGGCTCCCACCGCCTTTGCAGTCACCCCTCAGTCTAGGAGAGGCCCTGGTCCCAGCCCTGAAGCCCCCCACACTTCCTTGCCCCTCCTCAGAGATCCTAATTCATACCAGGAGGACAGCACTTGCAATTCATAAACCACTTCCACATCCCTGGCTGGGTTCAATCCTCTAATCTACCTGGGGAGGCAGGGATTAGGAACACTCCCAGGGGGCAGTTAAAGAATCCAAAGCTTGGAAGTGTTAAGCAACATGCCCCAGGCCCAACAGCAAATAGGTGGCTGAGCAGGGCTTCCGTCCAAAGTGTCTGCTCTGTCCCGACTCTTTCCACGGCTACACCCTGACTCAGTGATTGTATTATGACTTTGTTAAATAATTATACAAATTTTTTCCTAATCGGTACTGTATACCGTCTCTCATCCATAGACTTCCCAATTTAGTTCTTATTTTTTAAATTGTTTTTTAATGTTTTTATTTATTTTTGAGACACAGAGAGACAGAGCATGATAGGGGGAGGGGCAGAGAGAGAGGGAGACACAGAACCCAAAGCAGGCTTCAGGCTCTGAGCTGTCAGCACAGAGCCCGAAGCGGGGCTCGAACCCACGAGCATCAAGATCATGACCTGAGCCAAAGTCAGACGCTTAACTCACTGAGCCACCCAGGCGCCTCCCAATTTCATTTTTAAAGTAACGCTCATTTACTGATGGCAGAGGTAAAAGGAATAATGATACATATGACTGCAGAAGACCTGTCAAACACAGAAGTAAAAAGAGGAAAGAACAGCCACCCACAATCCTTCCACCCAGATAATGACCTATAACATTTTGTTGTATGTTATTCTAACACACACACATATACACTGCTCCACACGGCTATATCCAAGTAGATATAAATAACATATCCAAAATTAGGGTTACAGCACACATACAGTTTTGAAATCTTTTTTTTCATGGAGTATACCATGAGCACGTCCCTGGGACACTGAATCTTCTGCATCACCAATTTCAGGGCTATACATATGAATGGAATACAATATGCCCAACCAATCCCTCCTCCAGGCAGTCTGAATGGTTTTTGGCCCTTTTTTCCTGCCCTGCATTTTGGTGCTCTGGCACGGGCAGTACCTTCAATGGAATGAACACCCCTCTGATAAAAGGCTGAAAGCACAGACGAATCTCAGACCTTGGGACGTGTCAAGCTGCTGCCCGGGGGATCACATCAGATCTTGGGTTTTGGCCAGTGTCCTCTGCACAGCTCGTGGAATAAGAGTTAGGAGTGAGAGCCCTGGATGGGGAGCCAGGAGGCCAGCACCTCCCCCAGGGCCTGCCGCTGACCTACTGGGCACCTGCCCCTCTCTGGCCACCAGTTTCCCACGTGAGCCACGTAGGAGTTTAGATGACTCGATCCTATCCTCTGAGAGTCAGGAGTTTGTGGCCGAAGCTGGAAAGGGTGGGGATTCTGGAGTCAGGCCTGAGCACTGGGTCGGTCCCAACCCTCCCTTAGTTGTGTGACTGTGAGCATGTCACTTACCTTTCCAAGCATTGGTTTTTCCACCCATAAAATCCCGGCAAATAATACCATCTGGGAGATGTATTATCAGGATTGGAGGTAAAGTATGTAAATACTTCGCGCACAGTAGGTATTTATTATGCAGCAATAATTATTGTAAGCTTTTCTGTTGGAACTCAGTCCCTACTGGAGTCTGGGAGTTAAAAGTTCAAGTATCCAAGTTCAGGGGCGCCCAGGTGGCCCAGTCGGTTAAGCGGCCGACTTCGGCTCAGGTCATGATCTCGCGGTCCGTGAGTTCGAGCCCCGCGTCGGGCTCTGTGCTGACAGCTCAGAGCCTAGAGGCTGTTTCAGATTCTGTGTCTCCCTCTCTCTGACCCTCCCCCGTTCATGCTCTGTCTCTCTCTGTCTCAAAAATAAATAAATGTTAAAAAAAAAAACGTATCCAAGTTCAAACACAGCCATGCCATTTACAAGCCAGAGAGCCTCAGCTAGGTAACCCAACCTGACTTGATCTCCCCATCTTGTCTATAAAATGAGGATGGTTAGCATTCCCTCCTCAAAGGACAGAGGGGAAAGTTAAATGAGATGCTCTATGTTGCATACATCACCCAGGTTGGGTACACAGTAACCACTTACTAAAAGACCACTGTATATGAAGGCATATCAGGGACTTGCCTTGCTCAGGGCTGCTGTGCAGGATGACACTCAAGTTGGTGGTTTCCGGAGTCCCCTCAGGTACAGGCTCTCCGGAAAGCTCCCCATCATCAGAAGGAGTGGATGGAGTCGGAGGTGTGTTTATGGGTTCCACTTTTGCTTCTTTAGACTGAAGGGAGGAAAAATGAGACCCAAAAGGATTTACTTGGGAGGAAAGCAGAAAAAAAACAGCAGTGATCATCATTGAGGAAAATAACATACCCACAAGGTGCTGAACTAATCCAGAAAAATGGCTGGACCCGCCTGCCATGTACATAGGCAACTACTGAACCTCCCAGGGCCTGAAAAAGGTATGTGCTGGGGGAATTGAGTTCTGTTCCATTTACAGAGAGGTTCTGCTCATCTTGGCTGAAGCTCCAGCGCAAGGACCCTGCGCCCTAGGCCAGCACCGAGGAGGTGCCCAATAAAGCTCTGTTAGATGAGGGAATGAATGAGTAAACAAATGAATGAACCAGGCTGCTCTCAGTGAGCACCATATAAATCCACTCCCAGATGTGTCCTGAACACCTATGAACTAGAAGATAAGTGTGATTTCCTTCCAAGGAAACTTTAGGGTCTGTGTTGCTTTTCCAAAGTCAGACAGTGTCTAGACTAACCTTACCAAGTAGAGAAAAACAAACAGACAAAAGCCCCCAACAGTTGGAAACACAGAGCATCTTCTAGATCTAGATGGAAATGGTGATGGGGGGCCATGAATGTCATGATATCATCCCAAGATCCAGGATCCCTAGACCCAGCCTCATCCCTTTCTCAGTTCAAGTGGTTGAGGGTGGTGAATGGAAGGATCCTGCTGACTGGTGTTGGACCCGTGGTATGAATAAGAAAATTCAGCCACTGAGGCATTAGGGCTGATTTGTTAATGGTCACATGACTTGCCTATCCTGACTAGTAATAGAAGGTTACTTCCTTAGTGCCAAAATCCAGTGTACAAACAGTGGATCTCTGGTCCATCAGAACAAAGGGGATTCTTATGGGCACCGTAACTTGGGATTTAATGGTTCGGTTCTTACAGTCAAATCTAGGTCAAATCTCTGCTCTCCACTTACTGGCCACATTTTGTCAGGCAAGTCATGTAACTTCACTCTTCTGTAAAACGGGACAATAGTAATACTCTCAGGGTAGAAAATGCATGGAGATGCTCAGCACTGAGCCAGGCCCATAGTATGAACCCATCTATGGCAGCTATTATCAACATCACCGGAATTTTAAATTTTGAGAAAGGACAGCACCTCAATAGTGCTTTTTTCTGGGTGTTGATATTAGAGGTGATTTTTTATCTGCTTTGCTCATCTGCAATTGGCAGTTTTTTCAGTAACGATTATGGACTATATATGTATTGAAAAACAAAATCTAGGTTACTGTAGTGTAAACTCTCCACGGTAGAAGCAGGAATGGAAACCTCCAAGAAGTTGGGCGTTGAAGAATGAGGAGAATTTCAGCAGCCAGAGAAGGAGGGAGGTGCTGGGTAAGAAAGGATACAGCATCGTCAGGGCCTGGCAACATGCGCCTGGTGAGGGTTCAAGGATTGGAGGAGGGAAGCAGGGGGCCGGAGCCAGGAGTGGCAGAGAGCGGGGAGGCCGGCCCTTTGGTGAGAAGTTTGGCCTTGGACCTGGGGCCTTCATGGGATGTCAGGCTCAAGAGAAGTGTTGTGCTGTGGGGAGTTCACCCTGACACCAACTGGAGCATGGATCTGAGGGTTGAAAGAGTTGAGGTTTAGGCCAAGAGACTGGGAGGCTGCACTACGGAGGCCCAGTGAGGCAGGACCAGGGTGGGGGGTGGCAGCAGAGAGTAGGTGCCACCGCAGGAAGGCTGTGGAGAACTCCCAAGTGGTCTTCCCCACACTTCCCCAGCTGCGGTGGTGACCCAGCAGGGTGGTAAGGGCCCTGCCCTGGGCACTTCCTCTCCTCTCCCTTCCAGGAGCATGCGGCACCCTGCAGTGCTTCTCTGATGGTGTCCTGTAGGGGACCTGAGCTTTGGGACAAGGCAGGCAGGTGGGGGTATGAGAAACAGGATAGCAAGGGAACAACGGGCTGAGTTCTGTTACTCAGGATGGCAAAGGTTCTGTTGTATGAAATCCCTGACTCCAGCCTGTCAAGCCCAAACCCTCTTTTGTCACACTCCCAAGAAGTCAGCTACAATGCCCTGTTCAAAGCAGAGCGTGACTCTGGTAAGCTGACCCTCGGTGGTTAGGGCAGCTGTCTTGCCTCCAGCAGGTGGCTGTGGTTTTCAGGGGCTAGCATGGATGTGGAACCAGCGTGGTCTATGACACAACGGGGCTGTCGGGTGTATAGACTTTGTATTAAAAGTGTAGAGATTTGTTGGGCCTCTCTCTCAACAACAGAGTTACTCATTCCACACATATTTCCTGAGGCTCTACTGTGCGCCAGATCCTTAGGTGATCCCGGGGGATAGAGAAATGAAGAAATAAGGCAGAGCGTCTGCCCTTCAATTATTGGACTATGGGGAGACCCAGACCCAGACACAATGTGGTTGACTGTGACACGTGGGACAGCAGAAGTGAGAGCCAAGTGCAGGAGGGAAGCTCCGATGAGGGGCTGTGGACTGGATCCTGAAGGAAAAGTAGGAATTGGCCAGGTGGGGCGGGGGAGGGGAGGGCGGGGGAAGGGCCCTCTAGGCAAGCAGACCACTGGGGCCTGGATGAAGGGATGCAATGTATAGAGTCTGGGAAACTGTGAGCATTTGGGTGTGGCTGGAAAAGAGGTCCTGGCTGTGGATCAGAATCACCTGCAGCGCTTTTAGACTTTGGTGGGCCTCACTCCCCCAGAATCCGAATGTCCAGGTAGGCAGCAACTGTCCCCCCACCACGCCCCCCCACCACCTGCCAAGACACACACGTGATTCTGATGCACAGCCAGAGCTGAGAACCGTGGGGACATTAATTCTAACTAGGCATGATAGAACTTTCCAGAAATGGAAAGGTGTGTCAACAGAAGCTGACTTAGCAGGGGGGAAGAACGGGGTAGCAGGGACTCCTGCCCTAAATGGGGAAAGAGGTGAGGAGGGCTGGCTTTTTAAGTCCCTAACTGCTTAGGCAGTCCATGATTCAGTTCGCTGGTCATGGCTTGTGTCTTGCAGGGTGGCAGATTGGAAAGGGTGAGGACAGGAAAGTGAGATTCATTCCAAGAGAGAAGCCAGAGATGGGAGGGGAACATCTGAGAGAAGAGGGAAACTCCCTGTCCTGGGGTGGCGGGGGGGGGGGGGCATAGAGGGAGCCACAGAGCCTTTTCCAGGAGATGGTGACATTACTGATGGAGCTCTAGGATCTGGACCCAAGCTGGAGACCTGGCTCTGTCCCCCTCCAAGCCAGGCAGCCCTGGGGACAAAGCTCTTCACCCCTCTGTGCCTCAGTGCCTCCTCTGAAGAATTAATGGAAAAACACCGCCCTGCAAATGGCAAAGGAAGTGAATGCTGTGCAGGTACCTGCGAAAGGGATTCTGATACCAGGAACAGGCAAGTTAGCATCAGGGCCCACAGCCCACAGAGAATTCTGTTAAGGACTGAGGACAGCCACAGGGCTTTGGCATGCTCCGGCAGCCCCAGTCACCAGCCAGGCAGGAAGCAGGTGGTGGGAAGGGGACCCCCAGGGGAACAGGGCACTCTGGCACAATAAGCCTATCAGTCAGGACTAATGACAGCCACCGCCATAAACTGAGGGTTGTCATGTGCTGAGTCCCACCCAGGTTTCACAAGGGTCATGTAACTCGCGCTAGCCTATGAAGTAGGCATGCTCCATCTCAACTGAGTGGGAAAAAGTTCCTGATTCAAGGTCAATAAACAGCAAGCGGCAGAGCTAAACCACACCTGGTGAAACTCTGGTATGCACCAGTTCTCTTAAAACCACTGGGGAGAGTGGGGTTGGGAAATCTAGGAACAAGAGTCCATCAAATCACTTTTCTCCGGACACTTCCTCCCAGCTGCGGTGTGCCCCCACGTGCAGTACTGTGGTCCCAGGTTCTGACTTCACCACTGCATGACCCTAGCAAAGCCACCCTGTTCCCCAAGTGTCTACTGTCAGCTCCCTTACACAGTTGTTGTAAGGATTACATTAAGTCATGCATACAAAAGCAGCAGAGCCATGGTAGGTATGGGGAAATCCTGGTTCTCTTCCGTCCCCTCTCTGTCTCTACCCCTGTTGAGAGCTGCCTGGCTCCAATGCCTCCTCTACCAGAAAGCCCTCCCTGACCAGTCCCCGTCACCACGATCATCTCATGCTCTCAAACCTCACTCCCCTTTCCTGTCCCTCTCGCAGGGCCACCGTGGGTTACTGGCATATCTGCCTGAGTTGGCCTCACTCCTACCTGTGAACTGGTGCACTGGGGGTACCACCACATCAGGCCAGAAGGCCCAAAGGACCACCACTCTGTGCCCTGCTGAATGTGCCCTGGACATGCCAACAGGGCACCCAAGAGCCGTGGCACACAGGGTTCCAACACTGCCCAGACCAGCCACCTTCCCCACTGCCACCAAGCCCACCTTGGACCTTTGCCTCTTCCATCTCAGCTGCCCTCGCACCGGCTGTGGTCCTGGGGATAAACCTCTGCACTACTGCCCAGGCCAGAAGCACAGGGTTGTGGCCTGAACCCTGGATGGGGCATCAGGGGACCCGTGCTCTAGCTTCAGCTCTCCCCAGGTACCCAAGGGCCAGTCTCTTCCCCTGCCTGGGTCTCAGTTTGCCCTGCAAAGGGTAGTTTTCCATATACCTCTCTACAGAAAGAGCACTAACAGATTACAATTCTATTCTGCCCTACCCAAACCTCTGTTCCCACAGGTCTATAATCTATAATTTATAGCCTCTGCCTTATTTCTACCTCCTTCTTTTCCTTTATCAGAGATGAGTCTATAGAATGTGCCAGATTACCGGGCCTCTGTGTTCAATGACTCAGACGCTGTTGGCTGTTTTCATTAAAAATGGGCTCCTGCTGTCTCCACAGTCTGACTCAGTGCTTTCAAAACCACTTCCTTGTCTAGGCCACAGGGTGGATTCCCAGGAGGGAGGAGGCCCCAACCACTGGGAGGATGGCTGCCTTTCCCATGGGGCCAGACAGGAGCTCCTGAAAAGACTCTACATCTCACAGGAGTGGCAGCCCTGACTTCTTTCTCACAGCCCAGTGCCTGGAGCAAATGCTACATCATCTCCCATTCAGGGCCACTTCCCTCATGCCAGACACTGGGTTGAGACCCGGCCCTGCACTGCATCATCTGGCCTTCACATCAACCCCAGGAGCTAGGACTCTGATTATTACTCTATGGAAGAGGAGCTGAGGCTCAGAGAGGTTGAATGTGTTTGCTAAGTTCACAGAGCTTGGAGACAGTAGGACACAATATCTGCCTTTGGACAGTCCTCTTGTGGCCACAGCACAAGGTGGCCGGGAGACAACTGGCATTCCAGTGCACTGGAGATTTGGCAAAATGCCCTCGGCCAGGACTTTCCCAACCTGCCCAGATGAGCCGACAATGGAAGTCACAGATCTAAGAACAGAGATGTCAGACCTAAGGCTCTGGGCACTCAGCCTCTAAAAGCTGACAGAGAAGGTATGGCTTACCAGCCAGTACTCACCGGGGCTTGAGTGTAGGTGACAGCTTCTAAGATCTCGGCCACTCCCTCTGTCTCCTGAAGCCCGCTGGTCTCTCCCGACCCCTGTATGGAGATAAAACATGCCGGGCACAGGGGGAGCAGTTGACAAGTGGGAAAGTCACATAAGATGACTCCTTTGGAGAAACTCTGTGTGTGTGTGTGTGTGTGTGTGTGTGTGTGTGTGTGCGCGCGCGCACGCATAAGAGGGAAAAAGAGACAGAAAGAGCGGAACTGAGAGAGAATGTGTACAGTGCACAGGCTTGGCTCTTTTTGCTGTTCCTTCCACATTTTATTGCTCACGCAAACAAAAAGCTACAATCAATGGACAGTCTCTAACATACCTACTTTGGTTTTGTCCAGGTCCCTTCAATCCCTGCCAAAGGCACCAGAATCACGGAATTACACAGTGGAGAACAGTAACAGTTAGAGAATGTCTTCCTGTTGCTACCTCTTCTTCCTAATTAGCCTTCTAATGTCAGCCAAAGGGCCTGGGGGCCATCATTTTGTAAATAATGCCTTATTCTTGGACTCTGGGGTTGCTTCTACTTTTCCAGTACTCACAGCACTGCAGAGAAAGGAATGAATATACATAAGGTTTCCCTGCTCCCGGGTTTATCTGAATGTCAGGCCAGGATCGTGGCCTCAGGGAGTGCAGACATTCTTACAGAGCCAAATTCTACCTCCAAAGGGCTTTTCTGCTTTGTTTCTAAATGAATGAAATCAACTTATGCTTTGCTTTGGGGTTGACAGCACCCAAAGTTCTAAGAATGCTTTGTTTGCCTCTGACTTTTTGCAGCAGGCTATGGCTTCTGCCTGAAATGCCTTTTCTTCTTCATCTGGCTAACACTCCCTTGTCATTGGCCAGGCATCAGCGCCCCCCTCACCTAGTTTGGTTCCTCTTCTTTCACCTTTGTGCCCCCACCCCCACCCAAGCCAGAGAACCTGGGTTTGAGGACCTCCCCGGTGTTCCAGTCACCCTCAGCTTTGTCACTGCATTGGAGCGTGTAAGTGTGTGTGAGCAGCTGGAGGACAGAGACAGGTGCCAGTGTATCCCTTTATGTCCAGCACCCCCAGGACTGTCACCTAGCAGGGACAGGTGGGGGGGGGAGGGCAAAGGGGGAGGGACAGAAGGGAAGGGGGGAGGAGCGGAAGGGCCCATCTTTTTTCCCCTGCCTACCATATTCCACCCCCAACTTAGGAACTGATTCATTTGCCAGGCACAAAAGCTAAATTTAGGTTCGTTTTTATAGGAATTTACACTCATGTCTTAGAGTTTTAACTTTGATTTTAGAATCCTGACACCCTTTCCTGGCAGGAAGTCTGGAAACCAGGCCACTGACTGCCACAGCCATAGAAGAGCCTAACACCTTACAAGAAACACAATCTCCCCTCCCCCCACAAATAAGATAGCTGAAGCACTTAAAAAAAAAAAAGCCAAAAAGCCCAAAATAGGACTTGAGGCAGCGCTTGACAAGTTGAGAGATTTTAGAGACTCCATGACGTTGGGGAAGAGGAATTGCCTGGGCACCCAACCCTCCCTGGCCGACTGGCTGCTGGGGGTGGGGGCTCACCGAGGACTCATCGGCTTCACACAGCTCCTCAGGGATCCTGGGGTCCGGGTGGACAGTGAGCTGCTGTATGGAGCCCTGGGGAAAAGCAGAGGGTCAGAAGCCACCACTTGCACATCTACAGCGTGACCGCTAGTGGGAAACACGATTGCTCTGTAACGGAGAAGACCAAGGGGAAGGACAGGTGTGAGAATGTGCTGCCTGTGGCCGTGACAGTGGAGCCACCCTTGGCCCACTCTCATTTAGGGGGACTCTCCCTGGGCCAGTGTAATATGAGCTCCACTACCTGGGGAGGCCCCTGGGGAGTACTGGGTTCCAAGCACGGACTGCCACAGCAGCCTCCTAACTGGCCCCAGGTCCCCAACCTGTCCGTGGCAGGCCCTAAGATGCACGTCTCCCTACTCCCAGAGTGTCTCTCCCCTGAAGCATGAAGCTTCTTGGCTGGAAGGCCTCCTGGGAACAAGAGTGGCCGGCCAGCCTCCTGCCTCCACTCCTGCCTCCTCTCTCCACACCTGACAGTTCATTCTCCATGAGCCTTCCAAAATCAGTGTGGAAAAATTGTAATTGGGTTTTAGCTTCTTAAGATTCACTCACTGTGTCCCCACGTACTGCAAATATACCTGAGCTCTGCCACATGGTACCGTCCTGTACCAGTTAGGTGAGGTATCAGAAGCATGGGTGCTGACTAAATGCGTGACTACGATAACATAGGGATTTTCTTTAGAATGGCTTATTCATAAAAGCCCATTTTGACAGGAAAGTCAATTTTCTGCTATTTTTTCAGGGCACATTGTCTAAAAGGTGAGAGAGAAATGACCTGTCACTCTGGCATTCTAGCTTACTCCACCTTTGCAGAAATTACTTCAATGTAACCGCTGCCCCTCTCCAAAGGAAAAGTCACTGAAGGAATAATAAGCCTTCCTCTTTTTCTAATGCCTTAAAAATGCACAAAGAGGGCACTTGGGTGGCTCAGTCAGTTAAGCATCCCACTTCAGCTCAGATTACGATCTCATTGTTAGCGGGTTTGAGCCCCACATCGGGCTCTGTGCTGACGGCTCAGAGCCTGGAGCCTGCTTCAGCTTCTGTGTCTCCCTCTCTCTCTGCCCCTCCCCTGCTCATGCTGTCTCTCTCTCTCTCTCTCTCTCTCTCTCTCAAAAATAAAATACACATTTTTAAAAAATGCACAAAGAGCTTCCACTCAGGCTATCCCACTTAAATCTACAACTCCATGGTGTAGGTCTTCTTATCCTAGTGTACAGATAAGAAAACCCAGAGAATCCACACTCTGAAGTCATCAGGCTAAATTGGAAACTTAGCACCGGAATCTAGGTTTGGGGTTCCAGGACTAGGACTCTCCACACCACCCACACACGCCTCCTTGAGGCTGTAAGGATAAGACAATAACGAGGGGGCGCCTGGGTGGCTCAGCTGGTTAAGCGTCAGACTCTATCTCCATAGGGGTCATGACCTCACAGTTTCGTGAGTTCCAGCCCCACATCAGGCTATGCGCTTGACAGTGCAGGGTCTGCTTGCGATTCTCTCTCTCCACTCTCTCTGCCCCTCCATTTGCGATCTCTCTTTCTCTCTCTCGAAATAAATAAATATTAACAAATATTTTTAAAAATAATTAACAGGAATAGTTGCTTATGTTTATCGCGTGGTGTCCACTGGCCTCCCTGATCTGCGAGGCTTGGACTCACGGTGAATCTCTCCAGCCCCGTGGCTCCTGCATTGCCCACGAAGATTCCCGCGCTGGGCTCGAAAGCCAAGGCCCGGGAAGACCGCTGGAAGGGGACGTGGCTGTGCTCCTCACAGTCCATGAAGAGGGTCACTTCCTCGCCCTGGACAATCACTGCAAAGCGGTTCCACCTGTGGGTCATCACGGGCACTAGGAAGGCAGCAGCCTCGTGGGACACGTGGGAGCCTGGCTCTGTGTAGTAGAGGATGATCCGCTGGCGGCCATCCTCCACACCCGAGAGCCGCAGGCCCAGGTAGATGACCTTCTGGAAGGCATCCGTGATAGCAAAGAGCACACCGCCTGTGGCGCTGCTGGGCTTCACCGTGACGGTGATGGCAAAGTCCCTGAAGAAGGTGGGAGGGATGAGGGTCCTGGCCGGGCGGCCGACGTTGGCACCAGGCCCGAAGCTGTAGGCTGGGAAGCCACCATAGCCCGTGACAAAGGACACAGATGAGGGCAGAGGGACACCGATGAGCTCCGTGAGGTCCAGGTGGCCCGGAGAAACCGATTCTGCAGGGAAGGAGACAGAGGCCATGCCTTACACATATATTCTACCATGCTTGGAAATGAAATAAAAACTCACAAATGAAATGGGATTCCTCGGAACCCCACAGTAGTGCCTTAATTACTGGCTTTCAAACTTTTTTTGACAATGACCCACAATAAGAAATGCATTTACATTGCAACACAATATTCCCCCTTCAATAGACATATACCTGTAACACTGAAACCAATGTTTCAGAAAATATTATTTTTTAAATTTTTTAAATGTTTATTTATTTTTGAGACAGAGAGAGACAGAGCATGAACGGGGGAGGGTCAGAGAGAGAGGGAGACACAGAATCTGAAGCAGGCTCTGGGGTCTGAGCTGTCAGCACAGAGCCCAACACAGGGCTCGAACTCACGGACCGTGAGATCATGACCTGAGCCGAAGTCAGAAACTCAACTGACTGAGCCACTCAGGCGCCCCAACATTATTTATTTTTAATACCCACCGGGCACTCTGATATTTTCCTCTGTTTCAGAATTCTTCTCTTTTATTTTCTTAAAAGCATGCTGGCAACGACTCACTACATTGATTTCATTAACCACTAAAAGGTCCTGACCTACAGTTTGGAAAACTTTGAAAAATATCTCCTAGAATATTCCTAGAATATATGATGTTCTCCCATCGACTCAAAGACTGTTCCTCATTTCTTTCTATAAAACTGGGTAAGTTTGTTTTGTTTGTTTAGAAGGAGGTCTACTGTTGAAGTGTCCCAGGGTGTGGGGGACAAGTAGGGACAAAGCGAAGTGTTCCCAGACCTCAGGGCAATGAAATTCACATCATCATCATCATCATCATCATCACCATCATCATCGTGGACATTCCCTGAGCTCTCATTCTGTGCCCGACCCTGCTCTGAACTCTTCACACACATCAGTTCATTTAATCCTCACGACAACTCTGGGAGGGTAGGTGCTGTTAACCTCATTTTACTTCCAAGAGAAGTTAAGAAATTTGCCCAAGGTAAGTTCCCTCAGAGTTCAAAGCCAGGGCAACTGACCCAGAGTCTGAGCTCTTACTGATACCGCAGGGCTGCACTGTGGCGGCCTGGAAAGGCCCCCAGGCTCAGGAGCCTTGGTGCGCTGGGAGCAGACTCTGGGTTGGCTTGCAGGGATGTGCACCCGGTCCCGAGGGGATACCCACCATGCCAGCAGTGTGACAGGAAGGCAGGTCTCAGGGACTGGTGGACAGGACCCCTGCAGGCAGGACAATGGACATGCAGGACCTTATGGCCTCAGAAGTGAAGCCAGATCCTGAGGATTCAGCCCCATGAGGAGGTCTGGAGTGAGGGAGGGTCAGAGTGGAGCAGGGTCCTTCCCCAGAGACCAAGGGGCAGAGCAGACACCTGGTGACTGCCTGGGCTACGGCCAAAAGCCAGAGGATCCTGAGAGCCTGAGTGACCACGGGGGACTTGGGTTTGTGTCCAGAGAAGACCCAAGCCACTCAAGGGCGCCATGAGTAAAGCCCTGCCTGACGAATCAAGCCTGCCTCTCAGTTTACACCTTGCCCCTGTCTGACTGGACAACTAACCAGCTGTGTGACCTTGGGTGAGTCATTTCACTGCTCCAAGACTGGGTCTCCTTCAACGATATGGGCCCCACGAAAATGATGAAATGACACCATCCACGTAACCCTGGTAAATAGGGTGGCAATGCATTGAACATTCACTATTCTTTCCTTTTATTACATCCACTCAGCAAGCCCGAGTTATTGCCCCCACTGTGCTGACAGGGAGAAAAGAAGGCCAAGATGAGGTGGGGGGGGGGTGGCCTGGACACCCTGTCTCTGTGCCCCTGAACTCCCCATACAGATTATAAAAACAACCGGGTTTTTCATACGGGATTTTACTTAGTCCTCACTGCAGCCCCGGGACTGCCAGTCTCCCACCCTACAGATGAAGAACCCAGGCTTGGGAAGACGGAATGACTCCCTGAGTTACACAGTAAAAGTGGCAGGTGTTTTCAAGCCGTGACTGGTCTGACCTCAGGTTGGTTCACTGCCCAGTCTCATAAGCTGGGCGGGGGTTGGGGGGGGGTGTGGTGCTCCGTCCCAGAGGCCTGGGGGTAGCCCAACCTAATCTGCCTGCCATGCCAATGACCCTTTAGCAGCATGACGGTGCAACTGAAGCTCTGGGTGATCGAGGAAAACCCAAACTTCCCTGGAGGATGGGAGAGAAAGAGATGTCCTGACTCCAGTGCCCCACTCCCCAGCACCCCCAGAGAAGGCCACACAAAGTCAGCAGCTAGCCTGCGTGTGTGTGTGCGTGGGTCACAAAATTATTATGGAATAGTTAGGACATACCAAAAAGTGTAAATAATAATAATATGAGACACATATTAAATGTTAAAATGGTCAATTTTGTGCCTTTATGTCTTGCCATCATTTTATTTATTATTTATTGATTTGTTGATTTTTCATTTACAATGAAGTTAGCATAGAGTGCAATAATGATTTCAGGAGTAGATTCCAGTGATTCATCCCGTCTGTATAACACCCACTGCTCATCCCCACAAGTGTCTTCCTTAATGCCCCTTTCCCATTTAGCCCACCCCCCCCACAGCCCCTCCAGTAACCCTCTGTTTGTTCTCTTAGGTTTTGTCCCCCTCCCTGTTTTTATATGATTTTTGCTTCCCTTCCCTTGTGTTCACCTGTTCTGTGTCCTGAAGTCCTCATATGAGTGAAGTCATATATTTGTATTTCTCTGACTGACTTACTTCGCTTAGCATAATCCCCTCCAGTTCCACCCACATGGTTGCAAATGTCTTGCCATCATTTCGAAAGGGAGTAACTGTATGCGAGGACTGAAGGAAATAGCATGAGGTGCTGGCACATGCTCAATCAATGGTGGGAATTATCACCCTCATCATCATCATCGTCATCATCATTGACTTTCAGGTTCAGAAAGGAATCTCAGAGGTCCCCCAATATGATCCCTACCTGAGATGTGTGAACCCCACACTGTCCAAGATGGCAGCCATTACAAGTGTGGCTGTTGGGCACCTGAAATACAGGTCATCGCAACTGACCTGTGCCGTCAGTGTAATATACAAACTAGATTTCAAAGACTTAGTTTGGAAAAAAGTCTTAGGAAAAATATCTCATGAATAATGTGTACATTGATTACATGTTGAAATGATAATTAGGGGAAGGACTGGGTTGAACAGAATACATTATTAAAACAATTTCTGAGGAATATTATGAGGAACAGGCATGTGTCCATCACTCTGCTTAAGAAAGTACTGATTCAGGGGCACCAGGGTGGTTCAATCGGTTAGGGGGCCGACTTTCGGCTCAGGTCATGATCTCACGGCTCGTGGGTTCGAGCCCCACATCAGGCACTGTGCTGACACCTCAGAGCCCAGAGCCTGCTTTGGGTTCTGTGTCTCCCTCTCTCTCTGCCTCTTGCCCGCTCACATTCTGTCTCTCTCTCTCAAAAATGAATAAACGTTAAAAAAAGGGGGGGGGAGAAAGTATTGGTTCAGCAGAAGCTCTCACCACTCTCCAATCCTATTCCACTGGCCATGCCCCAAAGACAGCCTCTCTGAGGGATGTGGTGTGTATACTCCCATGCATGTCTTTGTATGTTTACGATGTGAGCATGCATGTGTCTGTGACAGAATGCAGAACCACTGTGCGCATCTCTAAACCTCATGTCAGTGTTGGTATGCTGCACGTATGCCTTCTGACACTTTTTTCCCCATGAAAAATTGTTATTTTTTTAAATGTTTCATTTATTTATTTTGAGGAGGGGAGGGGGAGAGAGACCAGGGGTGGGGGGGAGAGAATCCCAAGCAGGCTCCACGCTGTTCCACGCTGTCAACAGAGAGCCCAATGAGGAGCTCAATCTCACAAACCATTAGATCATGACCTGAGCCAGCATCAAGAGTTGGATGCTTAACCAACTGAACCATCCAGGTGCCCCTCAGCATTGTATTTTTAAGACTGATCTGTGTTGATGCAGGAGGCTCTGGATCTCATATTTTCACAACAGCACTCTATGGTATAAACAAGCCATACAGAGTGGCTCACTTTTCTGCTGATGGAAAGGGAGATTTTCATCACTCTTCAAAACACTTACTGCTATGTACTTCCTTCCACACATCTCCTCGTGCTCACCTGTGCAGGCAATTCCACCCGAATCATTGGGTGACATGGGGATGTACACCTGCATCTTCACTGAATGCTGCTAAAATGTCCTCTGAAGTTCTCTGAAGTGCTACTTTTTAAAATTAGGACGTAAGTGACACATATAACACTGTGTAAGCTTAAGATATATAATGTGTTGATTTCATACATTTAAACGTTGTAATATATACATACGTGTATATATAGGTATATCTATTAGCTTTAGCTAAAACCTCCGTTAACATCACATAACTATCGTTGTGTGTGTGGCGAGAACATTTAAGACGCCACTGTGCCGTCTGACATGCCCACCAGCAGCGTATTCTTACCAACATTTAGGGGAGGCAGGGAGATGCGATATGGGAGCAGTCTGTGGGGCTTTTCAGCTATAGCAATAATGTTTACTTCCTAAACTAAGCATTATTCAAAAGAAGTATTCATTGTAGTAATCTTTGTAGACCACGTCTTGGAAAATATTTCACAACATTTTAGTGAAAACAATGACCCGTCCTCAACAAAAGAGCAAATGTGATCATGTTGGTGCCCTGCCGAGAGTCTACTATGGCCACCCAGGGCCCTCAGCGTGAGAATCAGGCTGCTGCCTCCTGGCTCCAGAAGGCTCTGTGGTCTGGATGCAGCCACGCTCCCTACTCCCCAGCATGCCCTGACACAGGCCCTGGAGGGCCCTGGACTGCTGCGGGTCCTCCCCTCCACAGCAAGCACCTCTCCCTCGGCCACCCACACCACCTCACCCCCCCTCAGCTCTTCTGCCAGGAGAATTCCTTCTCATCCTGCATGACCCAGCCCTGGCCTCACCTCCCCGGAAATCCCTTGTCTCACCTCCTGCACCCACACCCTCCCCCTCCCCTCTGGAAGTTGCATTAGAAGCCCTCTCAACACACGCTGGGGTCCCCCATCATAGTTCTCAATACACTGCATGTCACTGTGGGGTCACTTGTCTCTCCCCATCAGACAGTGAGGACAAGGACCACGCCATCCATCTCTGTGTTCCCAGTATCCAGCCTAATTCTGATGAGTGAATGAATGAATGAATGAATGAACAAATAAATGACTGCATGACTAAAATCAATCCCCTCATTTAAAAAAGGTGAAACTGGGGTTAAAAGAGGGAACAGATTGTTGGCTACGAACTCAGATCTGATCCTCAATCCAAGGCTTTTCCTCTCCAGTTTGCAACTTGCATTAAAACAGGAATTAATTTTAAGTAGGAGAAACCCCAGAAGGCGTAAATGAAAAGGCTGATAAATCTGGTTAAATTTAACTCCACAGAAATTCTTAAAGTTCTGCACAGGGAAAAAAAAAAATCCCACAATGTCAAATAAAATCTCAAACTGGACAAAAATATTTGCCACATATGCCACAGACAACAAACTAGTTACCTAATACACAAAACAGATGAATCCACAGGAGAGCCACAACCAAGTGGAAAGATGGGAAAAGAATAGGAAATTCTTGCCACCGCAAAAAAAAAAAAAAAAAAAAAAAAAAAGAAAAAAAAAAAGAAAAGAAAAAAGAAAATGGCTCTTCAACCTCTGAGAAGACACTCACGCTCATTCAGAATGAGAGAAATGCAAGTTAAGGCTACGCAGAGACACCATTTTCCCTCTCAGACTGGCAAACATCAGAATGTCAGAACACTGAGTCAGCAAGGGTGCAAGGAACGGGCCATCCCCACCTCTCTACCCTCGATGGGCCGTTGGGACCATCAATGCGTATGATGTTTGTGGGAGGCGCTCTGGCAATATTCATCAAAATGAAAAGTAAACATGTACTCCTTGATCCAGAAGTTATACTTCTATGGATTTTTTTTTTTTAACGGATGAAGTTCCGTATGTGAAATAGAAAGCATGTACAAGAACGTTCATGGCAGCATTGTTTAAAATGTATCTAACTGTCCATCTTTGGTGGCATCACCAGTTTTGATACACCATGCAGCCTTTGAAAAGGGTGATTCCTTAGGTACCAATACAAAATAATCAACAAGATGTATTAAGTAAAAACAGACCCCCAAAAAGGGGTGCAGAACAGAATCACTATCAGTTGGAAATGCATACATTAATACATATTTCCCATACAAATATATGTATTTTAAAATATATATTAGAATATCTCTAGAAAGATACAGAAGAAACTAGGACCAGAGACTGTCTCTAGGGAGGGGAGGTGGTGGGTGGGGAATAAGAACACACTTTCTTTTCTCTCGATACTCTTTTGTACTTTTTGAAATTTTATACCATATACATGGTGTGAAAAAGACATTTGCATATTGTAAAGGCATTAACTCCTTCCATCCCCTTTTAGAAACTATAAAACCTTTTCTTCTTGCTTTTCCTCCCTCAGATACAGCCTGTCTTTGTACCGAAAGAAAGGGGGAAGGGAAAGAGTGAAAAGAAAAGACACAGAAATGAAAGCAAACACCCCAGTGAGATTTCTTTTCTCCCCTCCACGGTTTAAAGATAAAAACAAAACAAAACCAAATGCACCCTGCTGACAGCCGTGCTTTCTTCTTCCCTGACCCAGTGTAAAGCTCTTCCTCCTGTTCTAATCTCCCCCCTACTGAGAAGAAGAGAAACCCCTTTCTGGTGGGATGGTCCAGGTTTGGACAATGTGTCCTTCCACAGGGAGTAAATGGGCCAGAGCCGCTCATCCAGTCACTGGCTTGTTTCCAAATGGTGTCCTGAGGGTTTCAGGGACAGGTGGGGGTTCAGGGGACCTGGAGGCAGAGGCAGAGAGGCCAGGAAGCCTGTTTCAACCAGCTCAGCACTGCCATGGCTGGTACAGCCCAGGCTTCCACGTGGCCACTCTGGAAATTCTTTAGTCCCAAAAGAATCCTGCTTTTAAAAAAAAATATCACAAATCCATCCAACCTCCTTGCTTTATAAACAGGAAAATGGATGGTCAGGTAGGGAGCTCCGTGACTATGAGCCACAGCCAGGAAGTAGCAGATGAGCAGCGAGCAAGGATGGACAGAGGGGAGGTGTGATTCTGCCCCACTGCCCCAGCCCCTTCCGGGCCCAGGCGGTTGGTTGGCCAGCTGGAGAGTGGGCAGAGGAAGCCACCTGCAGAGGAGAGTTCCTGGCATTGGACAGAGCTGGGTTCAGATCCAGTCTTTGCCATTTACCAAGTGGGCAGCCTCTGGGTGGATGACTTAGTGGAGATGTGGGGACATTCAGCCATTCTCACACGTGGGGATCCAACAAAACGAAGGGTGGGAATTGCAAATGCTCAGTAGCAACCAGGGATTCTATTTGATTTGAAAGGTATAAGCTTAGCCAAAAGCAAAGTGTGCAATGGGAACCCTTCCTAATCGCCCCTGCCCTCCTGCTGCCCAGGTCCCAGCTGCGTGAGGGAAGACAAGTGTGCAGGGGCCTGGCGACAGGCCTTGTTTCCACTGGGTTGGCCACAGAGAGAGCCAAGCTACAATCTACAGGAAGCCCGAGTCAGTCCAGCTCTGCTCTCAGCAACCCCTACCTCCCTCCAAACACAGCGTCCCACAGCATGGCGTGGTGGGGAGCGACCCCTGGCCTAGAATGACCCATGCTCACGGCTGCGCTGGGCCTGCTGGCTCATTTTTCCTTGGCTTGGGCGGGAGGGCCACCTGCTCTGGTGGCCACCAGGGAGGGGAGAGAGAAGCCAGGGAGCCAAGACAAACAGGCCCAGCAACTTGGTCCACAGGCTTGTCCTGGGATGGCTCTGTGCTGGGCGGGAAGCGGGGAGGGCGTGGGGATCACAGCTGGTGGGAAGACATCCCGCCATCCTGGGGGCTCAAGTTCAGAGGGGGCAGTGCGAAGGGAGGTGGCGGTGTGGGGGAGGGGGGAGCCGATCCTGGAACTCTCTGGCCTCAGGAGCTTCGGGCCCTTGGTGGGAGGGGGCCGCACTTCTCCACAGATAATAACACCTATCTCATAAAACAGCCGTGTCACTTGAGTGAACTGATACACCTAAAATGTTTAGCACCCAGGAAGTGCCAGGTTCAGAGTCCGAGGCCCTGGTTAAGGTCAGCGACATGAGGCTGAGGCTCCACATCTAACAAGGACCTCACTGCTCCTTCATCTCCTGGAGACCCACACGCTGCCTCATTTCCATGGGGTTAGGTCTATGGGGCCAGGAAGCCCTCTGGGCACAGACACGGCCCAGGTGGGGGAGGCAGGACTCATAAGTTGAGTGCCAGCTCTGCCACTGACTCCACCTGTGCTCTCCTGGGCAAGCTGTTCTCCCTCCTGACCGCCGTTTTCCCATGTGCACTTCGAGGAGTTAGACGAGATGGGATCTCAGAGCCGGAGCCGTTCTGATGTATTCTAGGTATCTTCACTGCCTTCAAAATACCTCCTGGGGCTGATTCCGGCTTCAGTCTTGATCTCTCCCTTCATCAGTGCATAGGGATAGCTTCATCTCCAATGGTGGTTTTTCAACACACTTTTCCAATTCATGAATTGATAACACTTATAAAGCCCCCAATTTCTGCCTGTGTGCCATGGGGGATACGACACTGAATCTAGAGTGCAGGTGCCCAAGAAGCTCATGATCTAGGTGTCTTGGTTAGCAGTCACCTATTCATGCTACTTACAAGCCCAAAGCCTTCAACGGCTCCCCAGTGCCTTCAAGATCAAGTCAAAATTATACTGAAGAGAACCTTGGCTGCATTTCTTCATTGTCTCTTCCCCTCTCTCTGTCTCTGCTTATGCTGTTCCTTCTAGTTCCCATCTTCTCACAGCTGAGTCGTCCAAGCTTGCTCAGCTGCACTCCAAGACACCAAGCCCTACTCTCACCCTATACACAGAGCCACACGCATCAATCCCTCCTCTAAATACTCAAATCAGGGCATACAGCAGGCAGGCAGTGCCGTGGCCTGATGAAAGGGCAAAGACAGATGCACAGGGGCCTCTCTCTCCTCCAGTCTTTGGCTCAGGCTCCTGAGAACAGCTCTGGGCAGCCCCTCCCAAGGGCACAAGGAGGAGGGATCAGAAAGCTTTAGAGATGGACCAGGCAGAGGAAAATCTGAACAGTCACTGCAGGGTGCAACTTTCCTCCCAGGGGTCCAAAGCCGGTTTCCATGGAAACCAGGGCAGATTCCTAGCAATGAAGAAACAAACAGGGCAGGGTTCAGGTTTTCCTTCCACACAGATGACAGCAACCTGGCCAGAGGAGGTGATGAACAGGAACCCTTCCCTCTCCTCCTCACAGCCACAGACTCTAGGGCATCTGGTATTTCTCTTCCACAGTCAAGCCTCAGTTTCTCTTTCTGTGCAATGGGCTGGTTCAGCCCTTCCATCTGTGGGGTGCTGAAGCAGTGCCTAGGACAAGCCTGGGCTTTGGAGCCTTGCCTCCCTGGGGAACTGCATTTGGCTTCGCAAAGCTCCATCTCACAGATGATCATCTGGGACCTGAGCCCAGCGCTCGCGCTTGTTAGCATTTAAGGCCGGAAGGAGCTAAGGAGCGTTCCTCTGGCTCCAGGTCAACAAGGGCTGCAGAGAAGCCAGACCGGGAGGGAGGCTGAGGACACCCCAGGATCCTGCATGGCAGCGGCCCCTGGTGGCCATATGGAGAACGACGCCTCCATGAAACCCAAGGCTTCCCAGGCTACAGCTGTGAGGGACACTGCCTGGGCCTGGGGAAATAGGGAGAACGGGGATCCCAACAACCAGAATCAGAGTCAGAGGTCCGGGAGGGTCCCAAGAGAGCAGGTCTGAGGTCACGCAGGTTGCTGTGGTCAAGCCACACCTAGAAATTAGATGCCTACCTCCTACGCTGCCGGTGGGAAAGCCAAAGGTGTCCCGCCCACACATCTCTCATTTCCACCTATGGCTGTGAAGACCCACAGAACACTTTATTCAGCTTAAATGGGGACTAAAGACTCCTTCAGGCTGGTTGGCGTATTCCACTGGGTGCAGGGGTGCAGAGGATCCTACTCCCTGCCCCCTACTGGGGCTGGAGCCAGTAGGCAACGATATGCAGGTAAAGTGGGGGTGACCACCCTGGGAACCCCAGCAGAGCCTCTCTGGCCTGGGTTTCCCTGCACCCAGGCCCCGGGGAGAGAGGAGTTCTCCAATACCTCCTTTGCTCCAGCAGCATAAACTGGGGAGCCTCAGAAAACCAAGCGTCCCTCCCCTTGCTCCTTCTCAGGCCATCCTGCCAGGGAGGCAGACATTCTTGCATCTTCTCAGGACCGCTCTTTCCCTTCCCTTTGGACATTCCTACAGGGACATGGCCCCTGAGGACTCTGAGTTATCAGATCAGACCTCCTGGCTTGTGGCTTCCCTTCCTCTGACTTCCCCAGAGAGACAGGGAGCTGGGAGTTCAGCAAGCCACAGACTCTATGCAGGAAGAGCACAGCTCACCATCTGGAGAAGCAGTTTCCTCCACTACACGGCCACCAAAAGGCTATGTGCCATGTGCAAGGTCTCCTTGTGCACATCTCCACTAATGGGGAGTTCATCTCTCTCCTGACAACCCTGACCACTGCTGGACAATCTTTAGTCCTCAGAACTTTCTCCTGATGGACCCAGGCATATCTCCCTTAGCTTGCACCCGCCTGGCTGGGCCCTGCTCGGCACTCTGGGACCACACACAAGTCGGCCTTGACTTTTGCATCATGGCCTCAGAAGCATGCGGTGAGGGAAACGGCCGGCCTGGGAGGCAGACTGCCACTAGCTCAATGTATAATCTTGAGCAATCCCTTCTCCTCTCTGAGCCTCAGGCTGATGGTTTCCAGAGGCCCCTGCCAGGTCTGCGAGTCTCCGATTCGGCATCCTTCTTTTCTCCTGCCTGTTTCCCAGTTCCTCTAACCACTCTTAACCGTCCATTCCTCCAGCCCACAGCCTTCAGGCCTGGAAGGAATGACTACAACAGGGAGCAGGACAAAGCCAGTCCTCCCCACAAACTTCCTGGTCTTTGGGCAGCAGAGCCTGGCCAGAGGCGTGGAGCACTGTGCCCAGGAAAATGTTACAACTCTGCCTGTGAGGAAGCATCGCCCCACCCAGGCGGGAGTCCACAGAGGCTCCCGGCTCTACCTGACTCCCTTCTCGAAGGAAAAGGGACACAACAGAATTCATGCTGCATGGGATCCTTCTGCACCCAGCAAAGATGCAAAAGCCTCTTAGAAAAACCTACCACCCAATGCATTTCTTAGAAAAAGAACCATTTTCCTGCCAGGGAAAAAAGTCCTGGATCAACTTAGAAAGGAGACCTGGGTTTGGCAACAATCAAAGACCTCATTTTTCTGAATTACAGAGGAGCATTTTTCTACATGTAAACTTAGAACGCCTCCTTCCCTTTTCCGGTTTTCATATATAGCATAGGAATTTTCATGCTCAATGAAGTTACTGTGTGAGCTCTCCTCTCTCTCTCTCTCTCTCTTTCTCTCTCTCTCTGTCTCTGTCTGTCTCTGTCTCTCTTGCTTTCTTGTTCTCTCAGGCCTTTGGCCTAAACTGAGAGAGGGATGGTTTTGAAGGTGCCTGGATGTGGGCGGAGACAGGCAAGGTGTGGGCACTGTGGCTTGGCCACCCCACCCACCCGGCAGGAAGGAGAGGCCATTTCCCCACTCAGCACCTGCTTCAGCTTCCAAAGCATCCTCTCACCTGAGCCCCCACCAGAAGGGAGGCGAGGCAGTGATCATTCTCTCATTTCAAAGAGGAGGAAATTAAGCCCCAGAGAGGGGAAGTAACTTACTTGAAGCCCAGGGCAGGACTCAGCACGGAAGACTCAGTACTAGGCTCTGCCCGTTACAACCCATGGCCTCCCGGGTTGCCCTTGGGACCCCTCCAGGTGCACCTGCACACCTCTGTGTCCTCATAGTCCCCACCCATCCCTCCACCCAAACACACCCATCGCTCTGCACTCTGGTGGTGAGTTCCCTTCTCTCTCTGATATGACTACATATGGGCATAGACCATGCGGACCCGTCTCAGCCCCCAGTACCAGAAGAGCCTAGAAAGGATGACCTAGGAATGCAGACAAGAAGGAAGCACAGCAACAGCTAAGATTTACTGTGGGCTTGCTGCGTGGCAGGCACCGTTTAATGACCTTTCCATGAATCATTTCATTTTCCTCCTGATTATGAGATAGATAATATTATTATCCCCATTTTACAGGTTTACAGACTAAGTCTTGGAGAATTAATTACCATTCTAAGGCCATGAGGATAATAAATGATTAAGGTCAGGATTCCAATCAAAATGGGTGGTATACAGTGGCGGGAAGGTTCCAGCCCTGGCCACACATCACAGTCACCCAGGGAGCTTTAAAAAAGACATAGGTCTGCCCCTCCAGCCTGGCCCTGTGGGCTCAGTGTCTTCTAGGGTCTGGCCTGGGTAAGTCTGATGCCCTCTCCCAGTTGGCAGCCACAGGTAAGGGTACCCCCCCCCAACCCCACCTCCAGGCTTTGCTAGCAGACAGACCTGGGCTGGAGTCCTGAGTTTGCCACTACCCTGTGTGTGACCCTGTGGAAGCCACTTCACTCCTCTGGGCTGTATGTGGGGCAGGAACAGAGGCTGGCTCAGAGTCATCGTGAGGATGGACAACACAGTGAGGGCTGCGCCTAGCAGGGGGCTGGTGTGTCTAGAACTCAACACCCACTGGCTGACTCTGGGCCCCGTGCTTCCATGCCCTCGCCACACAGCCTCCAACTGTTAACCATTATAGAATTAATAATATAATTGGATAAGTAGGCCCAGCAACTAAGGAACTAAAGAGTTTAGCCTGGAGAGAGTACAGTATGACTCGCTCATTCTGAGACCCAGGTCTGCTCACTACCACCTCCTAGACACACACACACACACACACACACACACACACACACACACGCACGTGTATGCTACCCCCTCAGACTAGGCAGAAATTGGCTCCAGTGCAAGAGTAATATGCGAGCCTCAGGAAGCATGCAGCGAGCCCTGATGTCTTATTGCAGTGAGGGTCTTGTCTTCAGACCCCTCCTTCACCCCTTTTCCAAACTTGTTCCAGAGAACTGGGTACAGAGCCATTCCAGGGCCCACGTGCACCAGGTGGCACATGAAGGCCAGCAGGTGTGGGCAGGAGTGAGCATCTGGGAAGAGTTTTCTAGTCAACTCTTCTCGATTTATGGACCTTCCTTTTCCATTTGGGGAACAAAGACTCTTTGAGTGTGATGAGGACCTTGAATCCTGAGGATGACATCAACTGAAATGAGTCATCACTCCCAGCAGGCAGCTCTGGAGGACTCACTCAGGGCACCATGAGGAAAACTCATGGAAAATGGGCATGGAGGGGAAGGGGCCTGTCGGGGGCACAGGAGGGATGCCGGATAGGAACGTGTGTTGGCCTGCTGGAAGTGGGCGCCCGGCAACCCGCAGCTCCTGAAAACTGCCAGGCTCAGCACTAGAAGGGGACAAAGAGCCAACAGCTGGAGGCCAAGCAGGGTCAGTGTGGACATCTGGACCAGAAGGTTTCAAACTTCATTCCCCAGGACCAGGGGTGGGGCTCAGGGGAGGGGGGGGTGCACCGCAGGAGAGGGGAGATGGAGAAGGCCTGACTGTTGGGCTCCTAACACACACAAGTATACAGCCACACGGACACACATAAACACACAGCACACACTCACCTGGTTACAACACACCCACAAGCATACTCACACACACTAATGCATCTATTCATACACACACGTTCACATGCACACATACGCACCCTCTGACACCTCCACCCACACTCATCCCTCAGACACACTCATGCAGTCACATACACACTCATGTACTCACACACACACACACACACACATTCGTTCATGACACTCTCCCACACATTGACACACATTCGCACAAACTCACCTACCCTCATATGCACACTTGCACCAAAGCAACTCAGACTTCCTTTGTTGAACATATCCGGTTCCAGTCACAGCCTCATTTGAAGAAGGTTCTGTAGCTAAAAACCAACCAACCAACCAACCAACCAACCAACCAACAAACCAACCCACTAACCAACAACCAACCAACCAACAAAAAACCACCATCAAAACCCTTTCACATCACTGACATTCACGTTGAAGCATTGCAAGGGAAGACATGGGCCTAGGGCCCCACGGAGAGTCTGAAGCCCACTCTTCCTTCCCCCGCTACCTCTTTAAAGGTTTGGAGATGTTTGACTACACTTCCTACACACAGCATTTAGGTTTCTCTAATGTGGGTACATTTTCCATATTTTCCCCCTCATCAGTAAAAAGCCTTCTCAGAATATCCGATTTGGGTCATGTCTTCACAAAGCACTGAAACCAACTGACTCATTTTCTTAAAAGCAATGCTAGAAACGGTTGCTCCATGAACAGCTGGCTTGCATACACGGCCAGATACACGGCACACAGCCTGGCACAGGCAGGTGCCCAATAAATGTCAGTTTCACGAACATACGAGTGCACGCATAGCAGGGGCTCATGTGTATTGAGCCCTGACTGTGTCCTGGGCACAAGGGCTTTACCATCATGGTGGTTCTCAGCTCTGGCTGCACAGAAGAATCACTGGAAGACTGCCAAAAATACTACTCCCCACGCCTCACTCCCAGATATTTCAATTCAGTTGGGCCATGGCCGGGGCTGGTGAAGCTGCACAAGCTCCCCAGCTGGTACTCATTCACAGCCCCTGAGTTCTTCACAACAACCTCACTCTTCTTGTGCCCAATCTACAGGTGTGGGGACAGAGGCAGAGAGAAGTTAAATAACTTGCCCAAGGGCACACAGCTATCAGGTCCCAGAACTGGTGGCTTTAAACCTTCATCTGTCTGGTGTGAGGAGTTGAGGGTTCATCTGCTCCTTTCCAGGAATGTCACTTTAATCTGAGTCTGATCCACTCCAGGAGCACACCCTGACCTCTTAGCCTTCAGTGGCCTCGGGCCCATCTGCTTCTCTATCCCCATCGCCCTGATAGCCCCTCCCCATGGCTCTTAGCATCAACACAGCATCTCCTACCAGCTACCAGAAACAGGGCTCTGTGCCAGCCAGAGACAGTCTCTCTTGGGCTTCCTCTTCTGAGCATATCTGGGAGGGCCAGAGACTCCAGGCCTGCTGGCCCCTGGGAAGCCACAGCTCTCATCTTGGCTGACCAGACATATTTTCAGTGCTAGAAGGATCTCCAAGCATAATGGTGCTGGGGAGAAAGACAGCTTTGGCTTCAAATCCCAGCTCTGCACTTAAAAGCTGTGCAACTCTGGACAAAATGCTTCCCCTCTCTGAGCCTCAGATTCTAAATGTGTAGCACAGGAATAATGCCACCTGCTGTAGGAAAGAGTTTTGAGAATGCCCTAGGATAATAGATATAAAATCCTGAGCGGAGGGCCTAGCAAAAGCAGACATTTAATAAAGCACATTGGGTTATGGCCATTGCCCTCATTATCAATGACAGAAACTTTCTTTTCTCTCCCCTGAACTATTGTAGTTGCCATGAAAAGTAGCTTGGAGCAACTTTCCCTCTGGGTCTCTGTTTTCTCAGAGGTGAGATAGGGTGATACAGCTTCCTTCACTAGGTTACAGTGAGGGCCCCATGTGGCTCTGAATGGGAAAATGCTTTGTCCAGTGCAGCCAACTCAGGTGTAAGGAGCAGTTAATATGGACAGAGGCCTCTGAACAGGTGTCTGGGAGCCGAGATTGCTATTTTTCTCAGATTAATGAAATCTGAACACACGGAGACCCTGTAATATGACCAATGTCACTCCATAAGCAGAACTCCTGCTCCAGCCTGGGAATGGTTTGCGTAACATAGGGCCAGCAGAGAGGAGCTAGAACCTGGAAATCGGCTTAGCACCCCACCCAATTCCTCCCACCCCAGGGCAGGAAGCTGGAGTCATGCCTAACTGCAGCTGCTGGAAGAATCAACAACTAAGCAATAATAATAATATAATAATCATAATCATAATAGCCATGTTCACAGTAGTAGGTGGAATGACGGCTCTCAAAAAGGATATGTCCACATCCTAGTCCCCAGAATCTGTAAATGTAACCTTATTGGGATGAAGGGTCTTTTGCAGATATATTTAATTTTTTTAACATTTATTTATTATTGAGAAACAGAGAAAGACAGAGCATGAGGATGGGAGGGGCAGAGAGAAGGGGAGACACAGAATCCAAAGCAGGCTCCAGGTTCTGAGCTGTCAGCACAGAGTCCGACGCGGGGCTCCAACTCACAGACCGTGAGATCGTGACCTGAGCTGAAGGTGGATGCTTAACCGACAGAGCCACCCAGGCGCTCCCAGATATATTTAAATTAAGGATCTTGAAATGAAGAGATCTGCCTAGATTACCCACGTGTGCCTTAAATCCAATGACAAGTATTTTTATGAGAGACACATAGGGGAGATTTGACAGACAAAACGTAGGAGACAGTGTGACCACGGAGGCAGACAATGGAGTGAGGCAACCAGGAGTCAAGGAACACCAGCAGCCACCAGAAGCTGGAAGAGGCAAAGAAGGATCCTTCCCTAGAGCCTCCAGAGTGGGTACGGCCCTGCCCACACCTTGACTTTGGACTTCTTGCCTCCAGAACTTTACAAGAATAAACTGTTGTGGTTTTCAGCCACCCAACTTGCGGTAATTTGTGACAGCATCCAAGGACACAGATATATTCACCGCACGCTCACTGTATGCCAAGTGGGACCTGGATTGGGCCATGTCATGCTTACAGCAACCTAGTAAGGCAGGGGTCACCTTATCTCTATTTTACAGATGAGGAGACTGAGGTGCAGAGGCATTGGTTCACACAGCTGGGAAGTGACAGAGGTAAGATCTGGACCCAAATAGTCTGGGTTCAAGCCCCACAGCCCATGTGCTTAACCACAACACTGGTGGTTCTCCAAGTGTGGCTCCTGGACCAGCAGCAGCAGCATCACCCGGGAACCCAGAGCTACAAATTCTCAGGCTTTACTCCAGGCCTCCTGAATCAGAAACTGCAGCGAGGGCCAGCATCTGTGTTTGGACTAGGCCTCCAGGTGATGATCACCCTCAGGTTGGTGACACCTATTGTTCGCAGTGCTGGTGGAGGCTGAGGTTGTGGCCTAAGGCTGGAACAGAGGCAGGTGGTGGAGAACCATGGAGCAGGAGATCCGAGCAGTCAGCAGTGGAAAAGTCTGCTTCAGGGTCAGGACACAGGCACAGAGTTGGGCAGGACTCCAGCTGCATTCACCAGGGGACAGACTCAGGCAGGGCCCCAACCGTGATGAGCTACAAATGAGCAGCTTCCTATCCAGGCTAATGGAATGCTGGGTCCCCTGAGGGACTAGATCTCACTGATTGGCAACAGGAGGGCCCTAGGGCGTGGATTGAGATGTCCAAGTGGCCCCAGGCTGGCGGTGAGTGAATACAAAGAGACTTGGGAGTCCTAGCCCAAGGGCCTGGGTGTGTCAGGTCAGGGTTCTGCAGCCGAGAGTAAGCTGATGGCCTCCAAGGGACCCAATCCCCAAGGGAAAGATGTCCAGAGCAGAAAGAGCCCAGGCCTTGCAGGGGAAATGGGACAGCTACTTCCCTTGCCTCTCCAGCTTCCCCGTGCCCCGTGCTGGGCCTAAGGGCCTACAGTCACCCAGGGAAGCCACTGCAGCCACACTGGGAAGCTGGGGCTCAGGGCCTACTCCTGGATGCCTACAGATGAGTCACGCCATCTGGCCAAGAAAGCCTCCCTGGGTGAATTTCCCAGGAAGCTCCAATTTCTCACTACTCTGTTATTATCTGTTCACTTGCCTGTGTCTCCCACCAGCCTATGAGCCCTTGAGGGTGCAGGCCTCATGTTCTGCTTTCATTTCTGTATCTCCCACCTTCACCCACCTCTCTAACATGGGGCCTTGCCTGGGGTAAGCAAAAACTGAGCAGTGATGGATGGAATGATGATCGGACGGATAGATGGATGAACAAATAATGCACATGTGAGTGAATGGATGAGCTTAATGGATTCTGGACAAGAGTGATTGCAGGCTTGACCTAACATTCCATATTTATTGTCATCAATCGAAAAAGTCTAATGAACTCCAGGTGTTGCCATAGTAATGCCACCAGCACCGTTAGCTCAATATGCACCTAACAGACTAGCTCTCACCTGATACCCACTATTAAGATATAATAAAATAGTATTATTATATTACAAAAGCTTGATGCTAACTTTCCTGAGGGCTGGAGTCTCCCATCCTTTTGGCTGACCCTTAAGCAGGAGGGCTCTGAATGACCAGTCTTTTGCAAAATGCCTGCTCTTGGCTCTCACCCACTAAGTTGGGAGTGCCTCCCTTAAATACACTGGCCTCTTAGACTTCAGACTAAATTCCAGCCGCCTCCACCTTCTCCCTCCCTGAAGTGAGGGTCTGAGTGGAGGATGTGAGCAACATGTGCTTCCCCTTCTCCCTTACATATTGTTAGGGTCTTGAAGTTTTCCCCTTCTCCCTTACATATTGTTAGGGTCTTGAAGTTTGGCTGGAGGCCTCAGGGAAGCTGCCCATATGGGTATCAGACATGAGCTGGGGCCACTGGCCACTGGACAACTGGGATGGGATGGGATGGGACAGACCAGCCCTCCAGGTCCTGGGGGGAGAACAGAAAGATTCCTGCTCCTGGTTGCATCCCCTAGCCCCATCCCCACCCAGGAAGCAAGACACTGGATGGGAGGAGCTTCAAATGGTGGGAGGAGCTTAAAAGACTGACAGTTCTGGGGCTTTCTAAGCCTTTCTCTTAAGTGAGGTATATTCTCAGGTGTTTCTTGAATTTTTTGGCATGGGTGACACCACCTGGTCAGCAAAATCTCTTAAAGAGCTGCTATCCACGTGGGTCAATTCAGTCATGATTTATATTATCCCAGCCACGATGTGGCCACAAGGGGAGAATGGGTTCTGGAGGGGTCTTTCCTTTCACCCTCTCCTGGTCCCAGTCGAGGGTTCTGCCCTTGCCTATAACCAGTGTCCAGTGGCTGACCTTGTCCAGACTTGGCTCTGGGCTGGACTCTGGGAGACCAAGAGGATGCAGTATCTGGTCTACAAGTAGCTCTGAGCCTAGTAGAGGGAACAAGACACCAAAGCAGAGTCCTGATACAGGTGGCCTGAACTGGAAGGCTCTGCACAGGTGGACATGGCGGAGACAGCAGAGCGCAAGCTAACCCACCATAAGGAAAATGAGGGGTATGTGAGCAGCTCCGGGGGAGGGAGCAACAGACCCTAAGATAATCTCCAGCATTCGAGCAGAAAGGAGAGAGTTACAAACTCAGGTAAATACAGATTTAGAAGTGCTAAAGTAACATGCATCACGTAATCTCAGGACAATTTGATAAAGTGGGGACTACTGCTATCTCATTTCACAGATGAAGGCCACAGAGCTGGTGCGTGGGTGGCTGGGACTCAAATGTAGGTGACTTGAGGTCCTCTCCAGCTCTTTCTACTCTTATCATTTTTTTCACGTAGGGGACAAGAGCCAGATTGCAGAGAAGCTTGAATGTCAAGTCAAGGAGACCAAAATGTATCCAACAGGCCACGGGGAGCCTCAGCAGGTTTCTGAGGAAAGCCACAGCTGACCATTTTAGGAGGCATCACTACCTCACCCCGAGCTGCTGCCCCTGGCAGCCAGGCCCCCTTCCTTCCCTTGCCAAGGAGAGGGTGGAATTGGTGAATTGGAATGTGGAGCGAAGGCTGTCGTTTGGCAACAGCAGGAGACATACTTTCCTGCAGCCTCTGGGGCACTTGGCATGTTACGCCCCAGGCAGAATCGAGCTTCCCTGGGAGCAGTCCGGGGTGTCCCAGCAGACGAGTCTGTGTGAACTCAGCCAAGGCAGAGAAGCAGCCTGGCAGAATGAGTTCAGGCTTCCAGCATGCACTGCAAAATCTCACCTACACGGACCAAGGCTGGTGGAGGCCTGTGGAGGCCTTCGGAGCTGGGGGAGGACCTCAGGAAACACAAGTCCAATGTCTCCAAAATGAGAAAACTGGGGCCCAGACTGACGGTGTGAGTCACCCCAGTGCCCATGGCATGTCAGGTGCCCACAGCTGTCTACTCTCCAGGCCCCTTCTCCCCAAAACCCTGAAGAAGGCGAGGCACAGGACAGCACCCCACCCAGTGCTTGATACACAGTAGGGGCACAATGTGCAAACGAATGCACGCGTGCCTGTAGTGGGGGCCTGCGGTCCACACGTACAATGACTTGGGTGCTGTCGAGCAGGCGGAAACAAACGACCTAAGAAATTTGTCGTGCCGCTGTTACCGAACACACTGCTTCTCTCTGCAAACTGTCCTGCTCAACTGTGCAAAGACCTGCTCCCTGCTGGATGCTGGAACCCATTTGGCTCTGCAATGGGACGTGAGTTTCGGCGAACAGCTGGAACAGATGGTGACCCTGAAGTCATATTTTGCAACAGGCTGACGCTTGTTTAATCTAGATGAAAATACAGCTCCATGGTCCTCACATGTTGGCTGGAGGAAGGGTGGTGGAGAGCAACGGGAGGGAGAATCAGAGATTCCAAGGTGAGTATCCAGGAGATACCTCTACCTGGAAACCCGGAACTCAGGGTGACGCAGGGGGAGAGGATCCCAGGAGGACCAGCCTCCCTGACCACAGGTGCAGGGGAAAGGACGCGGAATTGAACTTCAGACAGGCCTGTGTGCGAGTCCTTGCTCCAACGCCTACTAGCCAGTAACCTTGGTCCAGTTCTTTCACATTTCTGAGCATTAGCTTCTTTACCTGGACGTGGAGATGCCAATGTCTGGCTCTCAGGGTGGTGGTGCAGGGCAAGGTCAGGTGCCAAGCACACCTTGTTCGTCCATCATTCACGCATTCATTCACGCATTCACTCAGTCATTGTAAATATTATCAAGCACCAAGCACCACAAGCCTGGCACTGCTGCTGTTGGAGAGTCAGCAGTGAATAGGACAGACGTGCCCCCTGCCTTCATGGCCTGCGTGCTCTAGCACTGAGCTCCTTCCTCATCCCTGGCAAAACCACCACCGGAGGGCCTTAGAACACTGATGCCTGGCTGCTGCCACCCCGGTCGGAATCTCTGGGGATGAGGCCAGGGATGCCGTCATGCGGCAACATGAGGTTCATGGTTTAGGAAGAAGCTCCCATCCACTAAGGGCATGCTGCCTGCCTCCGGCTCTCTCCGAGCTCTCCCCTAGCATTACTTGCTGAACGCCTGGCACAGCCCTGGAGGTGGGACCTCTACCCACCTCTCCCCATCCCACATCAAGGTGAGGAATCCGGCACTCTGAGTGATCTGCCCAAGTCACAAAGCTCAGAAAAAGCGGAACTGGGGTTTGAAATCCATCTGATGATTCCAGAGCTCAGCTCTAACCACATGCTGCCACAGCCCATAAGTTGAGGGACCTGAGCTTATGTGAATGCCTGCCCTCGGCTCTCCTCGCATGTCCCTGGGGATGGGACAGACTGTGCATCTACAGTCACTCTTGGAACTTGGGAATTTCAGGGTGGTGCCGTGCCCCCCACCTGCACATCAGAAGACCCAGATCCAGGCCTTCTGTATTCCAGCTGTGTGGCTTTCATCTTTGCATCTATAATTTATTTTGTTTTTTTTAATGTTTATTTTGAGAGAGTGTGTCCTGCCCATGAGGGCAAGCGTGTGCATGTGCGGGGGAGGGGCAGAGATGGGGGGAGAGAATCCTAAACAGGCTCTGTGCTGTCAGTGCAGAGCCGGACGTGACAGCATGACCTGAGCCAAAATCAAGAGTCAGACACTTAACTGACTGAGTCACCCAGGTGCCCCTCCATCAGTGATGAAGAAATCCTGAAAGTCCCACATGTTCTGGGTCCTTGAGGCTCCCAGTGGGTTTTGAAGGAGGCAAAGTGTTTGGGGGATCTCCAGGCCCTTTCAGAGAGGAGCTGTAGGAGCCAAGCTCTCCAACATGCATGAATGGTGAACTGTGTCTTCTCCCACAAGAGCCACTATGCGGCATGGACCACATTGGGTAGGAGGCTGTCTCCAAAGGGTGATTCTTAGAAACCCTGAGCCTGAGTGGGACTGGCCGGTCTCTCGTATGCATATGCACGAGGAGCATTTTTCACATTCCCCCCAACCTTCCCATGCTAATGCTACCCCACACACTGATTCCTGGAAAGGTAAATGCAGATCGAGAGGGGAAAGCTTCTTGCAGCCATGAACACATACACGCAGCTATTCATTCATCCAGCATTCACTGAGTACCTGCTGTCCAGCAGGCACTATTCTAGGTGCTGGAGATCCAGCAGTGACAGACAAACAAGTTCCTTCCCTCATGGAACTGACAGTCCTAACACAAGAGCTTCGGAGAGCAGTAATTTTCATCTTGTCAACAACAACAAAAATATTAATAGCCCCTTCCACACACAAGTGCATTAGGCATTTGCAGATGGAGAAAATGTTTATGCAAGAGTGGGTTCTGACACCCACTGCCATAATTCTGAGCCTCCTCCACAAGTTAGGGACCTCAAATCTATATACAGCATCATCTCCACTCAAGCATCCTACCATCAGGGAGAGGGGACCCTATTCCTGACTATCTGGGTCTAGCCAAAGAGCCCCCCAGAGCTTGGAAACGTAATTAAAGCCTCCTGCTTTATCTCTAAAAACCCTCAACTTTTGCACTCCACTCCATAATATATGTGTGCTGTTCCTTTTAGTATAAAATGTTCTAAATTATTCCCCAGTTATTACTGGACTTCCCACCCCACCCCAAGTTACCAACCTCTGAGTAAAGTGGATGCAGAAAATAAACAATGTGGCTTTGCATGCCACAGTCACACAGCCATGGACCATGAGCATAGCCAGTTTGAGACGGTCTCTAGGGGAATGGCCTAGACAGGAGGGGGTAATGCATCATCTATATCCCACCATTAAAAATTTTTTTTTGACATTTATTTTTGAGAGACAGAGAAGGAATTGGAAAGGGGCAGAGAGAGAGGAAGACACAGAATCTGAAACAGGCTCCAGGCTCTGAGCTGTCAGCACAGAGCCCAATACCAGGCTCAAACTCACAAACTGTGAGGTCATGACCTGAGCAGAAGTCGGTTGCTTAACTGACTGAGCCACTCAGATGCCCCGGTATATCCCACCATTTTTAAAGAAGTTACTCTCTTGCATAAAGACTTCTAAAAGTTTCCCACCAGAGTTATTTACTTCCAAGATCTTGTTTCTGTTCCATGGGGAGAGAATTAATTCTGCATTGTGTGTTTACGGATGCACGTTCAGAATACAGAGATCCAGAGAGAGACAGAAATCAAAAGAGATAATATCATATCTGGATGGGCTTACAGCTGGTCCAATCCCTTCATTTCATAGACAGGAAGAAGCTTTTCAAAGCCAAGGCTAACTGGAGTCTAACTGCAGAGGGCAATTCTTAGAATCCTTTCCCCATGTGACATTCATGGCCTGTTGGTGAGGCAGCTGTGACAGGCTCCGGGTGGCCGAGGCTCTGGGTGGCTCTCACTCCAGCCCTGCTCCCCTATCATTTTGCTGCAAATCTCTTAAATGCACTTCTCCTGTGCATTTGAAGAAAGAGATGGAGACCCCAGACCCCCCTCCCTAGAGCAGTTCGCTCTCTGCAATTAGAGGCACCAGCAGGGCAGGAGGCAGGACCCAGAGGCCCCTAGCCCATGGATCCTGGGCTATGAGCACTGCATGGGACCCACGGGACTGAGGGAAGCCAAGATGTTGGCCCCACTGGAGGCCAGGTGTGGGGAAACAGTTTCTGGATGGAGGTTCTGTGTTCATCTCCAGACCCCCCACAGCCTCCCCTCCCACACCACGCTCAGGCTGCACACAGGCTGCTGTTTCCCCCCTCTCCTCATTCTGATCCCTTGATCTGGAACATTCCAATCCTCTTCCAACCCACCAGCCCCACCCCATTTCCTGGCTAAATCGATTCATCCCTCACATCTCCTCTTAAATGTCACTCCACATGGAGTCTTTCCTGACACCCCGGTGCTGATGAGAGTGGCCAGGTCTGTGCTCTCATAGGTCCCTGTACTTCTTCTTAACATTTGTTTACCATTTACAAATATTTAGGGGGTTTTTGTACAATTATTTATTTAGTGTCTATGTCCCCCATAGACTGCTGGCTCCCAGAGGGTGGGAACCATGCCTGTCTTGTTCATCATGTGATGCCCAGCACATACCACATTGCCTTGTAGGCCATCAATGAATATTTATTCAGTAAAAGTGAGTGAACAAATGAATGAATGAAAATCCTACCAGATATGGCAGGCAGGATGGTGAAGTCTAAGGAGGCCTGAAAGTTTACAATTAATTGTATCCCACCCTCCCTCCCACCCTGGCAAAGTTCTTATTTAGCTATATTTCACTTTTCCCCACAACAGAGTATGGCTTTTTATGTCCCTCCAGTGGAAGGTCAATGATTCCAAAGATGAATGGCCTCATCCCAGCCCTCCTATCCTTGGCAAGACGGATTTGAGTAGGGAATTCAAGTAGGGAATTCTGATCCCTACTGGAATGAATCAGGTATAAGCACTGTGCTCAGAGCTTTGGGGACATGATTTCATGTCCTCATCACAAGAACTCTGAGATGGGTACTATTATTATCTCCCACTCTACAGATGAGGAAACAGAGGCTAGAAGAGGATTCGTAAATCATCCAAAGTCACCAGCTGGTATGTTCAAATCCTAGAACTGCAGCCAGCTCTGTCTGATCCCACAGCCCCAGCACTTAACCACCATGCTACAAAGGCCATGTACACACGCATCCCCCAGCATCTGGGTGATTCTAACCTGGGGCTTTGCGTTTTTTTTCCCTTTTTTTCTTCCTTCCTTCCTTCCTTCCTTCCTTCCTTCCTTCCTTCCTTCCATCCTTCCTACCTTCCTTCCTTCCTTCTTTCTTTGAGAGAGAGAGTGTGAAGGAGGAGCAGAGACAGAGGCAGAGACAGAGCATCCCAAGCAGGCTCCACGATGTCAGCACAGAGCCTGATTCAGTGCTCAATCCCATGAACTGTGGCATCATGACCTGAGCCGAAATCAAAAGTCAGATGCTTAACTGACTGAGCCACCCAGGCACTCTGGGGCCCTGCCTTTCTAACAAGCTCCCAGGTGATGCCAATGTGCTGGTGCAGGGACTGTTTTGAGTAGTAAGTCTATAAAGGAGAAAAGGCGAAAGAGGATTTCAGCAGGGCAGGGAGAGTATTCCAGCCCGCAGGTAGGCACTAGCAAATGCTGAGTGAAGGGAACATACTTGTGAAGTTGAGATCAGCAAGTATCTTGATGTGGCTGGAGCCAGGGCATGAAGACGGATAGGAGGGGACAAACAGCCTGGAGCTTCAGCCCAAGGAGAGTGGAATTTCAGGTGCTGTAATGGAACGCATGGAAGGGTTTTTAAGAGGGGGCACGACACGATGGGACCTGTGTTTCAATGAGCCACTCTACTTGCAGTGAGTGCTTGAGGACGGAAAGATAGAGGTCCTACCAGCAAGGGAGCAGCTACAACAATCCATTAGAAGACAAGACACAGGACTGACTCTGGGCAGATGGATGCAAGCAGGAGATTAGACACCAGAGACATTGAAAGGGCAAGATCAATTTCTTTAAAACAAAGCTGCAGGACTCTTTCCAGGCACTAACAATTTCTCAGCCAGTCCATGCCCTGGGACAACCACACAGAGCTGGTGGCAGATGTAAAATCAGGTGTGGGGCACCTGGGTGGCTCAGTCGGTTAAGCATCCGACTTTGGCTCAGGTCATGATCTCATGGTTTGTGAGTTCGAACCCCACACCAGGTTCTGTGCAGACAGCTCAGAGCTTGAAGCCTGCTTCAGATTCTGTCTCCCTCTCTCTCTGTCCCCCCCTCCAACTCATGCTCTGTCTGTCTCTTTCAAAAATAAATAAGCGTTAAAAAATTAAAGTATAAATAATAAAAATAAAATAAAATCAAGTGCATACAATTCCAATGAAGTCCCAACAGTACTCTTAGAAATGGGGCTCACCAACCACTTCTTCCAGTCCAACCACAGTCTCCTTGGTGAGCCAGGCTTCTCCTGTCCTCGTACAGCAAGTATCTGAGTCTGAGAATGGAAGTGACTTGCTCAAGCTCCCACAGCCGAGCCCAGAATCGAGGAATCTGACCACTAGGTTAGTGCTGTGCATTTTAGAGAACTTGCCCCAGCAGAGAAAATGAACACATTCAGCTGTAATCTGGTATCAGCCCACACTTGCAAATATTAAACAAGCAAGAACATTCCACTTCTCAGACTGGAAGTTGACATTCTAAAAGAAGAGGCGGGGGGGGGGGGGGGGAGACCCTGAAATGGAGCCATCTACTCCAGACAGTTAAACCTGAAGTAAAATTAGAAAATGTGTCACATGGAAAAACTCTGCAGTGAGAAATGGTTTCTGCCCCCCTCCCCCCTTTTTTTTCTTGCTGTGGGAGAGTGAGTAATTTGGCATTTTAACTAGACAGGGGGAGAGGGCAGCTTTGGTCTCTGCTTTGTGCCAAATACACACAGTTGTTGGGCACAGTTCTGTATCCTGACTTGCAGACTGGGATGGAGTGAGGCATCTGCCTAGCAACCAGACGAACAGGGATGAGGGCCACTGAGTTCAATTCTTTTCCCCAAGTGCCACAGCATTTGGCCATCTGAACTCAGGCATCCTATAATATTCATGCTAACAGTGCTTTTAAGGGTTCACCTGCTCTAACCCCTTCACTTCTCAGATGGGAAGCCGAGGCCCATAAAGAGGCAGAGAGCTAAGACAAAAGAAGAACAGGGGAACATCAAAGCTGAGCCTTTGGGAAAGTTTCTTCCGTGCCTCCCCCCACAGTGGCCATACTTGCCTCCTGAATCTAGGGGAACCCCTCCATGGCTGATGGTAACCTGAATGTACCAGGCTGCCATCAGGTTATTCGTTTAGTGAGCGTTGCCTGAGTACCTGCCAGGGGCCAGGCATGGAGCTAGGTACTGGGGGTACAGGGGATAGAATGTCCCCAGTTTAGACTTTTGAGGTGGCCCTCCCCCAGATTCTAGCTACTCTGGAGTTTGTGTGGTTTGAGGTCAGGCTATGAAGAGGAATATTCTGGGAGACAAAGCCAGAACACCGCATCGGTGGGACATCCAGGGTCTCAAATGCCATGCTAAGAAGTGCTGTAATCATTTTCTATGGCTGCTATAAGAGATCACCCCAAATTTAGTGACTTATATTAACAAAAGCTTTTTATCTTACAGTTCTGTAAGTTAGAAGTCCAGCACAGATCTTATTTGGATAAAAAGTAAGGTATCAACAGACTGTGCTCCTTTCTGGAAGCTTCAAGGGAAAATCCATTTCTTTCCTTCTCCAGCTTCTAGAAGCCACCTGTGTTCTTTGGCTCATAGCCCCTTCCTGCATCTTAACACCAGCAAAGAAAGCCGGTCAAGTTCTCACGTTGCATCTCTCTGCCCTCCTCTCCTGCCCACCCCCTTCCATTCTTAAGGACCCTTGTGATTACATTGGCCCATCTAGATAGTCGAGGATTCTCACCCTCTTTTAAGAGCAACTGATTACCAAGCAGAATTCCATCTGCAGTCCGAGTTCTCCTATGCCATGTGACCTCATCTAGTCACAGGCTCTGGAGATTAGGACGTAGACACCTTTGGAGGGCCATGACTGCCTACCACAGGTGGTCAGCATGGGAAGATGACAGAGGGTTTTCAGCACAGGTAACATAATCAGAGTTGGTTCTGCAGTGCTGCTCAAACTGTAACGTGCATGTGAATCACCGGGGATCTTGTTAAAATGCAGATACTGATTTACTGGGTCTGTAGATGAGACTGGAGATGCTGCGTTTTTACCAACATCCCCCACGATGCTGATGCTGCCGGTACATCTGAGTAGCAAGAAGCCAGAAGGCTACTGTCGCTGCAGTTGGGAGGCGGTGCAGTGTAGGGTGGAGGGAGACAGACCCGTGTGCTGAAAATAAAGACACAAGAAGCCAACTGCTACGATGTACGGCTGGGAGGGGAGAAGCAGCTGGCTGACCCAACTTCAGATGGAGTTGTGTGTATGATGCCACTGACACTGCATGAACTTGGGTTCGGTTTGTCACCAGCTTTTGGGCTCTCTAGACTTCTATTCTAGAATGGTTATAACTTTCCAGCACCCAAAAGAATACCTTCATTTTTCTTCTGTGACATGCATGCTATCCCTGACATATCTGTTATATCCAGTCCCTGCTCTCACGCCCACTCTGGTCCCCACACCATCCATCGCAGCGGAGGGCTGCGGGTGGTCTTTCAGCAGGGCTGGAGGCACACACAGACTTCGCTATGGTCAAGGGTTCATAATGCTGGGTTTTCACTAAGATCTCCACAGTCCCAGGCTTTGAATGACTCATTCATTAATGTATTCAAATGCTCATTGTGTCCGTTTGGTGCCATGTCAGATGCTGAGGAAACATGGATAAATAAAACAGGGTTCCCGCCCTCAGGGAACCCACAGACATGTGGGAGCAGGGAAGGAAGGAGGTATTGAATGGGTCCCCAATTACAGGCCCAAGGCTTACCTTGTTAGTCTTCATAGTAGGAATTATTGACCCAATTTACAGGTAGGGATGATAAGGGAAAGGGAGGTCACTCAATGGGAAGTAGCAGAGTTGAGATTTGAACTCAGGACCCAGGCTCCCAGAGCTCCTATGCCTGAGCTACACCCCCTGAAGGTCCCTCTGGGATCCAGTGCGAGCTCTGTCACTCACATGTGTTGCAACCACAGACAGGTACTTTCGTCTCTGGGACTCGGGATTCCACCTCTGAAAGGGGGCCCTTGGACTGCATGGTTTGTTCTCAACCCTGGCTGCACCCTTGAATCACACCAGGAGCTTTTCAAACCCGCCAACGACTAGACTTCACCCTAGAGGAATTCAGAATCCTAGAAGTGGGGAAGGCTGGGCATCACATCATTCTGAATCTCCAAGTGATTCTAAGGTGCAGCCAGGGTTGAGAACCACCAAGGTCCTTGAACATGACCTCTGGAACTCCAATTCCCTGAAGAATCCTCTTCTCTTCCAGCCCTTACAAGGCATGTGCAAAATGAATGAATGAAGCAGGAGGGAAAAAGGGAGGAAGGATTCCTGACTCCATTCAACTAAGGAAGATATGAGGCAGTAATGCAGCACTGTCTCTTTACCTGCTGTCCTTTTCTCCTTTTGGATTAGAGAAACAGCAGCAGCAGATAAAGGAGGGGTGAGCCAGTCTTGTGTGCTGCTGCGGGAAGTGCAAATTACTATCACCTTCCCAAAGAATGCGACAGAAACTTTCAAAATGAGCATGCATCGGGCCAACAATTTGTTTTAGGAATTTACGTTCGGAAATAACTGCAGAAAAGGTCAAATGCAGAGCTACAAGAGTAGGGTCATCATGATAGTGTTTATAACAGTGAACAGCCAGAAATAGTCTGAAGGCATATAAGGGGGCTAGTTTAATAATGGGGCATACGTACAATGAAATATTATTTAAATTACAAAGGATGTTAGGAAATAATATTTAGTGTCCCAGAGGAAGTGTTTAGATGACTACTAAGGAAAAAAATGCCGAGCAACACAACACAATGTTGACAGAATGATCTATTCTTTTTATAACATATGTGCATATTTCAGCAAATAACTTTGAAAAACTGTCCACCAAATGTCAGCAGCATCTGTCTCTGAGTCATGAGATAATATGTGACATTTATGACCTCTTTTCACCCCCTAGGTTTTTACAATGACTATTTTTTTTACTCTCAATTCTTTTTGACGTCATTGAAAAAATAAGTCTCCTCTTTCAAAGGCTGCTTCCCTCCCCCTGCCTGCCCCATCTTCTGGCGGAAATAGACACCCCTACTTTGGTAGTGCTGAGGCTTGCTTGCACCTCCATTAGGACACACAGGATCAGTTCCCCAGCATTTAAGCCAGCTGTTGCTGCACACTGGTCTCTACTACTGAACCAGTAGTCAGTTCTGCTGAGTCCCTCTAGGACGGGTGCTCAGTCCAATGCATCTTTTTAGTCACCCACCACCCACCCCAGAGGGTCTCAGAGAGAGCAGGCGGCCAGGAAATACGGGAAGAAGACAGAAATCTATATATCTACAAATGTATATATCTCTATAGTAGCCAGAACACAGAACAGGGAAGTTTTTCAAAGACTTTAGCAGATGTTTGCTTTGTGAAAAGACTAGTTGAAAAAGCCCTCCTGGTGGTAGATGGGGCTTTTAAGCTGGGCTCCATTTGAGTGCCTCAGTGATGGAAGGATGACTCCTGGAGAGACTTAAGGCAGGGCTACTCCCTGCACACCAGACTCTAGCTAAGCTCCTCCAAACCCAGGAAGGGGCCCCCTAATACCTGAACTCAGGGATCCTGCTCATTTGAGGGAGATATGCGGACCCTCAGAACAGATTTCTTCCCTGTCCAATCTTAAGTCATCCATGCCATGCAACAAGTGCAAAAATGAACTGGGTTGGATAAAACTGGTTCGGTTTGGGTTGGCTTGGCTTGGGTTGGGTTGAGGTGGGTTGTACTAGATTAGGTTGCACTGAGTTAAATTGAGTTCTGATGGGGATAAGGGGTGGGATGCACTCATTAGGTGACCCTAGCCTCATAACTCCCTCATTAAATCTTGCCCAATAATAGGTCTGGACCTTCTCCCAGATTCTGCTCTAACCATAGACTTTTTCTCTCTTGAGTTGGGGTGGAACAGAGGAAGGTGGTCAGCCAGCAAACCTGCTCCTCCCAACGCCTCTGATGCATCTCAGCTCCTCTGGGCTCTGTGTCGACAGCAGCAGCTCAGGCCCCATGATCTGCTGCTCTGACTTTGAAGCCTTATTTGCCATCCATTCTCCTTATTGCACATTAGCATCTTCAACTGAATCTCACTGTAAGATTTCTTCCTCTTTGATAACCCTCACCTGCTCACCACCTCGCCAACACTCCCAGTATCCAATCATATCATGAAAAACCTGGGTGATAAATCAGTCTGTACTAAAAAATGTATGGCTTAATGAACGAGACAGGGGTGACTTCCCTTACCAGATTTTAAAATATATTACGAGGCAACAATGATCAGGGCTCCTGGATGGCTAGGTCAGTGGAGCCTCCGACTCTTGACTCAGCTCAGGTCATGATCTCACAGTTTGTTGGGCTCCACACTGACAGTGCAGAACCTGCTTGGGATTTTCTCTCTCTCTCTCTCTCTCTCTCTCTCTCTCTCTCTCCCCCTGCCCACAAAATAAATATTTTTTAAAGCAACGATCATGAAGACCATGTGGGATTTAAAAAACACGCACATGCATAGGTACAGGGAAGTGACCAAAGTAGAGGTTTGAGAAAAAATTTTTGACCATTAAAGAAACAAACGTATATGACGACAACCAGAAGCAACATGATAATTGGTTAATAGCTCACATCTTAATTAGTGTTTTGGAGAATCCTGAGTACCATTTTGAAAGAAAAAAAAAAACAAAAAACAACTGACTTCAGATTATACCCTATGTAATCTATGTAATTTACCTAATTTATGGTCCGTTTTAAGTAGGTCAAGCTATAGACATTAAAGGAAACCTTGAAAACAAACTCATATATTTAGCTAGCAGAGAAAAGATAAGTGTACAACTCTGGACAAAATGGAGGCCACTAGGAATAAGATGAGTGGGGATAAACAGGAAAACAAATTGTTTATGCAATTAGATGTAATGAAAAGAAAATAAAGAGCAAAGTAACATTAGCATAAATTCCTAACTAGTTATTAAAGTCACTAAAGGAGAAAAACCTAAAAGCCCCATAATGCACCCTCATTACTCAGCCATGGTCACCCCAGAGTTGGCAGAGCTGTGGAAGAATCGAGACGAATGACAATCCACAGATGATATGGTAAATTTGCGCGTTCTCTCCAGACCATGACCTGGACCTACCCATTCACTCTCTCTTTGATTCACTGAAAGGGTTTTCTGAATGCTCGCTCAGGCATTCTGGGATTCAGAGTTGGAAAGACCTAGTCCTGCCTCTTGGAGCTTCCCATGTAGCATGGGAGGCAAACGAATCATCAGTGGTCACGGTCCGGTCTGAGAAGCCCTGGGACCAAGGGACGAGTGGATAAACAGTGTCAGCCCAAAGGAAAAACACCCAACATGCCAGGCAGAGGAGGGCTTCCCAGAGAGGATGCTTAAAGGGTGAATGGGGGGTTGCCAGGTGGACAGGAAGAAAGGCATTCTCTCAAAGAGTGACCAGCCTATGCAGAGATGCAGAGGCGACATCGCATGTCTCATTCTGCAAGCTACCGGTGGTTTGGGGTGAGCCCAAGTCAAGAGGGGCTCTGTGTGGCTGGAGACCGGGAAGCCACAAAGGGCCCTCTGCAGCAAGGAGCATGACCCCCATCTTATGTAGAGTGAGAATCCAGTGAGAGCAATTAAAGGAGGAAGGAAAATGATTAAATTTGTATCTAAGAGAGATCTATCTAAATATGTAAGAAACGTGCAACTACTTCTGTTCTTTGATGGGAAAGTAAGTCTGGGGTAATCTAGTCAAAAATAATAATAATAATCTAAAAAGAAAACAAAGATCATTTGTCAGAAGATGGTCCCAGCAGCTCTGTTTATAATAATGACAAAAGAGCCAAAGTCCAAGTGGCCAACCGTGGACAAATGAGGCATGACCCACACCCTCAAGGTGCTCCCATGGTAAAGAGAGAGAAATAAACATACTGACAGTACAGGGGGACAATGCTGGTGCTGGAAGAGAGAGATGAGGGAATGGGGAGTTCAGTGATGAGAAAGCTTGGCCAGAGAGATGCCTCTTCCAGAGCGCCATTTAAGCTGGGAGGTAGAATTAGGCCTTAAAGAGAGACAGAAGGTAAGAAAGTGTACTCCAGACAGGGAGATTAGTTCACATCATGTGCAAAGCTAAAGAGACTACAAAATCCCAGCACTGCATGGGAAGCTGTGGCTGGTTCAGTGTGCCAGGAGCTTTCAGCCTGCACTCTGCTGTAAAACACACACACGGCACAGAATGTTACTACAGGAATTGCCCACTTTATACAAAACCAACAAGTTTACCCAGTAATTAAAACACTATAATCATTTATATTCATTGTAATTTCTAATGGCACGTCAGCAACAGTAGCTCACTACAGGCCAGGGCACAGGTAAGGCAGAGGCCAGAGATGGGGGTTTCAGGTATGATTCCTACCCACTTTGCTCTCCTTCAGGAAAGCATATCAGACGGCCATGAGCAAGAGTGAGATGATCTGAGGAAAAACCCAAACTGGCTCTGATTAGCATTCAGATTTGCCCCAAAGAAGATTTACAAATGGCCAAAAAGCACATGAAAAGATGCTCAATATCATTAGTCATCAGGGAAATGCAAATCAAAACAATGAGGGACCACTTCATACCCACTAAGATGACTGTAATTATAAAAAGTGTTGGCAAGGATGTGAAAAAAATCAGAGCCTTTGTATACTGCTGGTGGGAATGTGAAGTGGTACAGCCACTGTGGAAAGGAGTTTGGGAATTTCTAAAAAAAAAAAAAAAAAAAAAAAATCTAAGCATGTAATTACCCTGTGACCCAGCAGTTCTGCTAAGTATATATACCCAAATTAATGAAAACAAGTACTCAAATACTTGTATCAAATGTTCATAACAGCACTATTCACAAGAGCTAAAAGGAGGAAACAAATCAACATCCCCATCAATGAAAGAATGGATAAACAAATTGTAGTATATCTATTCAGTGGAATATTACTCAGCCATTAAAAGGAATGAAGTACTGACACTTGCTACAAAATGGACGAATCTCAAAAACATTAAGCTAAGTGCAAGAAGCCAGACACAAAAGGCACATACTTTATGATGCCATTTATATGAAAGATCCAGAATAGGTAAATCCATAGAGACAGAGAGCAGTTTAGTGGTTCCCAGGGGCTAGTAGGATGAGGATGGGGGCCATGGGGAGTGACCACTTCATGGAAATAATGTTTTTCACTCTTTGGAGAGATGAACATGCTTTGGAACCAGACAGAAGTGACAGCTGTACAACAGTTTGAATGGACCGACTGCCACTGAATTGTACATGTGAAAATGGCTAGTTTTGTTATGTGAATTTTACCTCAATAAAAAAGTCAACCAGGATAACCAGATGTCCAATAAATATATGAAAAGGTAATCAACTTAAATATCAGGAAAACATAAATTAAGACTATAGTAAGGGGTATCTGGGTGGCTCAGTTGACTTTTATCTGACTTTTGATTTCGGCTCAGGTCATGATCTCGTGGTTCATGAGTTCAAGCTCCACACTGGGCTCTGTGCTGACGGTGTGGAGCCTGCTTGGGATTCTCTCTCTCACCTTCTCTCTCTGCCCCTCCCACATGCTCTCTCTCTCTACCTCAAAATAAATAAGTGGAACTGAAATAAAATGTTTTTTTTTAAAAAGACTACAGTAAGATTCTCCTATGTACTCACTAGAAGGGCTGAAATTCAGCCCAGTGACAAGATCAAGTGCTGTTGAGGATTTGAAGAAATGGGGACTCTTATACCCAGTGGGTGACCACGCACCTCAGTACCACCATAGTGTAAGATGGTCTGGCACTGTCTGTTCAGTTGAAGGATGAACACACCCTGTTACCCAGCACCCCACTCCAAGACACAGAACCAACAGGGATATGTGCACATCCCTGAGACATGTACAAGAATGTTCGCAAACCCACCACTGTCTCTGCCGAAATGGAAACAACCCAAATACTGGAGACAAATGAATAGATGATGTACAGTATGTTAATACAGTAGAAAATTATACAGCAACAAAGATGAATTAACTACAGCCACACACAACAGTATAGACAAATCTGAAAACTGAATATGCAGTGAAATAAGCCATGTATAAAGTTCAAATTCAAGTGGAACTGTAGAATCTGGGGATACATGCTTAGGTACTAAAGTTATTTCTAAAGAATAAGGAAGCAATCACCATAAAAGTCAAGGTGATGGTTACCTCTGAGGGCAAGGAGGGAACAGTCACATCCAAGGGGCATAAGCTTCTGGGGCTCTCCTATTCTTGACCTGGGTTATGTGGCTGTTTGCTCTGTGATAAACACTTGGGCTGTAATTTTTGTGTGCACTTTTCTGAATGGATATTATATTTCACAATAAAACAGTATAAAGAAAAGTGACTAATTTGCACATATCGGGATTTTATTAACAGGAACAAATAACTTGGGAAGCCGCTGCCCTTGTCCCCTAAAACCACCTTCTTATCTGCTAAAATAGCAGGTGTTCCAATGACACTGTAACTTTACTAGCTCAGCCATGACACACGAGGGGCACGAGGATCGGTATAGGGGATAGGGTCCCATTGACGAGGATCTCTTCAAACAGGGCAGGCCAGGAAAAACCCTCTAGAGTTGGGAAGCCTTGAGACTTTGGACCTCGGTTTCCTTATCTGGAGCACAAAGATAACAGTCCCAGTCCCTGACTCCTGGAGCACTTTTGAGGATTGGATGAATGTAACCCGGACATGCCCACACCTCTGCCTGAGCATATAAAGTGGTTTGCTTATAAGTGTTGGCCTTATTAAACGGCATGCAAAACTGGGCTTGCAGGAGGATAGCTTACATGTCTAAGAGTTTCTGCAGAGGCCCAGAGGGACACTGAATACCCATCGGTTGCAGATGGCCCTCTCGTGGCCCTTTCCAGCTCCTGGCGGTTTCCTGCCACTCCCTTTAACGCTTTCGACGGGAACAGGGCTTCCTCTGCGTTGTTTCTAACAACTGACTTGACATCAAGGAGAGCCTTCAAACACAGGAGGAGAAAGAAACACCAAAGTCTCTTTGCCCAGAATCTTCTTCCTTGTGGAGGCAGGGGTTGCAGCAAAAGTCACGAAAGCCCATGAAACACAGGCCGCCCTCTACCGCTGAGCTGGCAGTGCCCTATATCACATGGGAAAGTGCAGCGTTTCGACATGGGGCATGGCGCTGAGAAGCCAGAACTGTGCTCCCTCTGCCCTCTGATCTACAAGAAATGCCAGCCTGGATGTTCCGGTGGGAAAAGTGGCCAGAGGCCAAGGAGACAATGGTCTAGGTTGCCCCAGGCTTTCTCTGGCATACAGAGAGTTAACCCAGGCCACCCCCTCAATCTTCAGTGTCCTTCAAAGGGAGAGAGGTTGCTGCCCCTTCTCCTCAGACACGTATTTTGTCCAGGCTGTGTACTGATCTCCTAAATCCAGGAGGGGTGGGACCCTTTGGAGAACACAGTTCTGCAAACTCGGCATGGAGAAAGGGCTGAGGGTGGAAGGACAGGAGCCTAGGATCCGGGCTCCAGTCCTGCCTTTTGGACAGGCCATTTCCTAACCCTCCCTCATCCTCAGTGTCCTCTGTAAAAACTGCCTGCATTGCTTTCTAACAGCTATTGCAAGGACCAACCCATAGTTTCTATCGCTTATTTTGTGCCTAGTATGTGCCACAGTGTAGAAAGCGTATTACCTCTAATACCTCGTTTAATCTTCACAGCATCCCTATGAGGAAAGGTGGTCTAATTATTCCCGTTTTTTGGGGTGAGGAAACTGAGGCACGAAGAGGTGAAATCCATTGCCCAAGGTCACCTAACTCAGCCACGCTTCAAGCCCAGGCAGCCTTAACACAACTTAACCAAAATCTGTTTTAACTCAGACCCTACTAGTCATCCACCCTGCTCTGGGTCCTAGTGAGGAAAGTGAGACTTGTGGAACAGAAGGGGACCAGATCCCCTGGCTCCCCGCCGGTAGTTCTTCTCACCACCCTGGGCGCCACTGCCCACCATGGATGGGACTCCTTCAGCTAACTCAGGGGTAAGTTAGGCATCGAGGCGATTCAGTCCCGTTATTTCTTGCGCGGCAAAGGCGCCAGGTGTCTCTGCTAGCGATCACGCGGCCGCACCTGTGTGCAGAGCGGGCACCAGACCTGTCCTTACAATGAGCCAGCCGGCACGCAGGACCGGCGTGCGGGCTCCGGGTGAGCTAGAGCTAACTGTCCCCTCGGAGCCGCTGGCGCTGCCCCGTACTTCCAAAGTCCCTCTGTGCCCACGACTGCAGGGGCCGCGCCCTAGCTGCACAGCGTCCAGATCGCGCGCCACCCGCCCGACGGGTCAGGGACCCCGGTTCGCCCCTCGCATCCCCTTCACCGCCCGGGGAAGCGGCGCCGGGAGCGCCCGTGCGCACAGAGCGGCGAGGACTCCCTTTTATGTCCAGGAATGAGCGCGCACCGCAGGCACGCCCGCCGCCAAAAACCAACTTCCCCGGGGCGCGCGGAGGCAGCCGGGGCCACCCCCGGGCCGGGTCGCTTACCTGTCGCGGAGCGGGTCCGGGTGACAGAGGGGAGAAGCGCGGAGACCGAAAGCAGCAACAGCAGGGGCCACCACCGTCCGTTCCTCCTGCAAGAAGTGGGGGGCGAGAAGGTGAGGCGGGCGGGAGGGGCGAGGGCCCGGGGCGCGGGGAAGCGAGTCCTACCTTGGCGCCATCTCGCAGGCCAGCCGAGTCCCCCGAAGGCACTGTGCGCCCGGCTGAGCGCTGGCCGCGCTCGCCCTTCCTGCAGCGAACAAAGGCGGCGCTGGGCAGCGGCGGCGGCGGCGGCGGGCAGGCTCCCGGCTCCCGGCTCCCGGCCCGCGCCCTGAGTCACCCGCGCTCTGAAACCCGACTCCGCCGCGCCCTGCGCTCGCCCGCGCGCCGCGCCGCGCCCACCTAGGCCGGCGGCGCCGCACTCACGCCCCGGGGGTCCCGGCCGCCGCTGCCGTCCCCACGCCCCTTTCCCCCTTCGACGGACGCGCGCTCCCGGCCGCGGCCGCCACCCCGGGCCGCCTTATGTAACCTTCGAGAAAAGCCCCGTGCCCGCGCCCGTCTGGGTCAGCGGGACTCCGTTCCCTCCCGCCCTAACGTCTGTCCCGGTCTGAGCTGCCCCTCGGCCAAAGCACTCTCCTTTCATGGACCAATGGAATTCTCTCAACAGCCCAGGGAGGCTGGAGTCACTGTGATTTCCTTAAATGACAAATGAAGAAACTGAGGCTCAGAGAGGCCGGGAGAATATACAAGGGCACACAGAAGGACTGAGCTCCTAACTGCTGTGCCTACCCTGCACGCCTGACACACGAACCCCACGTGAATGCCCAGAAATGGCCCCGTGATATATACAAATCCATGCCACAAAGATAACCCTAATAAAAAATTGAACGTATCTGATATTTCCAAGGTTTTCTGCTGTATAACTTGCCTGCCCCACCCCCCTACTCCCAGCATGGGAATGTAAGTTTCAGGAGGGCAAGAAGATACATTTGTTTTGTTAGCTGGCTAAAACAATACCTGGTGCTAGAAATGCAAATAAACATTGGGTGCCTGAAGGTGAGAGTCTGAGGTGAGACACCTCTCCAGGCACGATGATGATGTGGGAGAGGGGAAGCAGTCTCAGCCATCCCTGGTATGTGTGACTATCCCACGGGGACAGGGCTTAGCACAGGGTCTGGCACTGGCCAACCCCCCACACGGTGGCTCTTTATTATGATTACCAGGCACCACAGAGTAAGGTTTTGGGGTGGGAGGAGGCACCACGGAGGCACAGTTCCGAAGCCTAGCAAGCCCCAGCAATGGCTCTTCCTGACGCACCAAGGAGCCACCGTGGGCCATGGCTCTGTTGTCAGCTCCTGGTTTTCATTTCTAGTAATCCGAGTTAGGCCCCCAGAGATAGGAGGGGACGGGTATACTAGCTAACATTTATTGAGTGCTGATTATTTCCCAGACCCTGCGCTAAATGCTTTACAGTTTCCGCCCGCTATCAGAAAGTGCAGTGGGCCTATGAAATCTTTCATGAGCCAAAGCAGTGTAGAGTGAAGAAGCAATTACCATTAATTTATATGGAAAAAAGTTTTAGCATTCTCAGACCCCCAAAAATTACCCCTCTTAGGTTTTTCTGAAATCTTAGGACACATCTTGCTAATGATGCCCAAAATAACTCGAGATAAAACACAGATGCTCACAGACACAGTCGAAAGCTACAGCTGAAAGCTGCAGCGGCTTGATGCTGAGATGTCTCCTGGGGCCCATCACACTCTTGGGGTGCTTGCCACATCTTTAACAGCTTGCCCAAAACACTGAACGCTATTTTCGCTTTGCTCCTTTTTTCTGCAACAGTGAAATTGCTCTTCAGATTTCTTTCAGTTACTGAGAACAGGTATTCCCATGGGTCTTTTGTAAAACCAAAGTGGCAAAATGGGAACTTTTGGAAAGCAGAAAATACCTATACCTGTGTTACCTCATTTAATCCACACTACAACCCTGGAAAGGCAGTACTGCAATGATCCTCATTTCATGGATGAGGAAGCCGAGGCTTAAAACATGCCCAACCTATGCGTGACAGTTGCCGATACCCATGCTCTCCACCACTCAGTCACCTACCTGCACGAGAACAGAGGGTTAGACCCACTGGAGATGCGCAGCACTCCGGCATGACAGGGTTAATGCCTGCATGGGCAATGAGGGCTCTGAAAGAGCTCCAGCCCGAGGTCAGGAGCTTGTTTCCAGTCCAGTTCTTGTCTGGGCTACAGAGTAAAGTTGGGCAAATCCTGACATTTTCTGATTTTTTTTTATTTCTTCATCTGTATAGTAGACACGATGATCCTGACTTGGGCTGTGGGTCTCTTGATATGCAACTTGCACACCACAGTGCTCTGTCGCTTGTAAATGCTGCACATATCTACAGATCTGGGATTAATATGAACAGTCTTCAGAACAGGAAGAGAGCAGCACGTCCTGGAGAAAGCTGGAGAGGCTTCAAGAGGAGAGTGAAGTTCACCCTGGCTCTGGGTCTGAGGAGAGTTTGAGGGGGATACATTGGAGGAAGGGGAAGGCAGTATTCAGAGAGATACACTCTCAAGCAATAAATGGATAAAAATTTCCTGGGTTGCAGAGGGTACTGGTGGGCAGGGAAGTGTTACAGAGCCAAGACCTTCAATGACAAACCAGCTGATGGGTGTGTGCATGTGGACTTGAAATCATGGGTATTCCCTGAGCGTTGTGGAATCCCAGAACATTTACAATGGACAGAGCCCTGCGAAACCGGATCCAGCCGTCTCCCTCCTGTCCCCATTTTATTGATGGAGAAACTGAGGCTCAGAAAGGCCATGCAATTTACCAAGTCAGAGGTAAGGGCAGAGACACATAAGAGAAGGAGAAAATGGGTAGGTCTTGAAATGTTGCAGAAGATCCTTAAAGGTGGTGAATTACCTGTCACAAGAGAGATACACCTCTTAACAAACAAGAGGTCCCTGAGAAGGTAGGAATTATGAACTGGTACTCTGGGATCATGCTGCCTGGCGAATCCTGGCTCCATTCTTTATGAGCTATATGAAATGTGGGCAAATCTGTAAGACAAAGGTGACAATGAGTTTTTCCTATCAGCTCTTGGAAGGATGAAGATGTTCCTGGGATGCAAAGCAGTTATCAGTGTCTGGTGCACGATAATGCTCACTGAATGTTAGCGTCTATAATTGATGGTGGCGAGATTCTGGCAAGGGGCATGTCTGCAAGAGAGGCGAAACCCCAAACCCAGCCTTCAAGAGGCTGAGGCACCAGCAGCCAAAGCAGCCATAGAGCTAGGATGGCCCCACGTGGAATTAACTCATGAGCCAAAGCACATTCTAACAAAATTGTCTGCTTCAGTCTTCTTTCTTCATCGGTTCATATTCTCTGTGAATATGAATTCTCTCCCACGTGCAGCCATTCTTATTTTAGTATGAATCACTAACCATAGGGAATTTGGTCTCTTAGTTCTATATTTCTCTATTGCTTATAAAGTATCACATCAACTGGAAATATAATTGACTTTCTTAGGCCTCAAACTTAGAATATATTTCTACATTGCTTAGAAAGAGCCACATCAACTACAATTGTGTAATAGGTCTATGGCTCGTTCTATTTGACTGTTAAAACCAGAAGTTGTGAACTGGTGGCCATTGGCTCAATTTGGCCCACAGGTTTTGTTTGGCCTGTCTGGTGACAAGCTCAAAATTAAATTAGTTGGAAATGTTTGATAATTAAGTGATTTTATTTATTTTATTTTTTTATATATAGAGAGAAAGGGCACAAGTAAGCAAGGGAGAGAGAGAGAATCACAGGAAGGGAAGAGAGAGAGAGAGAGGGAGAGAAAGATAGAGAGAAGTAGGGATCACCCAAGGAGGACTCAAGCTTGCCGGAAGCGGGACTTGAGCTCACCTATGTGGCACTCGAGCTTACTTACGGTGAGATCCAATCTGAGCCAAAGTCAGGTGCTTAATGACGGAGCCACCCAGGCACCTGATAATTAAGTGATTTTACATTAAAGTCTAGATTTCTGGCTTCTTTTTAAATTTTTGGAAAACCTGTCAACACGGGGCCTGAATTCCCTGTGCCAACAGTTGATTGGCATTGAAAAGGGGCTGCTACTTTCAGTTAAGAAAGTGGTCTGCCATTTGCCCTGGTCCCCACCACTCCCTATTGTTCCTCAGCACCAAGGATATGAATCATTTGCCATCACATGCACTTTTTCTTTCTTATAAAAAAGAGAAGAGTGGAATAGATTGTGTGCTCATGTCTCTGTTAAAAAATGGGTAAAAAAAAAGGTGTGTATAGATAAACAGGGAGTCAGGTTTCAAAAAACATGTGCAAGAACACATTTCTGCATGTTTACTGTATAAATAAAGTATATCTACCTTGAAAAAAATGAAAACCAAGATGCTATTATGAAACAAACCTTGTCTCCCTCAGGTATGTATGTTACAGGAAGGATGAAGGCATGGCTCCGTTTTGAGTGGTGAGCTTTAATTGTGTGGTCCCATTTATAGTCCAGGGTCCATACAGATGGTCTCACACTGATGATGGTTTGATTTTTTGACTCTATGATGGTATGAAAGCGATATGCATTCAGTACAAACTGTACCTCAAATTTTGAACTTTGATCTTTTCCTGGGCCGGGGATATACGTTCTGATCCTCTCTCGTGGTCCCGGGCGGCAACAAGAAGCTGCAGCTGCCAGCCAGCCAGCGACCACACGGGTAAAGAGCCAATACAGCAAAAAACAAAACAAAACAAAAAACAACAAACAAACAAAAAGAGCCAATACAGCGACAACCATGCTGTACCCATGCAACCACTCTGTTTTTCACTTTCAGGACAGTATTCAATAAGTTACATGAAATATTCAATGCTTCATTATAAAACAGACTCCATGTTAAGATGATTTTGCCCGACTGTAGGCTAATGTAAGTGTTCTGAGCACATTTAAGGTGGGCTAGGCTAAGCTACGATGTTCTGTAGGTGAGATGTATTAAATGCATTTTCGACTTAGGATATTTTCAACTTACGATGGGTTCATCACGACCCATTGTGAGTAGAGGAAGATCTGTATGCGTAAGGCAGCAGGTTCCTTTACTATTCTGGCAGGGAGATCCTGTGTGCACATTTCATATTTTGTTGGTTCTGTGTATTGGATAATACCCAGTTCACTGGAATCTTTATTTTTTCCAATTCACTGGAATCTAAAAATGAAGGTCTCCAAAGCACATTTTCTGTACAAATGACTGGAAACAGATGCATGTTAATATTGGTTTTTTTTTGGGGCGCCTGGGTGGCGCAGTCGGTTAAGCGTCCGACTTCAGCCAGGTCACGATCTCGCGGTCCGTGAGTTCGAGCCCCACGTCAGGCTCTGGGCTGATGGCTCAGAGCCTGGAGCCTGTTTCCGATTTGTGTCTCCCTCTCTCTCTGCCCCTCCCCTGTTCATGCTCTGTCTCTCTCTGTCCCAAAAATAAACAACAACAACAAAAAAAAGTTGAAAAAAAATTAAATATTGTTTTTTTTAAATTTTTAATGTTTATTTATTTTTGAGAGAGAGAGAGAGGGTCAGAGAGAGAGAGAGGGAGACACAGAACCCAAAGCAGGCTCCAGGATCTAAGCTGCCAGCATAGAGCCTAATGAGGGGCTCAAACTCACGAACCAAGAGATCATGACCTGAGCTGAAGACGGATGCTCAACCGTCTGAGCCACCCAGGCTCCCCAAATATTGTTCATTTTGTATCTACTTCACCTGGAAAGGCGGCCCATGTTCGTAGGCAGTAGGGCTCTCGTTTTGGAGTTAGGCCCAGAGCTGGGAACTGTGGGCTCAGGCTGAAGGAAGACAGGGAGGGTACAGGGCATCCAAATGGTCCCAGCTGCAGGTGTGGGAGGGGTGGGGGCAGGATGCCAAGCAAGGCATTTTGCCTCCTGCCAGACTGTGTTTTGAGGGTTTCAGCAATTTCCTTCCATTCAATATGAAGTGGTAGAAATAGCCAAGAGGAAGCCTCATGTCATACCCAAGCAGGTCTTAAATTGTTTACCACAGCTTCAGTACAATCTGAGAGATTAGGACGTGTGGAGACGTGGGGATCTTATGTCCCGGCTCTTCCAGGACTCAGCTAAATGACCGTGCTGTTCCATTTTCCCATAATCCACCCAAGTGTCCTAGAAAACACAGTCTCCGAAAACATTCTCCAGACTGTCTCCAGCAGCTGGAAGGGGTACAAAAATCAGTGAGAAGCATCCCAAATTTTGGTTTGGGAAGAAGTTACCAAGCACATAGCACACGTCTTCCTGAACCTGTCTCTTCAGTGAGCAGCTTCCTTGTGGAGCTGTGTGACAGAACACACACAGGCACCCAAAGCTTGCATCCTCATCTGATTCCACGAGCAGAAAAAGAGGAATAAACTTAGCTAGCTGGCTAGAAAAGAATTTACTAGAGTAACTAAAGAGGGCTGCCTTTCGGGTAATCAAGAGAAAACAATGACAGTTTAAGCCCACCAATGCTTTCCAGGGAGGAACCTTGTTCTGATGAACACCTTGATGTGTTTGGATGTGCAAAGGGGAGCCAAGGGCTGCATAAGAGAAAGAGATGAATTTGAAAATCTGACAGTCCCAAAAGGAAGAGGACGATGAGGGAGAGTGTGTCAGACCCTCTTTGGGGCCACTGTCAGCGCCGGGTCCCTGTCCCCTCTTGCCTTTGTCATCCAGGTGCACTACAGGCAAGGGCCACCACTGCCAGCACCTGCTTCCCTTTACCTGAGTGCTTTCTCTGGCCACTGGAGCCCGCCCTACCCACACAGACCTGAAGTGCTGGGGAATTAACGCCGACCAAGAAAATCTTAACCAGTGACCAGCAGGAACTGGTGAATACAAATGTCAGCTCCCTTTCCCACTTGGTGGGAACACTTAGGCATCCAGGGTCCCTGTCCAGTGCCCCATGCCCATGCGGAGCACCTCTCACTTCCTGCCCCAGGGCTCCCTATTGGTGCTGGCACATGGTGTGATCCACTCAGCATAAGCAGCCTGCAAGTGATGTGGAAATAACACCCTGAGAAGCAAACATGTTGCCAGAGGAAGCCAACAAACACGTTTCTCCCTACCTCTCCCAGATACACTGTCCCGAGAAAGTCATTTATAAGGCATCTCAGAAGATTGTCTCAGGGGCACCTGGGTGGCTCAGTCGGTTGAGAGACCGACTTTGGCTCAGGTCATGATCTCACGGTTCATGGGTTCGAGCCCCACGTCAGGCTCTGTGCTGACAGCTCAGAACCTGGAGCCTGCTTCGGATTTGATCTCCCTCTCCCTGCCCCTCCCCTGCTCGGGCTCTGTCTCTCTCTGTCTCTCAAAAATAAATAGACATTAAAAAAAAAAAAAGAAAAAGATGGTCTCACAACACAGACATCTATCATTTAATGCATCTTATTGGCCCCTCCTCCTTCCCCTCCTCACTCCCCTTTCCTTCACTTCCTCTCCCTGGGACTATACTCCCTAATGCCAGAGAAGCACCGAAAACTTCTGCCTCAGAACCCAGGGGAAGACAGGGGCAGAGTTTACCTGTCACTCTCTCACACTCATGTTATCTTCACAGGGTTTCTAGGCAGCTGTCATTTCCATCTCACCAGGTCCAATCAGTGTTATGCTTTCAATGGAGGGAACCAGCATTGTGATCGGTGGCATGTCAGGATGACAGAGTCCCTGTGGACTATATTACAACCGAGAAAAGGAGAATTAACACGGTCCTGGGGCAAAAATGTAAACACGTAGTACTTTCCTTGCCATATGGAAACAAACTGCTTTCAATTTTCCCCACTGATAGGGATTGTGACTGCCCTTGCCAGGTCACGGTGCGTTTCCAAGTGCCGAAGGTGGTGTTGATACATTCCAGTAAAGATACCACATCTGGTATAGCAGCTGCGATTGAGGCTACCATCTGGCCGAGTTTATGGCAATCCACTATTATCCACCATAATCTGTTTGGCTTTTGCAAGGGCCATGAAAGCGAATTAGCAGAAACAGAATGGGACTCACCACCCCTGTACCATTTAAGCCTTAATAGTGGGTCTAATCCCTGCAATACTTCCTGGGAGGTGGTATTGCTTCTTACTTACTCTTGAAGATGGAAAAGGGAGGTGGTTTTAAGGACTTCCACTTGACCTTTCTCATCCATCTCTGTAAGTCAAATAGCTTAATACAAGTGTTCTGTCAGAAGCTAAGTATATCTATCCCAATTACATATTTGAGGCCTAAACAGATCTAGAAGGCACAGGTAAATATGTGAACAGGTAGCCCAGAGCTCCATGTCACCTACCACTTTGCACTAAAACTCCTTCAATGCACACCTATGGCTTTATGGGTGGTTTCCTACGACCCATAAACAGAGAAGGAAAGAACTTAGGCTGCTTCACAGATGACTCAGTATGATGTGTTGGCACTAGTTGAAAATGGAGTCTCTCTGTATTGCAGCCATTTCAAGGATGGCCCCAAAGGATAATCACGAAAAGAATTTCTTCCAGGAGGGTAGAACTATGATGGGACACCTGGCTGGCTCAGTGGTTAAGGGTTCGACTTCGGCTCAGGTCATGATCTCAGTTTGTGGGTTTGAGCCCCGTGTTGGGCTCTGTGCTGACAGCTCAGGGCCTGGAGCCTGCTTTGGATTCTGTGTCTCCCTCTTTCTCTGCCCCTCCTCTGCTCACGCTCTGTCTCTCTCTCTCTCCCAAAAATAAATAAAACATTAAAAAAAATTAAAAAAAGAACTGTGAGTGGTAGACTTGGTCGACCACTATGACGAAGGGAGAAGTGGTCTGAGTTACACATATACAGAGATGCCTGAGCAGTGTGAAAATGTCTTGGATGTTGGCCAGGGGCCTGAAAGATAAGATTGGACTATCGGGGACCAGGAGATCTAGGGAAGTGTATCACGTATTGACCTATGGGAGTGGGCACAAAATGCGTTGGCCTTTGTATTTCACAACGCTCACCAGAGAATGTCCACCACAGAGGAGACAGTCAACAACCAGGTGGAGAGAGTGGATGAGCCACCTGTGGATGAGCCAGGCTCTCTCCTTGGCTACCCCAGGGCTGACATGGTGGAGTGACAATGATGGCAGGGGTAAGTGCTAAACAAAGGCCCAACAACATGGGCCCCATCCCTCTAAAGCAGATCTAGCTATGCACACTGTGGCATGCCCAACCTGCCAGCTACAGAAATTGACCGTGACCGCTTAATATGGCACTATTTCTCAAAGACAGCAGCCAGCCACTTAGTGACAAGCCAGTTTCTTCAGATCCTTTCCTGAGAAGTTCTCTTCTATGAGCATCAACACCTATCTGGATACAGGTTTGCGTTCCCTGACCAAGTACCTTTGCCAGCACCAAGGATGCTTGATTTATCAATATGGTGGCCCATACAACATTACCTCAGATACGGGACACATTTTATTGCAAAAGAGGTGCAACAATGGGTGAATGACCAAAGGATCCACTGGTTTTAGCATGTACCACTTCACTCAGAAGAAGCTAGCTTAATACAATGGTGGAAGGGCCTGTTGAAGGCTCAGCTAAGGCACCAGCTTAGGGACAACACAGGGCAAGGTTGTGGCACTCTCCTCCAGAGTGTGAAACCCACAGTCAGTATATGGTGCTGTGTCCTCCGGAACTAGAGTACTTGGATCTAGAAGCCAAAGGGTAGTCAGATTGAGCCCTTTTATCTTCTCTCCCAGTGGTCCACTGAAACTGTAGGCTCTTCTAGACTGAGGGTGCGGTTTCCAGAGAAAAAGTTCTTCCAGAGGCTACAGTAAGGTCACCAAACTTGAAGCTGAGACCACTTGGTCACCTTAAGTTGCTCATGCCAGAGAGCCAGTGGACAAAGAGTGGCTGCATTAGTGGAAATAAGGACCCTGATTTCCATGAGAAGTGTGACAGCAACTACCTTATGAAGGTAGAGAGGAATTCAGGTAATTTCATGGGGGATTTCTTGGTACCTCTATATTCCACACTGATGGTGAATGAAACTATCAAGGCAACAAACAGATCAGACTCTTAAAGGATAAACGTCCAGGTCACCTCACTAGGTGAGCAACTCAGACCATCCAAAGTGTGGATCAGAAATAAAGGAAATCTAGAATGGGCAACAGAGGAGGGAAATGGCACTGGCTACAGCTGGGAGACTGTATGAAGCGTGTTTCACTAATTCTCCTGCCTAAAATCTTACCAGAGATTTCAGTTGACTTTGATCTTGAAAGGGATTCTCTGACTGGTTGGACTTGTGCGTGAGAACATCCTGTTCTCACAGCATCAGAGGCCCCATATCCTAGTACTGGGGCTGGATCTATTGGGAGGGCATGTGCAAACCTAAGTGGCACAGGGGTGGACTGGATTAGGTATCTCTAATGCACCATTTCAAATCCTCCCAGCATCACCTCCAGGTGACCATTTGTTCCAGCCACGGCCGTTGCTGCAGCGATCACCTCTGTATGGCTTCCAGCCAACCATGGGCACAACCGGGCAGCCTTAACTTACACCCACACTAGGTTCCACCCTCCTGCTTTTGGACTTCTCCATCCGTCCTGAAACATGAGGTGCTGCAGGATTCACTTAGTGCCCACACACAAGCAACTTGGAAATGCAGAGGAAATAATATGTGGCAAACTTTTGAACGGGAGACAGAAATCAGTGAATGGATATTTCTCCCTTCCTCTCTTAGATGAACCTTCCTAAAAATCAGTTTCTTAAAAGAAAATCCCAAAGGAGGAGAAATCCTGTCCATTTGATGCCTCTTACCTATCTTCTTTGTTCTTTGCCTCATTCCCCCTTCCCTCATTGCTGGGATTGTACTCTGGAAGAAAGTAACATAGAAGTCTTTGCCTCAGGCTCTGCTTCTTGCAACCCAGGCTAAGATGGAGAGTAAGAGCTTATAAGCACCATCAAGACAGAGGCCAGAAAGTCTGTAGATGAAGCAGCCAGTGAAACATTTCTAGCAGGCATGGCCGTGGCCCAGGCCATTTGAGAAACTATAAATCTAACATACAGTTTGTAGCCATTTATGTTCCAGCATGGACATTCATTCCTCCTGCAAGTCCCCTTCCTGAAGCAACAACAGAAGCCTTCAATCAAGTTTACCAAATACAAAAATGCCTCATGAAAATGGGGTTCTGTGGACACCAGCTGAGAGGTGAATTCCATACCTTGGTCAACAGAACAGGACAAAGGCTCCACACACGGGATGCTTGGACGAGACATGACTGGAATTTAGGAACAGGAACTCAGCATCAGAGGTAAACATAAGAACTTTAGCTTTCTGAGAATTTGCTTAGATACTGAAGATGACTTTGGGCTTTCAAAAGGCACAGAATGGGGGAAGCAAAGATCATTTTTAAGGAGCAGAAGGATTCCATCCAACATCTGACATATGAGCATCAGAGAGTATCCAAAATCAGACTGTATGGGTTTAAATTCATGGATTGTCTCTTACTGGCCGTGTGACCTTAGGAAAGTTACTTAATGTTTCTGTGCTCATGTGTCATGAATTGAAAGGTAGTTATAGTAATACAGAGTGGTTGAATGCATCAAATTAAAGGGCTCGGGCACATAGCAGTCACTAAGCAGTTTTCTATTTTATTATTATTTAGTGCCTTTGTTCAATAAAAATAAAAAGACCATACTTATAGTCATAGAATATCAGCTCTAGAAGAGTGCTCAGAGAATGTCAGGCCGGCCTCCACTCCTGTCCAGAAGGAGGAAGGGGCTTGCCCGGGGCTGTAACTAATCCAGGGTGAAGCCAGAGCCAAGTGTTCAAACACCTGTCCAGATCTTTTCTCTGCCTTGTGGAGCTTCTGCCAAATTCCCCCATACACCTGGAAATAAGACCACTACAGATCAGAAAGATAATAAGAAATGAAGGTTTCATTCTCATAATATGCCCCAAAGTCTCTGCCTGCTTTGCTGTCCTAGAGCATTTCACTCTGCCTCTCTGCATTAGTTAACCATGGTCCAGACCAGTGGTTTTTAACCTGTGATGTGCATCAGAATTATTTTGTGGGGAAGAATGTTAAAAATGCAGATTCTGAGTCTCTGCCCACCATCTACCAAATCAGAATGTCTGCAGGTGGAACCTGGGAACTGGAATTTTACGAAGCTCCTCTGTTCCATCTTCTGTACACTGAAGTTTCATTGCTATCAGCCTGAAGTTTCAACATCTCTATTTCTCACAGCACCTGGTTCCTCAACTTTAGCTTGGCATTTTGGGTATTAGGACACTTTCCAGTTGAAATATAACCCCCCACCATGATCATTTACAATTTCTAGCTCTGACATACTGCCAAGCTCTCTCTTGGATAGACTTTCCCATTCACCATGCCTTTGAAAGAGCAAGAGATCATATGTTCTGTTGAGTTAAGGCCTTTAGAATCCAAGATTTTGGAGACAAAGCAGCTCAAAACTAGAAGGGACATTGCACCTGATTCCAAGGCCAATCCAATTTGGAGATTTAGAGAAATAAGACAGCAAGAGGATCCCTTGGATACCGTTTGGCTAGAGAGGAGAGGTCTATCAAAGAGGATTTAGGCAAACCCCACACCTACGGACTGCCTGCCTTCCATCTCACCCCAAACCCCTCATCAAAACATCAGATAATACCTGTCATGTCCCTAATATCTATAAAAAGATAGCAGGTACAGAAGAATTAAAGTTAACAGCTACTTTTGTCTCAAGGAGGAAGAGAATTGATAAATGTGTCCTTGTGATAAGCTAGAGAGGGAAGGACATGAAACCTGTCCAAAGTGACAGGCGCTTTCTCTTTTTTTAAGTATGTATGTATGTATGTATGTATGTATGTATGTATGTATCTTGGGGGAGGGAAGAGAGAGAGAGTGCATGCAGGGGAGGGGCAGAGAGAGGGGGAAAGAGGATCCCAAGCAAGCTCCGCTGCCAGCTCCAAGCCTGACTCAGGGCTTGAACTCACAAACAGTGAGATCATGACCTGAGCCCAAACCAAGAATAGGTTGCTTAACTGACTAAGCCACCCAGGCGCCCCCAGAGTGATAGGAGCTTTATCACCGATTAAGGACTGATGTCCCCATGTGGCAGGGCCACACCTTGCTTCTACGAGTGGCCAGAACAGCTCACGAAAAAACATGTCCTCTCCCTCCTGATGTGCCACGAGACCCCTGCCCTGGCTCTGCTGGGCTTAACTGCAATGCAGCAGGGGTGGTGTTGGATCAACGACGGGTTGCGGCTTCCTCTTTCCTCAGTCCTATAGTTCAGGGTCTGGTCAGTGGCAACCCTAGGAGGTGGCTGGAAATGTACAGGCAGGGAAGTTTCTTTTGTCACAATGAATGGAGATGTTCCCAGCATCTGGCAGGCAGGGGCCGGGGCTGCTAAATTCTGCAGTGCAAGAGGCAGTCTATACGACAAAGAAATATCCCAGCAGCAATGCCAACTGCGCCCCACTAAGAAATGCTAGCAGATTGTGGCTTTCAAATTTTTTGGAACAGGACCCTTGGTCTCCCAATCCCATAAACACACATTTCTGAAGCAAAAGTTTCATTTGCCCTTACTACATGTCATGAGCTTAGGTACTTTCTACTCTGTTCTGTTCCACTGGATTAAAAAAAAAAAAAAATAAGACAGATTGATCAAAAACTATTAAATAGATTTTATGACCCATGAATGAGCCACCACCCATATTAGGGTGTGATCATTTCAAAATTATTTTTTTAAATGTTTATTTATTTATTGAGAGAGAGAGAAAGAGAGAGAGAGAGAGATCTCCACTGTGAGATCATGACCTGAGCTGAAATCAAGAGTTGGACGCAGAATTGACTGAGCCACCCAGGTGCCCCTCAAAATTCGTAATCAGCACCCGTGAGTGGAAATATGGAGTGAATCGCTCTGCAAGCATTAGTCATCTGCTCTCACCCTCACTACTTGACTTACAAAATCTCAGGGCTCAAGTGAAAGACCCAGTGACTTCTGATGAGCTAAACCAGTCTTGCTCCTTCTCCCAAAACCAGATGCCCAAAGAGAGACAAACAATTGTCCATTGCTAAGGCCTGGGGTTTTCACAGGGCCCTGCTCTGAGGCTGGAAGCCCATGTGTCCTGCATAGCCCCATGGGGGGTGGGGGGTGGGGGGCAGTGGGGAACAGATGGATACTAGCCATTCAAAGGTTTTATATCACAGTGGACAATGAAAACCAGCCACAGTGGGAGCGGAGTGGGGCTGAGGACTCTGAAGCTGAGAGGGCTTATGGGAGTATTTTTCACAGCCTGGCACCTACATCAGATGGGCAGCCTGGTTCTTTGATTCCAAACTTCCTGGGGCACCTGGGTGGCTCAGTCACTTGAGTGTCCGACGTCGGCTCTGGTCAGGATCTCACGGTTCGCGAGTTTGAGCCCTGTGTCGGGCTCTGTGCTGACAGCTCAGAGACTGGAACCTGCTTCAGATTCCCTCTCTCTCTCTCTCTCTCTCTCTCTCTCTCTCTCTCTCTGCCCCTCCCCTGCTCACACTCTGTCTCTCTCTCTCAAAAATAAACATTAAAGAAACAAAAACAAAAAAACACCTTCCCTGCCCACTCTGTGCAAGCAGGACCGGTTCTAATATGTGGGAAGAAATACAAGAATAGATGTCACCCACAAGGCCAAGGGCAGGGCTAGGCTTAAGAGGTAGAACCTGTGACACTGGTTGGTGGGACCACCAGCCACACTTTGACCCCTCCTGACCACTAACATGGATTACAACCTAAGTAATTGGATCCCTTTCTCTGACTGCTTCCTCTTATTCTTATTCCTACTTATTCTTACCACGTTCTTTAAAAAAAAATTTTTAACGTTTATTCATTTTTGAGAGACAGAGAGAGACAAAGCATGAGTGGGGAAGGGGCAGAGAGAGGGAGACACAGAATCTGAAACAGGCTCCAGGCTCTGAGCTGTCAGCACAGAGCCTGACGCAGGGCTTGAACCCACAGACCGCGAGATCATAACCTGAGCCGAAGTCAGACACTCAACCGACTGAGCCACCCCAGGCACCCCTATTCTTACCACATTCTTAACTACTGTCATATCAACATACTGCTTTAAAAATTTTTTTAATGTTTTTATTTATTTATTTTGAGGGAGAGAGAGAGGTGGGGAGGGGCAGAGAGAGAGGGAGAGAGAGAATCCAAGCAGGCTGTGCTGTCAGCGCAGAGCCCAAAGTGGGGTTCAATCTCACGTACTGCCAGATCATGACCTGAGCCGAAACCAAGAGTCTGATGCTTAACCAACTGAGCCACCCAGGTGCCCCTCAACATACTACTTTAAATGGCTGAAAAGACACCATTTTCACCATTAAATGGCTGAAAAGTGGACTCTGCCTGCCTCTCCATGGACAGTCCCTTCCTATCTTGGCTTATGCTTTTCCCACTTCCTGGAGTTAGTGACTCCGTGTTCTTACAGGTAGAGCCCTTGTGGAAAACACCACACACTCTCGCTGCAGGACCCTGGTGCCACCAAGGTCTGGTCGCCCCCTCCATGCCTCCCCGCACTGCTCCAGGCCCTGGGGAGCCCAACCCTTCTGGGGCTCCTGTTGAGGAGGGCACCTGTTGGGATGAGCACTCGGTGTTGTATGGAAACCAATTTGACGGTAAATTTCATATTAATAAAAAAAAGAATGACCTGTGAGATTGCAGGGTTTCCCACCAAACTACGGATAAAATAAAACAATGTCTTGTGCTGGCCTGAGCGGGCCATCTTGTTACCCTCATTTCCACAAAGGAGAAGACTGGAGGTCAAACAGCTAACTTTCTCAAGGCCAGCAGGTTAAGAAAGGGCAGAGCTGAAATTTGAACTTGGGTCTTCTGGCCTCATATCCCCCCCTTCACTCCACTGCCTCAGTATGGCCCCAGGGCTTTAGTCAAAACTCCGGCCACCCACCCGGCTATCCAGGTGACACACGGAAAGACAGCTGAGAGATTTTCACCTTCAGAGGAGAAGTTGCAGAAGAGTTGGGGACTTCCATGAGCGACGCAAGTTCCTGTAGCAAGGTGAGTCCAGGGAAATCCCAGCATGCATTTTTCACCACCTCCACATTTGCACTTCACAAATAGTGTTTGCCAAGGCGGACTGTTGCTGTTGGGGGCGGGGGACCTCGCTGCTTGCTCAGCGCATCGGCCCCCCAATTCCAAGAGCTGCCTGTGGTCTGAGAGTAAAGAGGAAGGATCAGAGCTGGTGCTGGCATCTTCAGCCAAGGACACCGTGCCCGAGGAGGCAGCAGCATGCTAAGGGAAGCCCACCACTGGGAGGCAGAGCCGTGAAACGAGACTCAGGGGCAGACCTCCACAGGGGCCCCTAATCCGTGGCTGTTTTGTGAAGGAGCCAGTGGCCTCTCTGCTGCAGAAATTCCTGGAAGTACTGGGGGATTAAGCCCAGAGAAAATGGCTGATGGCTATACTGATCACATGAGTCATCAAGAAAAAGGTTAAACTGTGCTTTGTGGGTTCTTTTTAGAAAAGCTCAGCAGTGTAAAACATTTCAGAAAAGACTCTCATCAAAAGCAAATAAAACAAAAAGTAACTTTTTAATTTTTTTTTAATTTAAAAGGGCAACCTTTAACGACTTAGAAAATTATCAGAGCAGCTCCTAGCCCAAGTTTTTATGTACATGTGTTACAAGGGATTTTTTTGAAGCTGAATTTCCTTTTTTTATGTTTGTGTACCTCATGAAATGGAACACCTACCTTCTTCAAAAGCTACTTTGAAGCCATAAAAATGTTCATACACTTTGACTCAGTAATCCCCTTCTGGGAAGCTGGCCTAAGAAAATACCCTGAAATATGGAAAAAGCCATATGCAGAAAAATATTCATCAAAGAGTTGCTTTAGTGAAAAACTGGAGGCAGCCCAAATATTCAAAAAAAGGAAAGAGAGGCTGGTAAAGTAAATTATGGTATAAACCTTGAAGAAATATTCTATAACCATTAAAAATGATGGGTATGGAGTTTATGAAGGATCACAGAAAATACTTATGATAAAGTATTGGGTGAGGAAAGTCTGGAACAAAATTTGCACACACAAGATTTGTAAAAACAGGAAAGGAACATAAAAATATAGTTGTCACTATGTCAAAGTGGTAGGCATATAAATTTTTACCTTGTTTTCAAATTTCTCTAATATTATTGTATCTCCACTTTAAAAAAAAAAAGTTTAATCCCTAAAAAAGCAGGGAAGGGAATAATAGACACTGTTCATGTTTTAAGTAGGAAGAAACATTAGTAGAGGTTAGGGGTAATTAAGATGGGAAATTGCCCATCTTATTGCCCAAATTATTAAGTGTTTTTAGAATGCTTTAATTTTTTATGAAATAAATATATAACATATGCAAAAGACAGTTTTGTCCAAGACACAAAAAACCCAAATTATATTACTATAGAAAGCATTCAGGGTTTAAAAGTTCTCTGATTTCTGTGTTTTTGGGTGGTTATGGATCCGCTGACAGGGGGCTTCTTATCAAGGAGCATTGAAATGATGCTTCATATCTCTCTACATTTTTATTTCATCTGTAGCACTCAGTATGACCTGATCAGCTGGATATGAGTGTTAGGTTTAGAAAACAAATCTCATTTTCTCCCTCTACCATCCAGAACACTTAGAATAATGGAAAAGTTGAAAGGAATTCAAGGTTATTCGTGTATAAATCTCCTTGGCAGGAACACATGTCACAGCAATGTGAGTGCAAAGTTGGGCATGCAGGGTCCCAGACCTGCTATGGAAGTGTGAATCTGGAGTCAAAGTCCTACCTGGGGACAAGACAAGGCTAGTGGACAAATCCAAATCCAAATACCCAGGAAAATACAAACTGGAAATGGAAATCAAAAGAACATAGTTCTTAACACCATTAAAAAAAAAAAAAAAGAAAAAGGAAACCCAGGGGCGCCTGGGTAGCTTAGTCAGTTAAGCACTTGACTTTGGCTTAGGTCATGATCTCACAGCTCATGGGTTTGAGCCCTGCGTTGGGTTCTGTGCTGACAGCTTAGAGCCTGGAGCCTGCTTCAGATTCTCTTTCTCTCTGCTCCTCCCGTGCATATGTGTGCACACACACTCTCTCTCTTGAAAATAAAAAATAAACATTAAAAAAATTTTTAAAAAGGAAACATAAAGACACCTATCCCAGTTATCTATTGTTGTGCAACAATATATCCTAAAATTTAGCAGCTTCAAACAAAAACCATTTTATTGTATTTCACGATCACGATTTTATGGGTCAAGAATTTTGGCAGGGCTCAGCTGAGAAATGCTTTTGCTTTTCATGGCCTCTCAGGGCACTCAGTGGTATTTGGCTGGAAAATGAGTCTAGAGGATCCAAGGGTTCCTTCATATGTCTGATGCCTGGGGAGTCTGGGAGAATAGGCTCAGCTGCTTGTGTTGACCACTGCTCCTGCATTAGGCTTCGCTAGTGTGGCAGTGTCCCTAGAGTGGTTGGCTGACTCATGTTGGCAGGTGGCATCTCCCAGAGCAAGCCTTCAGAGATAACTAGCCAAAAGCTGCAAGACTTCTAGCAACTTAGCTCAGAAGTTTCAGAACATCTCCTCCGTCACAAACTATTGGTCAAAACGTCACTAAGTCCAGTCCAGGTTCAAGGGCAGGGAATTAGACTCTGTCGCTCAATGGGAGAGACAGAAAAGAATCTGTGTTCACCTCTAGTCAATCACAGCAACGTTCTACATGAATCAAATCGGGAGGGAGATTGCAGCGAGCAAGCAATGCAGGCAAAGGCACCAAGGTGGAGTTTATGCCTATATTCATCGTGATGGTGTAAATTGGTACCACACTTTGGGAAGGGACCTTGTCCATATGTACAGAATGTATAAAATCAGAGGAAGGCTGTAGGGATGCACTAAGAATTCGCTCTCCCTGAAGCCGGGCTTTCTTGGTCCTGGCTGCCCCTAGCCTCACCTGGAGGGTTTCAAAAACACTCATGCCTAATCCCACTCCCAGAGATCCTGAAGCGCTTGGTCTCAGGCATGGCCAGAGGTGAAGGGATCCTTAGAAACTCTCCAAGTGACTCCAGTGAGCAGCCAAGGCTGTGAATTCCTGCCATGGGGGCTTGTGATACTCACCATAAAATTCAAGTAAATGAATAAAATCAGCTTTTTCCTTATTGCACTTTTGGGCCAAATGCAGCTGGAAGAGGTTCTAGGGTCCAAAGATTTGGGAGCTTAAAGAAAAATTTAACTCCTCAGACATGAGGGTCAACTCTGGAATGTTGTCACATGGTCAGAGTTTGGAGATTTTGCCAAAACTGGTTTAAGTTTACTTTTTTTTTTTTTAATAACATGGTGAATAGCTCTGTGTTGATTCCCCCTTCCCCTTATTATTTTGCAATGGCTCTTACTCAAAGACTTGAAAAAGTGATGTACCATGTCCCCTTGATATAGATGTCTAAGAATAAATTAGAAAACATTTGAAATATATTTAGAAAAAAGTGCCATTTTGTGCTACAAGGATTGAGGGTCTATAGAAAGACGCCTTTCAGAATAAATGTCAGGCATTCTTTCAGGATGAATAAGTCTCTACAGAGGCCCCATCACGACCAGTCAGTTCACCCTACGATTCAAGTCATAACTGCTCGCTGATTTTGCGCGAGGCCTTCTGGAATGGGGTTGGGGCTCCAACACACTCATGGATGACATAGAAACTCTTGGTCCTGTCCTGAGAAATTGATGCTTTCTTTCCTTTCACAAACCAGAAGGATCTGGCAGTGTTTTCTCAGACTTCTCTTTTTCTACTCTTAGAATCTTTGTGCCCCCTTGGATCTGATGAACAAAGGTTACAGAGAAAAAAAAGTATGACATATAGTGCAGTGGTTCTCGAAGTGTGGTCCTTAGACCAGCAGCATCAGCACCACCTGGGAACTTGTGAGAAATGCAAACTCTCCTGCCCACACAGCAGACCTACTGAATCAGTTATTGTAGGATGGGGTCCAGCCATCAGTGTTTTAACCAACCTTCCAGGAAGTTCCAACCCACTAGAGTTGGGAACCACTGATTAAGCACACAGACGGAGCATGAACAGCCTTTGTCTCAAATGCCAGCTTATTACTTGGTTAAGTAACTTCACCTCTCTGATCCTGTTTCCTCGTCTGTAAACTAAGAATACTAGCACTTACCACTGCAGGGTTGTTTGAGGATGTAGGGAGTAGATGCAAGCAGACTATATAGCACTGTTCTTTGCAGGGCCTGGATGAGGGTGAGGCAGGTGAGGCATCTGTAGTCCTGTAGGTATCTCTTTAAATTCTGCACCCACGGAGGATTCACCCACTTCACCCTAGTCCCAGCCCTGGTTCTTGATATTCCAAAAGGGCTCAGTAAATGGTTGGTACTGTTATATTATTGAGGAATCTGAGGTTTTATCCATTTTCAGGGCCTTGGCCAGGCAGAGTTCCAAAATCAAAGTCTTTAAACAGTTTGGTGTAGAGGAAAGAGCATTGGCTTTGGAGTCCACAGGCAAGGGTCTGAATATCAGACTGATATCTAGGAATATCAGTCAAGGAGTGAGGTGCAGAGCGGAAAAGGGGCAAGCTCAGTTGCCCAAGAGAGCCTTCTTTCACTGGGCGGGGCTCTTTCTTCTCTTCTCCTTCTTTCTGAGAAAAAGCAGAGGCGACTGCTGAGTTTGGACTCTCCCATCCAAGAACCATTCCTCATTGAAAGTCTTAGCATATTAAGAATAGAAGGGGAATAGAAGGAGGGCTCTTCTATCTGTCAAAGGGTACCCATAGAACCCACTGCCAACATCTTCCTTAATGGTCAAAACTGGTCCCTCTCCTCAAAGGATCAGGAACAAAGTGAGCATGTCTCACTGCTCCTCTGTGAGGTACCAGAGGTTCTCATTAGTCCCTTAAGCTAGAAAAAGAAATGAAAGGCACCCAGATTGGAAAAGAAGTAAAATTGCCTTTATGCATAGATGCCATCATGATTGTCTATAGAGAAATTCTGACGGAATCTTCTCTAAAGCTACTAGAACCAAGAAGTGTGATCAGCAAGGTTGCAGGATATCAGATCAACACACAAAAATCAATTTTATTTCTATACATCAGCAATAAAAAGTTGGTACTTGAAATTTAAAAACACTGTCATTTATAACAGCCTAAAAGGTACAAAATGCATAGCTATACAAATCTGGCAAAAGAGGTGAAAGGCCTGTACTGCAAACTATAGAGCACTGCCAAGGAAATTAAGCAAGACTTAAATCAGTGGAGAGATAGCCCACGACCTCATCCAAGGGCATGAAGACTTCCCCTGTTGTTTTCTTCTCAGAGTCTTCTAGTCTCAACTCTTACATTTGGGTCGTTGATTCATTTTGAGTTAGTTTTTGTATATGGCGTTGAGGCAGGGGTCCAACTTCATTCTTTCTCATGTGAATATCCTGTTGTCCCAATGCCATTTGTTGAAGACCCTGTTTTTCCCCCATTGAATGGTCTTGGCACCACTGCAGAAAACCGATTGATCATAAAAGTGAAGGCTTCTTTCTGGACTCTCAAATTCTGTTCCACTGCATAGATGTCTGTCTTTACAATAGTACTGCACCATCTTGTTTGCTGTAGATTTGTACTAAGTTTTGAAATTGTGACGTTACTCTTTTTCAAGATTGTTTTGGCAGTTTTACTTTTGGACAAAGACATAAAGGTAGTTTTTGACAATGATATAAAGGTAGTTCAGTGGAAAAAGCACAGTCTTTTCAAAAATAGAGTTGCAGAAAAATTAGATAACCATATGCCCTTGGTTTTCACTTTCTTGTTCCTATTACCCCTGCTTTTGGCTCAACCCTTATTTTCTTAAATGCATCTATTCTTCTAGAAGTCATTTCCTTCTTTTCAAAAACATAAATTTAATTAACTTTAATTAAATTTAAGTCTCCTCAGTCTGTGCTTTCTCTTTTTGTAGACTGAGCCTGATCTCCCCATTCATAGATTATTTCACAAAACCGCAAGTGTGAGCAGCTTAAAAGGAAAGACTGATGGGAGTGAAGAGGTAGCCTGTGAATCTGTTCTCTGTGCCTTCCTGAGACAAATGGCCCTCCCTCTGATGGCTGGCTCTGGGGAAGGGCGTGAGAAGCTACAGCTCTAAGAACTCGGGCACCTGCAAGGCCATAGAGCACAGAGCAACATCTCTCACTTGGTTTCTGAGGGAGTAAGGCCACTCAGCCACTTTGTCCATTAGCATAACATATGTCTACATGACACAAATCAAGAATCTAGTGCACACGGGTGGCCAGCTAAGCTGTGCCAACAGGCTCAGAAGGCCCAGATTTGGCCATTGGTGAAATGGGAAATACCAGGAGAATTCTGTGCACCACAGAGTTCTCACAGTGTGGCCCCCAGTCCAGCAGCATCTGTATCACCTCAGACAGAAATCAAAGAATCACCTTGTTAGAAATCAAATTCTCAGGGCGCCTGGGTGGCTCAGTCAGTTGAGCGTCCGACTTTGGCTCAGGTCATGATCTCGCGGTTTGTGAGTTCGAGCCCCACACCGGGCTCTGTGCCGACGGCTCAGAGCCTGGAGCCTGCTTCGGATTCTGTGTCTCCTTCTCCCTCTACCCCTTCCCCACTTGTGCTCTGTCTCTATCAAAAATAAATAAAATATTTAAAAAAAATTTTTTTTAAAGAAATCAAATTCTCCATCCCCACCCCAAATCTAATCAAATTCTCAGGTCCTACCCCAAACCCATTGAGTCAGAAACTCTGGAATGAGGCCCAGCAATTCATGTTTTATCCAGCCCTTCAGGTGATTCTGATGCCCCCAGCAGTTAAAGCGCTTATCCGCTGGCACTAAATTACCAAAATTTCATATCCTGCATCTGCCATTTGCCACCAGTTACTTAAAATCTCTGGGTCTCAGTGCCCTCATCTATTCAGTGATGATGATTTTGGTACCAGATTCTTCAAGGTTCTTGTTCATGTTAATGGAACAATCTATGTAAATTACTTAGGAAGCAATTAATAATCATTAGCTTATAAATGTGAATTTCCTTTGCCTTCCCTGTTTCTGAAAATTCATTGTCACATGTAATCATTGTGTAACACTTCTTAAAATCTCTCAGAGGAATTTGCATGATGGCCTTACTTGTTTATAAGTAGCAAAGTAGGTATTGTGGTCACCTTCATTGTACATGGATACAAACGGAGGCCCAGATGGTGAACTGTCTTTCCAGGGTCACAGTGATAAAGTCATGGATCTGAGACATAAATCACTTCTGACTGGAACATCTGTGTCTTTCGTCACATCCTGAGTTCTCAGAGTGCAGGCCTGAAACCTCAGTTGACACAGCTTTAACTGTTTTAATCAAGGTACCTGTATTTATCCCTTACAGGAAGAAAGATTTATCCCTTAACGGTGATGCAGATCGTTATATATAAAGCTCTTTGCAGGACCCGCCTTAGCACCATACTCACTGCTCTCCAAGAGTCCTCACTCCTCAAAGGGGAGAAGCTGTCTGGTGAGGTGGACCAGGCTTAGTCGGCTCCACCTTCTGGCTCCTTCTGGCTCTCTCGCCTAGCTGAGCATATGACCTTGAACAAGGCACCTTGCCTCTTAGAACTTCCTTTTCCTTTTCTGTAAAAGGAACCCTGCCCAGTTCCCAGAACAGCCTTGTGTCTCAAACGAAATGGTAGATGTGGATGGACTTTGCAAACTGTGAAGTGCATGCACAAGTGTGAAGTTAGGAGTTGCAGCAGTGGCAAAGGAAGAGTTTGCTGAAGACAAATACTGCCAGCCCCTCCGGCATGCAACAGCCCTGTGGTCTGGCAAGGCCAAAGCACTGTGGAGCTGGTGGGAGGTAGGTGGGGACCGGTGGAGAATTATCAGGGTGTGTGGTCTGACCCTTGCTGGGGAGCGGCCTGCAGGGCAGGGGGGAGCTCAGAGACCCTGCCAGGCAGAGCCACAGGCATATGCCAGCACAGGCAGGAGCCATCAGCTGCGGGAACCCCTCTGTGGCCCTGGTTGCTGACTAGCCAAAGGTGTTCTCCTATCGCTTGGAGTGAAACAAACTCTCGTCCCAGCTGCCAGTTCCCAAGAAGACCCTGGGTGAGACCCTCACTTCTCTGGCCTTCGTTCTACAACACAAGTGGCTGGTTCCCACCTATCCCACCATGCCTCGGATTATGCCTCCTTCATCTCGTACTTACATCTGAAAGTTTCTCTACCAATAGCCTTTCCTGAGTAAGGACGAATATGTTTGCCCTTTTGCAATATTGAAAAGCACACGAGTGAGCTTCCAGGAAACTGTTTCCTAGTGGCTGAGGGTTGGGGCTGGGGAATCAGTCCGCCTGGGTTGGAATCCTGGCTGACTGCGCATGTGGCCTCAGGCATCTTGGACCCTTCCTTTCTCCATAAGTAAAACACAGATCATACAACATCCCCACTTTACTGGGTTGGGGATTAGTGAGATGATGTGTGTCAAGGGCTGTGCCCAGCTAATGGCAGAGGATAAGCTCAATGAAAAGCTGTTGTTATATCTAGCAACACCAAGGTACCACCCTGAGTTGATTTCAGGAAAACACAGAGATTCCTGATATTGTTAGAAGCCTGTGAGCACACACAGGGGCCATCTGCTGTGCCTTTGGGGTTTGTGAAAGAACTGGAAATAGTCTCAGGACCCCCAGTGCCCAGGTCCCCTAACCTGGGAACTACTGGCCAAAAGAGTCTTCAAGCTTCTTCCAGCTCTGACAGCATCTCAGTTATGTTGAAGGTCAGCCAAACCCCTTAAAAGCAATCCATGTGGTCAGTGGCAGCTGGGCAGCGGTGAGTCCAAGGCAGACTCCAAGAAGAGCTGCCGCAGCCGAGTACTGTCTCCAGGGCCAGGGCCCCTCGAGAAGAATCACACATCAGAGGGAAGCTTGCAGCCTCCTGTTCAGCTCATCCAGGAACTGAATCTCCACACCCCCTCCCACCTCTCTGATCTGAAAAAGCCAGGAGAGAGGAAGTGGTTATTTCAAAGGCTGGGTGAGCCCCCCTTGCAAAGGGTCACAAAGCCTGAGCCTCGAGTCCCCCAAGGCACTGCTGAAAGAGAGCACTTTGCCTGTTTCCTTCCCTTCATGTCCCCCTTCCTCTCCTTGAGGGATTGTTCTAAATATATATCTTAGAGGTCAAGATACAGGATGGCAAGGGACAGAAACCTAGCCCCTAAAGGTGGAGAGAAAACTCAGGAGTTGGGTGGGGTGGGAGCGATTTGAGGGGGCCAGCCATGCTGGTGAGATCTTCCAAGGCAAATGCCACAGCTACACAAGCCTCCCCTCTGCGATGCCTTCACACTCTTCTCTCTCTGGGTACTTACACAATCCACAAGACAGCCAGGGAAGGGCTTCTATTACCTTTATAAAGAGGAAGAAACTGAGAGCCAGAAAGGAGGCAATAACAATACAAATCATAGCCAACTTTTATTGAGCACTTACTAATTTGCCAATAGGCACTAAGAACTTTGCATGTATTAGCCAATACATTAGGATGTATTTAATCCTTACAAGAATCCTACGAGGTAGGTATTATTATTGCCAAATGCCAATTACAGGTAAGGAAATGAAGGCACAGAAATGTCAAGTAACTTCTGTTCTGTCAGACACCAGAGCCCACATTTGTAATCACTGGCTCTACCAGCCCTGCCAAAGAACTATAGGAGTCAGTGGCAGGGCCAAGAGCCAAACCAAGCTCAGGGCTATATCCCTGTACTCCTCTGTGGTCAACATAAGGATGGCTATTCTAACCATCACATCTATACAGAAATAAAAGGGCCAGCTGTGTGGGAAGGAGGGGGCTTTCCATCACTGAGGGGCATCCCATCCCAAACTCCATGATCACTCAGTGGGGTGTTAAGGACATGGTAGGGGTCGGACCTAAGGTTCCTCCCAGACACGAGCATCTACAGTTCCAGTCTGGAAGACAATCAACTGAAGTTGCTGAACAAACCTCCAAAAGAGATTTCCAGGTCCCATTTTTCCTTCCATCTCCTGTCATTCATTCCCTCTCTTGTGCTATGATTTCCTAAGAGCCTACTATGTGCCGGACTCTGTGTCATAGAAGACGGACCAGACAGACACAGCCCCTGCCCTCCAGGAGCTGATACCCTGTGACCCACACAACCAGTGGCCTTCCTGAAACTTCCTCTCCTATACCAAGATCTCCCACTCTGGACCTTGGCTTGTTCTGCTTCCCTGCCACCAACTCCTGCTGAAATCAAACCCAGCTCAAACGCCCTTTCAGGTATTCCCAACAGCAATGCCACCGCTACCCGGCTCTAGACTGCAAGGCGTGAATGTACCTCACGGGCAGCCATGCTGACCTGCTTTGTATTTTTGGTAGATGTCATGGGGATGGGGAGTCCTTCCACAAGACCACAGGCCCATGGACAGCAGGGATTGTGTCCTACCTTGGCTTTCCAATGCCAGGCGTCCTGGCACAGACAAGTAACTCATTCACTCACTCATTCATCCAACAAATATGCACTGAGCACCTATGATGTGACAGGCACTGTTCCGCCTCTGGGTCTACAACAGTGAACAAAATGGGCCTCAAGCTCTGTCCTCATTGACATTCTAGCAGCAACGGCTAGGTGGGCAAATCAATCACTGATGAATATGCGCCAAATCCTGAAAACTCCTTTTGAGACCCAACACCTAGACAAAGGTACATTTTAGGATCGTTCGTATATCCACAGGCCAAGTATTTATCTAAACTAAGTGAGCTCTTGAAGGAAGCTTACCTTCCTCTGCGGTGTGAGTATTTAAAAACCACCGGAAAGGGATTGTGTTGGAATTAGTCTTCGCAAGACAGCCTGGCTTTGGGGATCCAAAGCCATTGAGATATTAGTCTGAGGCTCGGATAAAAAAAAATAAACTAAACTTTAGAGTCACAGAAATGACTCAATTTGAGGAAACACCAGGCCCAGGGACAGTAATAAGAAAAATAATCACAGCAAACACTTACACAGCATGGACTGTGTGCCAGGCCCAGCAGAAGCCCCTAATTCCCGACAGATGACAGGGCTGTCGGAAGGAAAGGGAGGCCACGAGAGGGGTGACCCTGACAGGAACCGTCCCTTGAGACTGGGCCATTGTTCACTTGGGCTCCAACTGTCCCATGATCTGCAGCAAGCTTGCCAGCCAGTGCCTTTGAAATTCCCTGGACTTCAGTGGCAGAAAAGACAGATCTTTGCAAGTGAAAGGAAATTTGATTCCTTAAAATAGAAAAATTGTGCTCAGGGAAGGAAATTCCCTAGAACTATAGAGGCGTCTTTACTCCCTGAAAAGATTAAGAAGTGCATTTACTGAGCACCTATTATATGCCAGGCAGTGTGCTAGGACCTGATGGAAACTGTCATTTACTCACGGCTGGGTGCTATTCTAGTGTGGGGCCATAGCCAGGAATGAATGAAATAGATTCTGCCAGTCCCCAGGGCTGACATGCAGCCAGGATGTCCCTACAGAACTGTCCCACTTATCAAAATATTTACATGTTTCTGTTCTAGCTGGTACAGAACAGCTGCCCTGAGTCCCTGGGCGCCCATTCCCTGCCCCAGCTGCCCCAGGCCCTCTTCCCATCCTTCTCCCCACATCCCTATGATCCAACTACTCAGGAGTGGGCTCAAACACAACCGGGAGCCCAGAAAACCTGGCGTCCATCGGTGGCCCAGCCTGATCTGCTTGGCCAGTGTCTGTTAAATGTTCTGTTTGCCACCCCTTGCCTGGCTCTCATGGATCTCCCACCCAGTGGGTACTTCGCGTAGCCCCCAGCAGCCCTGTGAGGGGGAACCATGAACCCTCTCATACTCCTTCCAGCTCCTTAAATGCCACTTCTCCCCAAGCTTCCTTCCATAGCCGCTGCCTTTGTATTCCTCACCATGTCCTGTAGGGAGTTGATTCCAGTGGTCTGGTTTCCTACCTACTCACAACCCCCTGAATTTGTTTCTCCAGCCTGGACCCCTCTCCTCAGCTGGTCCTATGGCCAACTACCTCCTGGACATCTCCCTGGGAGGTCCGCTGCCACCTCAAGCCCAAGGTCTCCCCAAATGACTGAGGTCAGCTTCTTTCCCAGACCTTTCCTCCTCCCCGCCCCCCCCTCCACACATCCTGCTGCGTTCCCCATTCCTCTTATTCAAACACACATGCATTCAGGGCAGAAACACCCACAGAGCATCTGTTATGTGCCAGGCATGGTGCCTCACATTGAAGATGAGGGAGGAACGAAGACAAACCTTCAAGAAGCCTGCAGTCCATCAGGTGCCCAAGCTAGAAGCCTGAGCATCACCTCCGACTCCCCCATCGCTCACCCCTGCAGGAATGAGGAGCAAATCCCACAGCTGGCTTCATTCCCTCCATCTCCCCTGCCAAGGCCTGAGCCCAGATCCTCACCTGTCTCATCAAAGTGACTCCCAGCCTCCCTCCTGTGGGGCCCTCTCCAGTTCTCTGCAAATAGCCAGAAGGACACCTCTAGCACACATCCAAATCTGCCCTCTCCTTAGCTTAGAGCTTTCCATGGCTCCTCATTGCCCTCAGGAGGAAGTCCACGCTCTCTGGCCTGGCATTCAAGTCCCATCCTGGCCTCTCTTGATCCAGCAGGGTTGCCCTAGTAGGAAATGAGCTGTGGGTGGTGAAGCCATTAATTCCCAACCACCCTTCTGACTTCTTATCAGCCAGGATACACATGCACACAGAACCCGTACACACACAGAGACACACAGATACAGACACACACACACATACTCAGATGTGCCCTGGGCCATAAACAAGCAAGTCTATTTACACTGACATACATGCACACAGATGTAGTTGTCAGATTTAGCCAGTAAAAACATAAGGTGCCCAACTGAACAACAAATCATTTGTTAGTGTATCTGGACCGTACTTAGGCTAAAATATAATTGTTTATCTGAAATTCAAATTTAACTGAATATTCTGTATTGTACTGGGGGACCCTACAAATCGAAAAAGATCTACAAAGACTTCGATCCCCCACAGAACACGGCTTGCACACTTAACACATATTACACGCTTACAGTACAGTTCATGTGTGAACGTGGACCTCACACTGTCATGCCTCCACGACTAATGGGCATCTCACCGCCTGAGACAGAACCATGGCAGGGCCACGACATTGGCCAGCTGTGGTGAGCTCTTCAGGGAAATGTTTATTCTGTGAACAAATGCCTAATTGACAGGAATTCCTGGACATCCAGCTCCAGAAATGTTGTGTGCCTGGAGTAGTAATCCCTGCGGAAGCCAGGCTTCCACTGAGCACAAAGCCCTGGCTATAGGAATAGCAGTGGCATGAGGAGTCTGTGGGACTTGAGCCTCTGAACCTGACTGACTTCAACACATCTGTACTGTGTGTCTTTGGGAAAGTCACTTAACCTCTCCTAGCCTCTATTAGCTCATCAGTATAATGGAAGTGTTCCCTTAATAAACCAGCACCTCAGGGTTATGGTGAGAACTGTTAAATGACATATGCATGTGAAAGACTTTTTTAGAGTTTTGGTAAGAATGAGTACCTGTAAATAGACACAAAATCAAACAGATGCTAACTGCAATTGGATTCAGGGATGGAGTGGCCCCTCAGGTTGCAAGTGTAGCACAGAAGAGCAAAAAGGGGATAAAACATTGGAACAATTAAATTCAGGCAGTTGAAGAGGGTGGGAGGAAAGTTTGGGAGGGGAAGGATATGGTTATGGCATAGATGGTGGTGACAGTTGCATGGGTGTATACTTACCTTGAAACTCATTAGATTGTATACACTAAACATGGGCAGCTTTTCGTATGTCATACATACAAAATGGTATGTCAGTCATACCTCAATAAAGTGGTTTTAAAAATAATAAATTTAGGGGTGCCTGCCTGGGTGGCTCAGTAGGTTAAGCGTCTGACTTCGGCTTAAGTCATGATCTCACGGATTGTGAGTTCGAGCCCCATTTCAGGGTCTCTGCTGACAGCTCAGAGCCTGGAGCCTGCTTCAGGTTCTGTGTCTCCTTCTCTCTCTGCCCCTTCCCCACTTGCACATGCACGCTTTCTCTCTCTCTCTCAAAAATAAATAAACATTAAAGAAAATTTAAAAAAACAATGAATTCAGGCATTAGTATGAATTAATTACTATAGTCACATCCAAAATAGGTTAGGTTCAAAATTCAGCACAAACAGGGAAACTGCATATGTTCAAAACACTTTGAAACTCTCTAGGATTGCATATACCATGTTGCCCAAGGTCAAATAACAATTCTTATGCAAACTAGAAATTGAGGACCACTGAAATAAAATGAAGGCAGGGACAAAAGGAACTTCTATATGCAAATGTTTGGGCATTTTCTGCTTTTAAAGTGACTAGCAAATCTCTAGAGGTAAATGGTGGGGGTGGAGAATTCAAGAATTCCTTCTTGTCTAACTCTCTATTCTTTTTAAAACATTGAGCTTCTGGGGCGCCTGGGTGGCGCAGTCGGTTAAGCGTCCGACTTCAGCCAGGTCACGATCTTGCAGTCTGTGAGTTCAAGCCCCGCATCAGGCTCTGGGCTGATGGCTCGGAGCCTGGAGCCTGTTTCCGATTCTGTGTCTCCCTCTCTCTCTGCCCCTCCCCCGTTCATGCTCTGTCTCTCTCTGTCCCAAAAATAAATAAAAAACGTTAAAACATTGAGTTTCTATATGGTAGACATTAGCACTGTCCACCAATGTTTCTGATTATTTTCCACCTGCAAACACAATAGGATTGGATGTCCCTGCTTTCTTGAACTTAGGAGAGACCACATTACCTGCTTGGGACAATGAAATGTGAAGTGATGTGCGTTACTACCAGGCAAAGCTTTAAAATACTTGGAAACAATTCTTCATCTCCTCCTTCCTATGCTACAGTGACCAACAACATTCCAAATGGTGAACTCTGAGTATCCAAGAGAGGCCAGTATAGAGCAGAGACCCCACAACCTACAATGGATGTGTAGCATGAGTGAGAAATGACCCCTGGCTCTTTTAAGCCTTTCATATTTGGGAGTTGTGTGTTACTGCAGCAAGCCCCAGCTCATCCTGACTACTATGCTCCATAACATTACTACATATAAATAGATTTGTCTGTCGTCGTAAATATTTTTTAAGTGGCATTACATTATATATTGGGAGGAAAGTTCTAAGTAACTTTGTAAGTTAAATGAGCCTAGTGCAAAATCACGGCACTTATGCACTGCCCAGTTTCCTTCCAAACAGAATCTGTAGCAGCTCAGCAAGTCAAAATACATACTGGCAGACAGAGTAGCTAATATAACAATGGAGAGATGGGAATCCATTCAGAGAAAACAGGAGAGGATTGTACCTAGAAGATTTGCCAAAAGCCAGGAATGAAATATTGTATCATGGATCAGTGAAAACATTTAGGAGTGGATAATAGAAGAAATTAGTACCAAAAAGTTCTGGACAAGAGGGCTGGGAGGGAGGTATGTTTACTGAATGCCTGCTGTGTGCCAGATACTGTGTTACATGCAGCGAAAATATAATTTCTTTACATATTGGTCTCACTAAAACTCAATGAAGTAGAAACTGAGGCTCAGAGAGGTCAAATAAGTGGTCAAGTTCATACAGTGGCAGGGCAAGGATTCAAACCCATGTTGGCCGTGCTCTTACACAGATGCTCTTATTGGAGCCATAGGGAGGCTGAGTTTGGCAGGGCTCACTGGCCACCATTCACTCCAGGCACGGTTGAAATTTAACGAGGCAACAAGCTTATGCTCAGCTTCCCAACGGCTCAGATGGGAAGGTCTACTGAAGGGAACCAAGGTGTCCAGAGGCTCAGTCCCACACAAGGCAGCCCTGCTTATGACCTCTTGCTCTGCACCCACAAGGGTCCCAGGCTTCTTGGGAGTGTCCTCCGAGGAAGAAGCAGCATTCCAGGACCAGATGCAGACAGCTGTGTGCTTCCTGCCGCCTCTGGTGACTCATGCTGGGACAAGAAAGCCGCTTTTTTCCTGGATTCCCTGTCCCCAAATCCTAATCTGGGGAAAGCCTCCTTAAGCTCCCTGAACACAAGACTCTGTCTGGGTGGCTGGCGCACGAGAGGGGTGGAGGCCAATGACGTTCAGAACAAAGAGGAAATTCAGGGCGGGAGATCGTTTTCTCTCCCTGGCATGCCTCCTGCGGCCATCTGGCTGAGGGGGCTGTTATTCAAACCTCTGGATCACGGACTGTTTGTTTTTTAGGAGTTTGCAGCTGATTATTTTCATCAAATTCCCTACAACCAACTGCGTTGGCTCCCTTCACGGGCAGACCTGTGCAGCCAGCACGTCCTCTCGGCTGGGTTCACGGTTCCCTCACAGGGAATGAGCAGCCTCGCTCTTCCCTGAGTGGCCACTGGGCCAGGATGGGGCCATCACCTCTGGATACCAGGGCCAGGCCTCCAGATGTTCCAGCTGATGTCACCTGTAGAGACTGGCATGGAAAAGGAGCATCTGAAAGATCAGAAAGCCCCTGGTGGCCAGACCAGCTCCAGTGGCCTTTGGTTTTGTCATCCCAGTTCTGAAAAGGCAGCACCGACATTTTCTGGGCATCTCCAGAAAGGTGGGATATAAAGAGCTCAGAGAGGTCCGTTATTCATGCTGTAGGGCAGCTGAACCTCCATTTCCTCTCCTGGGGCTTGGGGACAGTAAAGCTTTATGTCTCTGGGCTGTTGTATGCAAATGCATACACACACAGTGACATATGTAAAAGGCCTAAGACCATGTCCGTGCACAGCAGGTTCTCAGTAAAAACTATGAGTTCCCATCTCTCATTTCTTCAAGGATATGATACACTGGCCTTTCCACTCCACTGGCTCCAAGGATAAGTGAAACAGCTGGGGTTCCTCACTGTGGGGACAGGATGCAGAGACTGAGGGCTTTCCTCCCAGAGGTGATAGGAATAGCCCACGTCTTCAAAGAAACTGGGTGATAACTCTTTACCCAGAAAGTCAAATCCAAGTGGTTTGGTAAGATGTGAGCTCAGTTACTCAACATGCCTTCTGGATGTCAGCCTGTCCATGGGGTCAGACAGATAGACCCGGGCAGCTGGATGGGAGCAGAAACCAGTTGTTCTGCACGAGGAAGTTCATGTCTCCTCTCCTGCGGGAGTCACACAAGCCCTGTGTGAAAGTCTGGCAGCCCCTTACCTAAGAAGAAGGTTCCCTAAGAAGGTTACAGCAATTTCTAAATCAAACATTATTTTTCATTCTTTGTATCTTAACTTCTCAGAGCTTCTCATTTCTGCCTTTAGGAAGTGAGAGAAACAGGGTATCCCTACAATGCCTTGCCTGGCTCCCCACTCCCAACCGTCTCTGCTCCCCACAGCTGAGGTGGCCCCAGATCCATGGTGCCACCTTTCCCCAGGGTGCTCAGAGGACTCAGCTCCGGTGGGCTGGGCAGCTGAGCCAGCAGGGAAGGGCTTTTGACCCCCTCCTGGTGTCAGTCCCAGCTCTGCAGCCCATTCCCTCAGGACCACTGGAGTCCCTAACCCAGAGACTTGAATCCTGACCCTAAACCTCAGGCTTATGGCTCCCAGACCACCTCAGAAGCCACCCACTTTCCTAGAAACTCCCACCGTGCCCCCTCCTCAGCCCCTGGTTACAGCTCTGGCAGCTGCAGGCCCTTCCCTGGACCTCCAGACACTATTACTTCTGGCCCAGCTCCAGACGGAGCTCCGTGCAGTGCAGCTGAACGGACCCACACTAGCTCACCTGAAGCAGCATCTCACTGCTATGGTGCCCGAGGGGTCCTGTGCACAGGAGGAACCCACTGCACACAGGACAAGACGGTTATCAGAACAAGCGAATGACAGTGTAATGTAAGAACTGCAGTAGAGGCACGCAGAGCATGGGAAGGTTGTCCTAGAGAAGATGAATCCACTCCACCCCCAGGTGTGGGAAGGGGGTCAGGGAAAGCTCTGGGGAGCCAGTGCTGTCCAGCTAGGAGTCCTGTTCCCCTAGAGCAGGAGACCAGAGTGGGACAGCCAATTTCTCATTGATTCAATGGTCACTTCTATCTTTACCATAATCTGTCCCATTGTGGCCGTCTACTCCTGATTCACTTAATTTTACCTCTCAACTACAAATTCAAGGCAGAAGCTTGTCCTGAGTTTAAAACTCTGGATTTTCTTTAGTACAACAGTTAGGGAGACCTGGGTGTGGAATCAGAAACCCTTGATTGAAGCCTTCCATCTCTTGATCTTTAGAAGTGACTCTGACCACTCTGAACCTCAGTTTCCTCATCAGAAAATCAGACAAAATAATTCCATCCAGGGCAGTTGCACAGTTCAGATGAAATAATGTGTGTGAGCCAACTTCATGAATTGGAAACCCCTCTGCCCATGGGAGAGTTTATCATGGCAGCAAGACCTTCCCATGGACTGATCCAACAGCTTTCCAAGAAATGGAAGGAGCTACAAGAAAAACCCTGAATCTTAATTTTGCTCTGTTGGCATGCCTATAATTGCTGGGTTTGCTGGTCAACATGCACCTTATAAATGAACTCTTAGCGGGCTTGGCATTTTGCATCTGCATTCTCCTGCAACTGCTTTGCAGCAGAGAAATCCCACCTGAATGGCAAGGATACATACCCAAGGTCCCTCAGAATAGGCTTCTGACAGATGGGTGGGTGAGTCCAATGGCAATTATGGGAGGTTGGGGGTGTCATTTAGAAAAAAAGCAGGAGAAGGGAAGCAGGGAGAGAAGGAAGGAGGAAGGAGAGAGCTTGTTTGAGGGGAAGGAGACGCTCATGCTTGCCCAATGCTCAAGAAACCTTGGTGAAGGTAGCAGGTGCGTACATGCTGCTGACCTGCTCCCGACCTCTCCAAGGGAGGCCCGGGGGGCCTGGCTCTGGAGGGGAAACCGGAGCTGGAAGCGGCTTTCAATTACTTTTCAACGGCTGGCCATGGGAAAACAGGAAGAGAGCATTCAAAGCAGGGAGCTCTCAGAGGCAGAGCCTCTCAGAGATGGTGGGAGCCCCACTGACTCTGGTGGGGGAGGGGACACCTGCAGGAAGAAACACCAACCACCGAACCTGCTGCAAGGGTCCTGTCCTGCGCTTGGGCTGAACTGAGGGGACAGAAGGAGAAGCGTTGGATCTGAGTCTGGGAAGCTCACCCCTGATGCCTTGTGTGTGGCCCCAGACAAGTCACTTCCACCCTGCAGGCCTCAGTGTCCCTTTGTGTGTATCTGGAGAACTGGACTGTGCAGATCTCTAAGAATCTTTCCCAAACTGACCCCTGTGGTCTCTGATGCAAATGTCCCATGAGGAGACTCAGGGAATAGAGGAGGGTGACTGGTCACCAAATTCCACACCCCTCCTCTCTGCTGGATTTCTCATCACCATCCACGCTGCTTACTGAGTACCTAACAAGAGAAGGCTGCTCAGCAACACTTACACAGTCCTGCAGAGTCTGTCTGCCATGTCGCCCTGTTCATTCCCAACAGCCCTGTGAGAAAGTAACAACAGTTCATTGACTCATATTACGTGCCAAGCATTATTCTAAGCCCTCTACATATTTCATTTTACTTAATCCATGCCCTCATATGAGGTATAGGTATTCCTGTCCCCATTTTACTGATGTCCACTTGCCCTGCCATACATGAGCTGGTCCACAGGGCTCCTCTAGATGCCCAAGGACCTGGGGCCTATGAGCCTGACCTGCATGCTGCTCTCCACTGGGGCTCTCGCTCCCACCTGGATCCATATTTGCACTGGATCCATATTTCTTTCCAGCTGTCCTTGGCTCTGGTCTCCCTCCTACCAGAGGGGAGTCTTGAGAAATCATTCTCCTGGTGCAGCAGGAAGAAGCCACTCGGGTGGGCTGCGTGCTGAGGGAGATGCTGAACTTCTTTCCACAGGTCTTCTCCTCCCCAGAGGAGGGCTGGCCTACCAGTCTCCCAGGGCAGCCTGAACAAGTGTCTGTTCTAGAAACTTGGCCGAATGTTCTTCCTTCCTCGCTGGCTCAGAGGATCTGGGGTCATGTCTGCTGGGGTCAGCCCTCCACCTGTGTCCTAGATCCCAGGACCTCCCTCTCCTGCACAGCCTCCCCTCCCTGGCAGCCCCTCTCTCCCTCTCTGCTGGCTCCTTTCCACCCATTGCAGCTGAAGTGCAGCAGAGAAAGCCCGGACGCAGAGTCCAGAGACGGAATCAAATCCGGCCCTGCCACTTACCAAATGCAGGACTCCAGATAGGATGAGCCACCCAGCTGAACCTCAGTTTCCCTAATGGAAGCTGGCGCTATAGAGACTATGGGATAGCACATTCTCTCTAGTCTGATTCCAACTCTTTCCATCTTGCGGCCTCTGCTCCATCCTGACCTGTCTCCTGCCTGCGGATTATCTAACACATTCACTCCGTAGACAGCCTGGACACAGAGAATACAGGCCCTGCTAGCAAGGTATCCACAGTCTAGTGGGGCAGGGAGACAATAAACAGGTGATTACAAGACCATGTCCTGAGAACCATGATGTCAGAAGTCGAGGGTGCTTAGGCAAAGGGAGGAAAGGCATCTAATTCAGGCTTGGGGTGCCTGTGGAGGCTTCCCAGAGGAGAAGACATCAAGCTGGGAGCTGAGGGCTGGGAGCAATCAGTTTTTTGAAGGAGAGGACGAGTATTCCAGACAGAGCGAACAGCTTCACCAAGGCCCAAAGACAAGAGAGGATGAGCAGGTTAGGGGACATGAACGTGATTTGATTTGGCTGGACCACAGAGCATATGTATGCATGTGGGCATGTATGTGTATATGGGGGGTGTATGCATGCCTGTGTGTGCATGTGTGTACATGTGCATGCATATTGGAGGAGGAGAGGATAAAGAGGTGAGCCTGGAGAGGTGGGCATGGACTGACTCAGGCAAAGCAAGACTCTGAGTATTATACCAAGAGCAGTGGGCCCATTGGAAAGATTTTAAATAGAAAAGGGACGTGGTCAGGAGTGTACTTTAAAAAGATCCATCTGTTTGCCATGGGCAAAGGAGGACCCGATTTAAAAATATATATATTAACAACAGCAGCCGTCTGTCAGGATGTGGAGCCACTGGAACTCCCATATTCAGATACACTAGGAGGTGTGCCTATAACCTGCCCAACCATTTAAAGAACTATTTGCAATACCTAGTCAAGTTGAAGATCTGTTTATTCTTGACCCAGCAGCTCTGTTTCTTGGGAGACATGTGTGGGGATATTCACCACAGAGCCATTTGTAATAGTGAAAAAGCAGAAATGACCTAACCAGGCTGTAGGGGAGCAGCTCAGTAAACTATAGTTCATTCATACAACAGAATACCACACCGTGGTTAAATGAATGAATTAGATCTCCATGTAGCAAGGACAAATCTGAAACTATAAGGAGCTGTAGAAGAAATAAGGCAACTCGCAAAAGAACATGAACCCAATACCATATGGTTTGTGGATCCTCAGTAAAAAAGGTAGAAAAACATATATGGGAATAAATCCCATCAACTTAGGATAACACTAACTCTGTGAGGGAGTGTTAAGGGATAGGGTAGGAATTTTGCTGAGATTTTAATATTCTATTTCTGTAAAAGAGAGAAGTAAAACAAATATGGTGAAATGTTACCTGTTGAATCAAAATAGTGGGTATCTTGGTGCTTCTTGCATTATTTGCTGTACTTTTTTATATGTTTGAAGTGTTTTTTCAATTAAATTTACAGTGGATTGGTGGAAAATAAGACACGGCAGGGACATATCTGCTGGGGAGGCTTAGGCTGTGTCCGTGGGTGGGGTGCCACGGAGCCATACCAGGGGAACACCCAGATGGGACTGAGAGAAGCGGGTGTCAATGAACAATACCCCAGAAGTTGAATCTGCACAACTCCCGGCTCTCTGTGGTGTCTTCTTTCTTTCTCCTTTCTCTATCCTTGGGCGCTCATCAGAGCTCCGCCTCCAGAAAGCTTTCTCAGCTACTCCAGTGCTCAGAGATCTGTCTGTTCTGACATCCTGTAGCCCTTACCATATTGGTCACTCTAGGAATCATTTCACACAACTATGCCTGAACTTGTGGTGTCCATATGTGTCATTTCTCTAGCAAAACCGTATGGGTGAGGGGGCAGGAACCGCCTCTCGTGCTCTTGATGGCTGTCCCTCTGGGTGTGTCTATGTGGCTAATTGCTGTTTCCCAGGCCCTCACATAATGCCAGACCCATGGTCACTGCAGGAGAAATTCTAGCTGAATGAATAAATGAATAGATAAGTGAATGACTAAATGAGTTCCAGGAAGAATCGTTGAGGAAATGCCAAGAAGCAACGTGGCAGCCCTAAATTCAAACCATGACTTCGCCATCAACACGTAGCAACTTTGGGAAATTCACTTCACTTCTCAGAATCCATTCCCCCAGCTATGAAATGGAGAAAACACCCATCTTTCAGGATTGATGCTTATGGATATTATATATTGCTTGCTTATACATACCTATGAACGTTGTATATCATGGTAATTATATCCATAATACATCTCTAAGATGCCTATCATTTCCTCCCCAACCACACTCATGTGGTTTCATAGAACTTTCCTTGTTCCTAGTCCAGAAAACGTGGTCTTTTATACGAGGTGATCTGGTCCCTTCTGCAGGCAGCTGATGGAGTTCCAACCTAAGCTGGGCCAATCAGACTGTCCCTCCCTGGAGTTTAGACTATAGAGACCTAGCCAACTGGCATACATTCATCAAAAATTTGATAAGCCGCCTCTTCTAACTATTCCCTCCTGAGCTTGCACAGCCATATATTTTAGCCAGTGTGCTGTAATGCAAGATGAGAGCCTGGAAATTAGGGGGGAAAATAGGACACTGTCCTTCCCTCCTGCCCCGTACCACACGCCACCTTGTTGGGCCTTTGGGGACGAGGCTTCTCTCTTTCACAAAGCCAATCCTGATTTGCTCCTCCCCATAGCCCTCAGCCTAGTTAGTGCCTGGCCCTGAGAAGGTGCTTTGGTAACATGGGTTCAGACCAGATTGGGAGCTTTGGGGATGGTATGGCTGTAGATTGGGTCCCAATGAATTGTGTTGGATTTGAATGGAATTGGACCAGGACTCATGACAGAGAGAGAAAGTAGGCTGGTTGAGTGCAAACAAACCCAAATCCTAAGAGGCATGTTTTGAGCAATTAGAGATGTTTAACTTGTGGCAGAAAAAGCTTGTGGACAGCAAACAGGAAAAGGGATCTGATGTTCTTTGTGGCTAAGAGAAACAAGTGTGGCATCATACTAGGAAAAGTTATGTCAGACCAGCTCGTAGATATACTGGGTTGTCTTATAAGGCTCCATGTTTGGGAGGTGTGCAAGCAGAGACCTCAGGCCATGCAGTCACTATTCGGGCACTGTAGTGGGGTTGGGCTAGATGACCTGCAAAGTTCCTAGCAGCTGGGGGCGTCTAAGTTTATGCTGTCACTTATTGGTGCATCCTAGATGAAATTGTTAGCCAAACTTCCAGTAATTAATGAGACCTCTCGGAAACCTTGGCCATCTGTTCTGAAATAAATATCAGACCAAGAGCATCCACGGAATAACTGTTATGATTTATCATTTCAGTTTTTATTATGCAGTTTTATTAATGTTGGATAGAGTTTTAAGAAAAGTTTTTTTGTCCTAAAAATGTTAATGGGTTGCCTGTCAGCTTCAAAAGAAGAAAAACTGCTATCAGGAAAATTGTGTAGTTAAGAGTGCTAACCTGGAAGTGGAAAGAAGAAGCCAAGTTCCAGCACAGGCCCTGGCATGTGCTCAACACATGGACATACCCTGCTCTTTCTCTTTTAACAGCCTTTTCGAAGTCACCAAGAGGACAAAATCAGGATGACACCAGGCCAGCTTGCAGAATCCAGTGGGAGTTTGTGGTCTGTGTGATACCCGCGGACTGACAAGAGAGTTTTCCAAAGTGGTATGTGGAATAAGAGGTCCCCCTGCCCCATAATGGGTCCCCTTCCAGTGCTCCTGTTACTATAACAATCCACTCCTTGAATAAGCAGGCTATTCTCAGGAGAGGCAGAAAGTGAAGAGCTTGATGGGTGGGTCTTTGCAGGGCAGGGTCCATCCTGCTCCTGTCTTCTTCTTGGGCCTTTTGGCATCTTGGTGTTTGCCGATAAGCCAACCCCAGGTAGACTTGGCCATCAAACAGCCATTTCCTTGCTCCATGCATCCAGCTTCCAGGGGCCATACATCAAAGTCAGAGAGGCATCTACAGGGCAAACAACGATGAAGGATCCCCACACCAGCCAAATAACCTACAACTGTAGTTTTTTTTTTAAAAAAAAAAAAAAACTTGGCTGTGAGAGCTTTTAAAAACCTAATACCCTACATCTAAAACCATTAAAATCAGAATCTCCGGGAGTAGGACACAGACATCAGCATTTTACCTTTAAAAAAATGAGATATACTTTACATACCTCTGAAATGTATAGGTCTTAACTACATATCTTAATGTGTTTAAACAATGCATACACCCATGTAGCTTATGCCTCTATCAAGATTTGGACCATTTCTATCACATCAGAAAGTTTCCTCCTGTTCCTTCCTAATCAATCCCCATCCTCAGACTTCAAGATGCTACCACTGTTCTGATTTTCCTGCCTTAGATTGTTTTTGCTTGTTCCAGAATTGCATATAAATAGAATGAAACAGGGATGTCTGGGTGGCTCAGTTAGTTAAGTGTCCAACTTCAGCTCGGGTCATGATCTCACGATTCATGAGTTTGAGCTCCACGTTGTGCACTGTGCTGACAGCTCAGAGCCTGGAACCTGCTCCAGATTCTAGGGTCTCCCTCTCTCTATGCTCCTCCCCTGCTCATGCTCTGTCTCTCTCTCAAAAATAAACATTAAAATAAATAGATAGAAAGAAAGAATGATACAGTATGTACTCCTCTGTGTCTGGCTTCTTTTACTTAGCATAATGCTTTTTAGATTCATCCATGTTTTATATGTATCAGTAGTGCATTCCTTTGTCATTGCTTACTTTTATTCCGTTGTGTGGATTTATGCAATTCATTCCTCCATTCAGCATGATGGTTGATGATTCTGAATAAAGCCTCCATAAACATTCACATACAAGTCTTTGTGAGGACATATGTTTTTCTTTCTCTTGGTTAAGTACTCAGGAGTGGGACTCCTGGGTTATATCAGCAGTGTATGTTTAACTTTATAAGAAACTTCCGGACTGGTGTACAAGGTGTTTCATTTTACACTCCTACCAGCAATGGAAGAGAGTTCCAATTGCCCCACATCCTTGCTATCACTTATGTCAGTTTTTTTAGTAACCTTTTTATTTTAGAACAGTTTTAGATTTACAGAAAAATTGCAAAGGTAGTAAAAGAGAGTTCTGATGTATCCTGAACCCAGTTTCACTTATTATTAACATTTTAGGTTAGTATGGTATATTTGCGACAATGAATGAACCATTGTTGGCACCTTTATATTAACTGAAGTCCATTATTTATTGAGATTTCTTTAGTTGTTACCTAATGTCTTTCTTCTATTCCAGGATCCTACCCACAAAACCATATTACATCTAGCCAACATGTCTTCTTAGGCTCCCCTTGGCTGTGATGATCTTGGCAGTTTTGAGAAGTATTAGTTATTTTCTAAGATGTCCTCAGTGGGTATTTGTATGTTGTTTTCCTCAATATTATGCTGGAGTTAAGGATTTTAGAAAGGAAGACCACAGAGGTAAAGCACCATTCTCATCACATCACATCCAGGGTACAGTTACCACAACTTATGACTGCTGATGACCTCAGTCATCTGAATGAAGTATCAAGAAAAAGTCTTCAACATGCCCACATTGTTATTTACCTTCCCAATGCTCTTCATTCCTTCTGCAGTGTCCAATCTGCTTTATCCTAATCCAGTGAATTTTTAAAATATCAGATATTAGGTTTTTTAGTTCTAGAGTTTCTGTTTGATTCTTTTTTGTCATTTCCATTTCTCTGTTTGGATTCTCCCATTTGTCCACTCATTATGTCCAACTCTTCGTCTTCTATTAAATCGATGAACATTTTGATAATAGCTATTTAAAGCTTTTATCTACTAATTCCATCACTTTATATCTCTGGACCTGTTTTTACTAACTGTTCTTCCTTTGAGTTTGGTGCACGTTTCCCTGCTTTTTTGTGTTTCCAGTAATTTTTGTTTGTTTGACAGACATTGTGGATACTATGTTGACACTCGGGATTGTTACCTTCCTTTAAGGAGTGTCATGTTTTTGTTTTGTCTTTTTCTGTTTTGTTTTGTATTCTTCCTGGCAGACAGTTAGCCTTATTCTAAAGATAGAAAGGCAGAGACCTCCTGGGGTCTCAACTGACTGTCCAGGGCATTGGGTGAGGGCTCTCTAATACAGCTAGTCCAAAATCCAGCATCTGTCAGCACTGCGAGACTACCAAAATCTCTGTCCACCTCACAGCCCTCGGTAGCTGTTTCCCACCAGGTTTCTCAGAGTCTAACTCTGTTCATGTACAGCTTACTACTCAGCAAAAGACTTAAGGGGGATCCATGAAAATTTCAAACCAGTATTTTTTTAATGTTTATTTGTTTTTGAGAGAGAGAGAGAGAGAGAGAGAGAGAGAGCAAGCATGAGCAGGGGAGAGGCAGAGAGAGAGAGGGAGACAGAATCCACAGCAGGCTCCAGGTTCTGAGCTGTCGGGACAGAGCCCGACACAGGGTTTCAAACTCACAAACCATGAGATCATGATCTGAGCTGAAGTCAGACACTTGACTGACAGCCACCCAAGCGCCCCTCACATCACCATTTTTTTAAGTTCCTTTAGTGATTACAACAAACAGCCAAGGTTGAGAACATTGACCATTAATTCCCTAAAGTGAAGGAGCTGGGAAAAAAAGGCCCTGGTACCAAAGAAAATGCAAAACCAGTTTGGGACAAAGTCATGAAGGATGTTGATAAAGGAGCTCTCCCCTAAAATGGCACTAATCTGGGAGACATAACAGAACAGAATCCAAGACAAATCAATGAGAGAAGTTTAGTGTACTTCCTGCTTTAAAATGATAAGCCATAATACTCTTGCTCTGTTTGAGAAGCCCCGGTTAGGACCTTCCTATCACCTAAACTGCAGACACTAAAGTGATACCTGGTCCAAAAGAATGCCTGAGGCACTAAAGCCGTCAGGTGGAGGAATTTAGTGATTTCCTGTTAGCTGTCAGGTTCTAAGCTCAGAGAATACAGAGAGTTATAAGAGGTCATTCCTGCTCCAGAGTAGTTCCCAGTCTGATTCCCAGTATACAGAGAGGTAAATGAAATACATTTCAGACTGTGATAGGTCCGTGGTATGGCAGAGATACATCTGAAGTGCTTTTAAGAGTGTGGTTATTGGGGTGCCTGGGTGGCGCAGTCGGTTAAGCGTCTGACTTCAGCCAGGTCATGATCTCGCGGTCCATGAGTTCGAGCCCTGCGTCAGGCTCTGGGCTGATGGCTCAGAGCCTGGAGCCTGTTTCCGATTCTGTGTCTCCCTCTCTCTCTGACCCTCCCCCGTTCATGCTCTGTCTCTCTCTGTCCCAAAAATAAATAAACATTGAAAAAAAAATTTTTTTTTAAAAAAGAGTGTGGTTATTTCCAGCTTTGGGTCTGAAAGTCTTCACAAAGGAACTGTTTTTAAGCCAAGTTCCGTTAAGGATAAGAAGAGTGAAGAAGGTGGAGAAGTGAAGAAGGGAAGGATGTTCAAGGCAAAGAGAACATACTCGAGGGAGAAAAAAATAGAACATAGCGGGGAATCGGGGAAGTTCAGTGTAGAAGCTTGAGGAGTAGAAGCATGGAAAGGTAGAAAGAAGATGCCATCACCCTCCCCATCGAGTGAAATGAATCAAATTCAGAAAATAACTCAATAACAGTTTTGTTGATTGATTTATAATGAACCATACCTCACTTACTAGATCTTTGACAGAAGTTTAACAACGGTCTGTCAGAGTCAGGGACATGAAAACAAACACCGTACATGGAATCAAAGATGTCTGACCATGTGAACCTGAGCTGAAGAATGTAACCTCACTAAAGTTACGCAGTGCATTTTAGCATAGAACTGTGGAGAGTGACCTTTACACAAGGGTGGTGACCCTCCTTCTTGTTACTGTATAGGCACAGGCATAATTGCTGGGTGGACTGGGAGACTTAATGATTAAAGACACTTGGCCTTGGGGACCCTGGGTGGCTCTGTCGGTTAAGTGTCCAACTCTCGATTTCGGCTCAGGTCATGATCTCACGGTTCGTGAGACTGAGGGCCAAGTTGGGCTCTGCACTAACAGTGCAGAGCCTGCTTGAGATTCTCTCTCTCCCTCTCACTCTGCCCTCCCACGCTCACACTCATTCCCTCCCTCTCTCTCTCAAAATAAATAAATAAACATCAGAGAAAAAAAGACACTTGGCCAAATGTGTCTTGGAGACTTCTCATGGCCAGTGAATATGAGTCTGAGGCCTGTGGCACCCGTTTACTGTAAGTTTGCCCCTGAGGAAGTCCTGTGATTCCTCTTACCCTCAGTCCCCTCCTCCGTGAAATGGACACATTAATACCTACTGGCCCTGCTGTCCCACGGGGATTCTCAGGAAAGACCAAATGACCTACTTTGTGTGGAAAAGCCTTGTAAGGTTTAGAGCCTGACTGTGATGCAAAGAGTTATGATTACTAATAATAAACAAGAAGAATGTGTGACAATGACCAGAACTTCCTGTTGAGACAACAACTCCATGAAACCATTAAGAGAGGTAGGATGTTTGTCAATTCCACAATGAGAGTTATGCTCTGGTATTGTTTCAACTGTCTCCAGGGAATAAAGGGTTTGACAGCAATAAAGAATGAGCCAATTTGTCCTAAAGATTCGTGTTCTTTTTAGAATAGTTTCAATAGCTTTCTGTACCTTCCCCAGGCTTTTCTTGCCTATTCTGCCAGGACTGATGAGAACTGTGCATTATTCAATTAATTTTTTCTTTAAAAGAATTTGTCTTCCCATGTGCTAATACTCACATAATTCACATCTCAGAATACTACCCTGCCACCCAGGCAACCCTCAGGCTGGGGCCCTGCAAAACATCTCTTTCCTCAATGACCTCAGAAGTTTCTTCTGCTTACCAAGAAAAGAGGGAAATGCGTGCCCGGACACCAAACCAGTCTGCCGGATCCCCTTCATTCCCTCTACCAGCTCAGGACCAGAGGCTTTCATGTGGTTACCAGTTGGCATTTATAAATTTGTCAAAGAAAGGAGTGTGGGCAAAGCCCTCTGGGGGATACACACTGCCTTTCAGAAATGCAACAGAAGGGATTCTTTCTTGCTGGTCTAATGATGCCTGGTGGTGACTTTGATGACCTATGGAATGTCATTTTCATTTCATGGCTTCACACAAAGTAGCCGACTGCCCTCCCCCATATCCTGTCACAAAGAGCCTGTGGATTCTGGTCCCAGATGGTGATCCAAAGCTTTTTCTTGAACTTCTTCCAAATTTACACTAAAATAATCAAGCTCCTATAATAATGGGGAAAGTCCTGCATCACCACCAAAAACCTGGAAAGGGTTCCCTCTGGCTAGAATTTTACAGCACTTCTCAAATTTTAATGGGCACATGAATCACCTGGGAATCTTGGTAAAGTGCTGATTCTGATTCAGTAGGTCTAGGATGGACCCAGGAATTTGCATTTCTAACAAATTCCTGGGTGATGGTCTTACTGTTGGTCCCTGGACCACACTTAGAAGAGCCAGAAGTCAGAAGACAAATTCTGAGCAATTCTAGAACTCAAAGGAAGTGGTTAAAGAGATGCACATGGTGAAAGAAAGGTTGAAGAGGGAATCAAGAGCTACAATGGAGCTTCTACACATAGATAAGAAGAGAGGACACAGAGAAAAAGAATGGAGGCTGCACATATACTTCAACTGCAGAAAAACTCATTAGTCTTAATTCATCATATTACTATAGCAGGGCAGAAATACCACATGATTATTTTGATAGATGACCAAATCATTTGAGACTATTCAACATTCCATCATCATTTTCCTCCTCTGCCTCCTCCTCTTCCTCCTCATTGCCATCAGGAGAGAGAAGAATATTTTCTTAAAGTGACAAGTATACTCTACGTAAAATCAAGTCAAGTGGGATGTACTCTATGTAAATCAAGTCAAGATGCTTAATGGTGAACTACTAGAGCCAGTCCCATTCCCATCTGTAACCAAAAAGATGTCCATGCCCATCAGTGTGACTAACGCTGGTCTGCACATCCTAATCCAGACAACCAAATACAAAACTGAAATTAGGGGTACTGTTAGTGAGGGTGATGTTCAGTTTCACATAATCACGGCTAGAACATAATAGAAGTGTCTTCTTCTCTTGCCTAAATTGCAGGGAGCAGACCAGCCTGGCATAGCAGCCATCCCATGAGTCCAGAGACCCAGACCTTTCTGGTTCTCTGCTCAGTCTGCACGGAGGGGGCTCTCCTGCTGCAGCTCCGCTATAACTGGCTGCATATCTGATGTCTCAGACCTCATGAATATTTAGTGCTCCCTTGGTTTTTCCAGCTCACATATGCTTTGTTTACTTTATCTATGATAAAGTAACATGTAAACAGCTACTTGTTTCTATTGTTTCTAAGGCAGAACATAAATTTTTAAATAATATAGCAATGCACATCACATAAAATAACTATATTACCTTAACAAAGCTAAACAAAAATAATAAACGTATGATAATGACTATGCATTTTTTAAATGATAGTATAAATTTATCCTAACAAATACTAAATTGTATTGTAAAAGGGCAAGAAATTCAACAGTGTGCTAACAGCTGAAAAGAGAGATCAATGCAGAAAAGAAAGGTCAGAAATAGTCCCGACAATATATAGAAAATAGCAGATGCTAAGACAATTGTTTACAAATCAATGAGAAAGAGATGTATTGGGGTACAATTTGCTAACTACATGGAAAAAAATAAAATTAGATGCCTACCTCACACCATTTACAAATTCCAAAGGAATTAAAGCTATAAATGTAAAAATGAAACCATGAAAATATGACAGGAAAATCTGTGTATGTCTTTAAATAATCTTAGGTTGGAAATTGACTTTTATTTTTTTTTATTTAAAAAAAATTTTTTAATGTTTATTTATTTTTGAGACAGAGAGACAGAGAGAGACAGAGAGAGACACAGCATGAACGGGGAAGAGGCAGAGAGAGAGGGAGACACAGAATCCGAAGCAGCTCCAGGCTCTGAGCTGTCAGCACAAAGCCCGACGCGGGGCTCAAACTCACGAACTGCAAGATCATGACCTGAGCCAAAGTCGGAAGCTCAACCGACTGAGCCACCCAGGAGCCCCAGAAAATGACTTTTAAATCTGCTAGCAAAGATGGAACAAAAACTGAAAATGTCAATCAACATGATTCTTAATTTTCTCTTTTTTTTAAGATTTAATTTTTAAGTAATCTCCACACCCAACATAGGGCTCGAACTCACAACCCTAAGATCAAGCATCGTATCCTCCACGAACTGAGTCAGCCAGGCGCCCTGATTCTTAATGTTAAAGGTCTGTACGATTCTCGTAAAAGGCCAAAATTGAACTGGAATAATTAAGTAAGAAGGCTCTGGAACAGGCCTAGTTAACTAGCCTAATTCTTCATCAGGTCCATGAAGAAGTGCTGGTAGGTCACACCAAATGGACACTATAGTTTTGTCCATATGCTAGTGGAAAGGTGTTACACATATATAATTTTTAATCTTTCAAAAAGTATATGGTCAACATGGGTGAAACTTGAAAACAGTATTCCAAATGAAAATCAGACCTGACACGCCACATGTCATGGGATTCTTTTTTAATGAAAAGTCCAGAATAAGCAAATCCATAGAGACAGAAAGGGACCTAAGGGGAGAGGCAGATGGGATGTGATACTCATGTATGTAGTATGTCTTTTGGGGATGATGAAAATGTTCTGGAATTAGACAGTGATAGTTGCATAACTTTGTGAATATACTAAAAACTATGAATTGTACACTTTAAAAAGGCACATTTTATGGTATGTGAATCATATCTCAATTTAAAAAAGAAAAAGAAAGGCGTATGCTACAATTCACTACCAAGCGTGGATTCAGTTCTTTTCAACTGATTCTGTTGCCTCTATAACATAGGGAGTTAAAAGAATTCCCTTAGGGTATCATTAAGACTTGGTGCCTGGGCAAGGCTCACAGAAAGGATCTCTATGGCTTGATGGCCAGGGTGGGCTAGCAGGGGACATACCTCCTTTCTTTATGATGCAGGTCCCACACAGCCATAAACCCACAACCAGGTTAGATTTAGCCATGCATCCTCCAAACAACACAAAAAAACTCTGCTTTTAGTTTACAAATTTAAGTAAGTATGTCTGGACTTCCAGTGGGTGGATTTGGCCATCTGTGGTTTCAGAGCATTTCTGAGCTTTTGGTTCCAAGACCATGGCCTTGAACTCACGAGGATTGGGATCCTCTCCCAGAACTCCTGTCCACACCACTTTCCCGCAACTCTGTTGTCAGTGGGCCTTTTGTCCATCTGATACCGTGTGAGTTACAGACAGGGCTTATCAGAGCCGGAAGGCAACTCAGAAGTTAATCACTCTGACTACCCTAATTCCCGCCTCCTACAATCACATTTAATGGATGAGGTCCAGAAAGGAGAAGGAGCCATCCATAGATTATCCCACAAATAAGTGAGGAAACTAGAATTAAGTTAAATTTCTGTGTCCCAGTTCCCAAAGCATATGTGGTTGTATATCCAATTACTTCTGTTGCAACATCAGCCTTAGTAACTCCAGTTGCAATTAAATGGTCTCCCACACAGTGAAAAGCAAATGGAAAGGCACCGTCCCAGCATCAAGACAAGGGTATTACCTCTTTCAGAATGCTCCAGAAAACATAGCAATTTGAAAGCCATGCTCAGGCAGACACTGTGAGAACATACACCTTCTCCAAGTTTCCTAGTGACTCCATAAACGTATCCTTGTTCATAGCTGCAGATGGAATTCATAGGAGGGACCCAAGTATCTGCAGAGCAAATCTGACAGTCTCATAAAATCCAGCAGTAGAAAGGAAGCATTTTTCCTCTTCATCTCCTCTGTCAATGCAGCAGTTTCTCCTATGATCCAGATACCCATTCATTCATTCATTCATTCAACCAACAAACACTTTCTGAACATCTACAGTGTGCCTGGCCCTGTGCTGGACAGTGAAACATGGAAATGGATCAAGATAAACCTGCCTTTAAGGAGCTCCCAATCTATTGGGAGATGCTCCTATATGGCCAGCACCGGCAGAAGGGAAAGGTAAGAGTCAGAAAGTTTATGCAAAAGACCATGGAGACACAGGTGAGGTCCTGATTCTGGCTTGTGGGTCAGGAAGGCTTCACAATGTTGATGGCATTTAAGCTGCGTCTTCAAAGTCTTCAAATGGCAGAGGGGGTAAAACTCTTATGACAGAGAACAGATGAGCAAAGGCACAAAGCATGAGGAACATGGTGTGTTCAGGAAAGGGGAGGAGACCAGGGTTTCTGGAATGTGGTACCTTGAGCTGTGTTATGTTGACCTGTCCTCAGTGAGTGTCCATCACTAAAATATGAGTTTCCTGGCGTCAGCTAGGGACTGTGCATTAGCCCGTTCTGAATCTCCATCACCTAGCACGGTGCTTAGCACCTAGTCAGCACTCAGCAACCTTTTTCCAAGTAAATGGATAAGAGAAGAGTTAACATGTATTAGGCACTAACTACATGGCAGATGTTGTAATGAGTGCTTTAGATACATGAAATAAACCTGATGGATATGGTAGTATTATTATTCCTATTGTTAATATCCCCCTTTAACAGAAGAGATGACTAAGACACAGAAGCTTCACACAGCTGGAAAGAGGCCTATTTGATCTTCAGACCCAGGTCACTTTCTGCCAGATGATGAATGTCTTCTGCTGTTTTGGGTCTGTCTCTCCGCTACTCTAGGGGACAAGGCTGTGTCTAGTTCCTGCACTTTGCTCTCTGAAATGCTGCTCTGTCACTGTAGTGGGGATGAATGGTAGGAGAGGGAGGCAGGAGCCAGGTTGTAAAGAGCCTTGCCTGCTAGGCAGAGGGTCCTGGACTAGACTTTAGAGATGGTGGAAGGTTCAACACAAGCAAACAAACATGCTTGGTTCTTTCAGTACTTATCATGAGCCTTGCCATGGACTCTGAAGTCAGCACAGATTTCCTGGGAAGAAGAAAATAGAACCCCAAACTCCTTTGCTCTGTGTCAAAGTGGCACAATCAGATATCCAAGAAGTGGTGAGTAGGGCAAAAGCCATCATGGGTTAAGGCTTTCTCCATGTGATAGTCTCAAACATCTGGCTCCTTCCTATGCTCTAAATTTGGAACAACTACATATTCACTTCCTCCTAATCAAGATAAGCCCAAGACCGAGAATCCAGACAATTGTGCTAGGTCATTTAATTGCCTTCCTCTTGGAAACCTTGAGCTAGCCATAGGGAAATTCTCTGGCCAAGGCAAAGAATAAAGGTCAACACTACGTCGCATCCTGATGCCTTTTACAGACCCCAGGAGCCACAGGAGAAATCAATTCCAGTCAAACGAGTTGTGAATTTTTTTTGTGTGTGTGTTTTTTTTTTAGTGGAGTCAATATTTTAAGGTTCTCCAAGTCATGGAAAAATATACACTAAGAACATGAAAACAACACTCACTGTCTCCAACAGCATAAAATTTACTTCTCATTGTTGTCTAAATAAAACCAGGCTAATTCCATCAGGAGGCTGTGTTCCTTAACCCACCATAAAATGATGTGTTATGAAATATTAATGGAAAAAATAGTATTACAAATGATTACTACTTTTCCTGGCTGCCCACAATTTTGTTATTAACCATGCTTTCTTTTTTAAAGCTTTTTTTTTCTGACTATGAAAGTAATAGGTACTCATTGTTGAAATTTTGGAAAAGAAAAACGAAATAACAATCGCTGCAACCCACTACTAAGTTATTTTTTAAACAAAAATTGAGGTCATAAAATCTGAAGTGTTTTTCATTTCTCATTTGTAAGTAGCATAATCCCATACACCGAGTATTCTTCAAATACGTCATTTTTATCAGATATATGGAATTGCTCAGTGTGGAAGTGCCATAATTAATTGAGCCAGTTACCAGCCTGTGGACACCCGGGTTGTTCCCAGCCTTTTGATTTTATAAATCAATGTGTAAAATGTTCTCATGCAAATGTCTTTGTCTTTCTAAGAGTTTCTTTAGGAAGTAGAATGACTAAACCAAGGGGTATGAAAAACCTAAGATTCTTGATAGATATTGCCAAATGGCCTTCCATTGTGTTCAACAAATATTCGTTGCGTGCCTAAATGCCAAGCGTGCTGCTGGGCACTGGGGATACCACAGTGAATGGGAGACAAACTACCTGCCCTCTGGAGCTATATTCTAGTGATGGTACCGACGTAGCTTCCCACCAGCCATTTATGAGCATGCCTGGCTCATTCCCTCACCAGCATGATGATCTGTTTATGAGTAAACCTTGAGTAACCCGACAGCCTAAGAGAGTTCTTTCAATTACTGGTTGAATTTGCTAGTTTTTGATTAACATACTTTCCCATATAGGTAGCAACCATCTCCATTTGTACATGTAAATTGCATGCTCACGTCCATTTTTGTATGATGTTTGTCTCCTCTCACTGGGAAAAGTTTTTCATATATTCTAGATGCCAACTTGCTGCTGCCATCTTGTACACTTTTCATCTGCACTCTGGATATTTGTGGTGCTAACTTTCATTCATTTGGCAAATCCTGAGCACCTACCAGTATGGGGGGGGGGTGGAGAGGTGGACAGAAACAGACATGGTCCCCTTGGGGGAGACAAACCTGCTTCATGAGAGAATGAGACAAAGGACTAGAGACGACATGCCCTTGCATGTCCCTGTTATGACTGAGGACATGAGTCTCAGGGACAACTCCTGAGAAGCAGAAGCTGAGACAGGGAAGCATCCAGGGAGTGCTCTTCCTGGGCGTGAGGGGGCACCTACAGGGAGTGAGGGAGGCAGAAAGGGAAGGGAAAGGACTGGCAAGAGAATGTGCTCTCCTGTGAAGTCTCTCTCTGTCCTGGTCCTTGCTGACGTGCTGGCTCGGAAGCATAACCTTCACAGCAGAGATTCCTTCCTTGAAGTGGGGGTGGGTGGCCTTTTGTGAACCCTGCCACCAAGTCACACACTGGTTATGAGATGCTTCTGGAGGGTGGGGAATGTGGCCTCCCAGGTAGGTAGCTCCCCAGAAGAGGCAGCTGTGAGTGCCAGCAGTCAATGCTGCCGCAAGGTGGGGTGGGTGCAGGAGCCTGGCAAAGGGCATGTGGGTGCGGCCCTGTGGTGTGTCCCACACATGTCAGAGAAGCTGAAAGGCCAGTGTGGCATGAGGGGCGAGGGTGGGGGGCACCACGATCAGCCTTGCAGTTAGCAGAGATCAGTTTGGTTTCAGTGTGGAGAAAGGACAGGGGAAGAGGGCAGAGAAGAACTGCTCGGTCTGGTGAGTTTGGGGACTGCAAAACACACAATGCCCCACCTTGGGTCCCTCGGGACCATGATAAGCATGTCAAAGCCTCTGAGACATCCTACAACACGGAAACCCGAGTAACTTTGCTCAGACCCACAATTCTCAAGAAATCACAGAGAAATCGATGAACAGAAGGGATACAGCATGACAATACAAAGGGTGAACTCCAATAGAGAGACAGAGGCCTGGACTAGCGTAGTCCAGCACTTCTCTGCAGAGAAGGGGGTGTGTTGAAAGCATATTTAGGAATTAAAGACCACAGGACTTAAATTGAAGATTGGCTATGGAACAAGAGGGAGGGAAATGTCAAGAGCGACTCGTACGTTTCTAATTTGAACATCTGGATGGTGACACATCACTCTTGGAGAAGGACAGGGTCTGTGACTGAGTAACGCGGGAGAGGACTGTGCATTTGAAAATAGATGTTACGCTCAACATTTTAACTTAGTAAATGCCAGCAAAACGAGGGGCATGGGCAGACCCCCTGATGAAAAGACTTGGGTTCTCAATCCAGCTCCACCAACACGCAAGTCTATAACCCTGAGAAGATCCCTTCACCCCACTGAGCCTCAGTTTCCCCACCTGAAACATGGAGATGATAAATCCTATTCTAACTACCTCATACGACTACCATTTGATCAAATAAAATAATAGAAATAAAAATACGTCCTAAATAGTAGAATGCAACCTAAACACAAGAGTGGTGTTAAGATTACGGCTAGCACTGTCTTTACAGGTCACTTCAGCTGTAACACCCCAAGGACTCAAGTCAGAACAAGACACGATGTCAACAGACCCAGAGACATAAATCTAGGAGGTGGCTACGTTATAAAGCTAATTACACAGATTTACGTGGAATCATCCCAATATGTTTTCAGGCAAGGAATTTTTTTTTGTCCGTTATTAATGTCTCTCTCTCTCCTCACTCTCACTCAACCAGGGGCACCCCCACCCCACCAAAACCTGCTCTCAAGGTACCACCCACTGAGTGGCATTAAAGAGATAGCGCCAGGAAAACCTGACACGCGATCTTCCCAAGGATGCTTACCCAGCTCGCCCGCAGCACAGAAGCAAATCCTCCGACCGAGGCTGGAATCTGAACGGTGGGATTGGGGTCCAGGCAGCATACTCACAGAGGTACTGAGAGCGCAGTAAGCAGGTCACAAAGGACAAATGCTGGAGGAGTCCTCTGACCCGGCACACCTAGAGCAGTCAGGTTCATACAGACAGAAAGTAGAAGATTGACTGTCAGGGGTGAGGCGGGGATTGGAGGAGAGGTGGGGGGAGAGGCGGGGACTGGAGAAGGGATGGGGGGTGGGGGGGTACGGAGAGTGGGGGAGAATGGAATAATGGAGAGTCAGTGTTTAATGGGTACAGAATTTCAGCTGTGCAAGGTGGAAAGCGGTCTGGAGATGGATCATGGTGATGGTTGCCCAATAATGTGGATGTACTTAATACTTGGAGCTGTGCACTTAGAAACGGTTAGGATGGGGAATTTTGCGTCCTATTTTACCATAATAATAATAATAACGAGTAGAGGAGGTTCAAAGTCACATCCTTATACATTTGTCAAACCCATAGAATGTACAACAGTAAGAGAGAAGTCTCATGTAAACTACTGACTTTGGTGATGAGGTGCCCATGCAGGTGTCTCGGTTGTAACAAAGGTAGCACTCTGGCGCCAGACGGTGGGGGAGGCCGTGCAGGGGCAGGAGGTTTATGGGAACTCTCTATCTTCTGCTCAATTTTGCTGTGAATCTAAAACTGCTCTAAACAATAAAAGCATTTTTAATAATAATAATAATAATAATAAAGTGGTACCTAGATGGTTTGTAGCGCTTACCCTGTACTCAAGCAATCATTCCAGAAAGGGACTCCACACGCACGCACGCACACGCACGTCATGACCACGCACGCATGCACGACCTTCCCACGTACGCACGCGCGTTACGCCCACGCACGCGCGTCACGCCCATGCACAGACGCGCGTCGCACACGCGACACGCCTGTTATGCGCGTGCGCGCACGTCATGCGCGTGCACGCACGTCATGCCCACGCTTGCACGTCACGCCCACGCGCGCGCGCGCGCGCGCACACACACACACACACACACACACACACACACACACACACATACACGTCATGCATATGCGCACAGCCCTGCCTACCCTTTGCTCTCAGCTAGGCAAGTAGAACTGGTCCTAGCCGTTTGGGCTCGTTTGGGGTTCGCTCTGGAGCTTTTAATATCCAAAGGAATCTTTGTTCTCGCCATGGAGCCATTGCTCATCTCATTTAGCTCTTATGTAAGACATGCTTTGGATCTGATATGTGGGGGAAAAAAAACATTACCCATTTTACTCGTTTTGAATAAGCTAAATATAACCATCCTCCCCATTTCCTGGAGCCAATAAAGACTGCTTGGAATGAATAGAGGAAAGAAAGACACGGAATGTGAAAAAGAGCCGAGTCTGGGCATACAGAAACCTGGGTTCAAAGCCTGGCTCTGCCCCTCGTCTGTTGTGCGACCCAGAAAAGTCAATCGGGCACCTCATCCACCAAATGAGAAGGTTGTGCCAGAACCTCTGGCCTTTGAGATGCCTGCGGCTCTGACATCCTGCTTTTCTGTGAAAAGTAAGACGGGGAGTTGAAGCATCTTATTTTGCTAGCCATCCAGGAGATGAGTCATTTTTATTATTCAGAAACTTTTCCAAATTAATTTTGACGTGGTCCTGTGTGGTAAGAAATAGCTAATGTCTTCTCTCCTCCCGTTCCTGTTCTAGTGTCTAGAAATAGTCATTCAGACTCACGGTCTCCCCTTTTCAACTCCTGCCACCCTCCCTGCCGTGCAGTTTCTGACTCCCCTATCCTTTGTAACTGATCCTGTCAAGGTCACCGTCACCTCCTGTGGTCGAATCAACAGGCATGTCCCAGTCCTTTTCCTACCTTGACTTCTTCTCAGGAACATTTTGCCATAGGTGACCATCTCTCTTTTTTGAGATACTCTCTTCCCTAGGGCTGAGAGGGAAAATGACTTTGCCCTCGCAGAGCCCTGAGTGCCAACGCCAGGATTTGTACCCATGATGTTAGTGCCAAAGCCTGGGCCTCAATGCTGCAGGTACCATGTCAGCATTTTCGGTGATTTGCCTTCCCGCTGGGATCATTTTGCCACCACATTCTAGATTCTCCAGGTGATTCAGTCCTTCACTCATTCATCAATGACTTGTCAACAGCCAACTCTTTACCAGGCACCAGATGATGAGATGGGGGTATAGCCAGACCAGCATGACCCCCGCTCTCCCAGCATTTATAATTCAGTAGAAGAGTCAGGCATTAAACAGGTAAGTACAAGATACATGTATACATACAAACATGATGAGTTCTCGGAATGAAAGTACCAGATGCTGTGAGAGATGAGAACAAGGGGGACAGACAGGATGTGGGCAAATGCCACTTGGAGAGAGTGACAATGACAGGAGAAGGAGCTGGCAGAAAGGATAGAGAGGGTGGGAGCTCACTGGGCAGAGGAGACAGCACACCCCTATTGGGGCCTGGTGGGGGTGGCATCTTAGAAGGGGTACCTGGGGGACTAGGCCTTGTCATTACCAACAGCCTCCTGTTTTTACTTAGATGGAGGTTTTGGAGTGGCTTGGGGAAGCCGATGAAGACTCTGGAGGAACTAAGCCCTTCCCATGCCTCCCCCTCCCCCCCTTGAACACCACCCCTGGGGCCAGGTCCAGAGGAGGCCACGGCTGGACCATTTCAGGGCCTACAAGGGGCCAGAGTGAGTGAGAGAGCAGAGCAATGGGCAGAGGGGGTCAGGCAGGGTCAGCTCCCACAAGGCCTTGGGGAACACCCTGAGGAGGCCTCCAGCTCATGCTGCAGGAAAAACACTCTGATGATCTGTGGAGACTTGGCAGGGTGGGCGGGGAGTCAGGGGGGGCAGAAGGGTAGCTTATGCTGACCCTGCTTATTTCCAGCAGGCGTAGAATCAGAAATATTTTGCCATAGCCGAGGTAATAAAACTGTTTCTCTCAGCTTCCTTGTGGAGGGCAAGCACTCGTATCATTACGAAGCCCTCGGAGGTGACCTGGTCCCCCTCCTCCGCACACAGATGTGGAACCCGAGGCTGGCGAGCTGTAGGGACTCCCTGGCAGGCTCATGCGACCAGTAAGCAGCACAGGTAGAACTGAAACTTTGTCTGCCTGGCTCCAAAGCCCCTCACCTTGTCCGTGAGGCACCTTGGGATGCCACCTGGACCAGCCCACTCTGTCTTGCAGGTGAGGAAAGGGAGACTCAAGGGCTGGGACCTGATCCCCAGAGGCCTGGCCCTGCTGCTTCCCCTGCTCCAAGCTGCCTCCTTTTGGGGTGGCAGAAGAGAACGTGTCCCTAAAGAAAGGCCATAATCACGTGGCTGTGAACAAAGCAGTGTCCCTAACGGTGTCCCTGTGGTAGGGAGCAGTGCAGGGCCCCAGGGGAGGAGGAGAGCTGCCGCCCCGAGCAGCTGGTGTGGGAGCTGGAGTGGCTGCCTGCCACCCCCTCTCCCAGGAACATAAAACTCAGGAACGCGCGTTGGGCAGGAGCCCGTGGGAACAGTCCTGCGCTCCCCTCTCCAGGGGCCGCCGCAGCCACTGATTATGCTCCTAGCAAAATTCTGGCCCAACGACTCTGTCGTACAGAGAGCTGGCGCCGGGCGGGCTGCCACGAGGGGCTCACGGCAAGTCCACCGGGTCCAGGGCCTGTACCTCTAACCCAACAGAGACCACGTCTCCCAGGGTCCACACTCTGACCCTGGAAATCTGGAGCTAGTTAGGGGAGTTTGGACAGATGTTGCTCTTTCCAATTTCCTGTGGAAATTCAGCAAAACCAGGAGGCATCTCACTCAGGGGAGGAGATGAGATATGGGAGGAAAACTGAAGAAATAAACACATGAGGCATTTGTTTGCAAAGCAGTTGTCCCTTTATGGCTTGGGGCTGGTCAGAAGGACGGTCTCCTCCAGCAGAGGCACTTGACAGCGAAGCAGGACCCTGGCCAGCCAGGGTGTCCACAGCGGTGAACCCGGCCTACACACGCTTGGTGCTTGCACACTCCTGAGCCCTTGCACAGGCTGTTCCTGTGTTCGCAATGCCCTTCCTTACCTTCTCTTTCTAGAGAACCTCCCAACCCTCATGGGCCAACCGGGGCTCCCTGCCTCCCACCTTTCCAGGCCACAGTGGTGGCTGCTCCTCTGGGTTCACCCTTCACCCTGGGAACAGTTTCACAGGGATCTTGTTACCGTGGGCTTGGAAGGCAGTTTGTTGTTACATCTGTCTCCCCTGCGAGCCTTCAAGCCTTTGGCAGGTGCTCTACCTAATCAGCCTGTACAGAAGACCCCTGTAAATCTTGGGGGACAGATGGGGTGGGGAGAGAGAAATGGAAGGAGGGAAGGAAAGACGTAGGAAGAAGAAAGGAGGAAATATGGATTTCTTCAGGATATTTGCAAACCCCTAATGCTTCCTGATTGACTTGAGCCAACACCTGCCTCTTGGAATTAACATGCCTCCAGAAAATTCCACCATTAGGCTAGAATAAGACTGACATGAGCACCACAAATAATAGTGGTGTAAAGGAGATAAGAGATCATTTCTCACTCACATGAAAGTCATACTGAGTATGGAGAGGCTGCTCTTCGAAGTCATCACAGGCCCAAGCTCCTCAGTTCCATTGCTCTGCCATTCCAGGGATGTTGTACGCATACTGGTGGTCCAAGATGGCGCACCACCACATCCCCAGTCACGGGAGGGGCAAAGGGCAAGGGAAAGTACACTCCTCCCTTGCAAGGTGTGACTGGATTTTGGGTGCATCAGTCCCCTCACCGCCTAGGGCCATGCCTAGTGCAAGGCAGGCTGGGATTTGTGGTCTAGTGCTGAGCATCTGTATGCCAGGGTGAAAGTTCCATTTTAGTGTAAGAGAGAGGAAATGGATTTTGGAAACAACCAGAAATCTTTCCAAAATAACAATTGACAAAGGTTTTATTATTTATTTATTTATTTATTCATTTATTTATTTTTTAAGTTTATTCATTTTTGAGAGAGAGAGAGAGAGCGTGAGCAGGGGCGGGGCAGAGAGAGAGAGGGAGACACAAAATCCAAAGCAGGCTTCAGGCTCTGAGCTGTCAGCACAGACCCCAACTCAGGGCTCGAAGTCACAAACCACGAGATCATGACCTGAGCCGAAGTCAGATGCTTAACCGACTGAGCCACCCCAGAGCGCCCCCCCCTTTTTAAAAACATATTTCAAAGCCATGGTATTTTCATGATATATTTGTCCATCTCAACAAACCTGTGAAGAAATTGAGGCTCAGGGGTGGAAACACCTTTGGGTGAAGGCACTATGAGTAGTGAAGGAATGGAACAAAAACCTGAATATGTGGTCTAAGTTGGTATTTCAGTTTAAAACCTCTCAAATACTAAAAAGAGGAGAAAGAAGCTATAACTGGGCAGCTCTTTATAGGGAGAAGATCTGGGGATCTGAGGTGAACCCCAGCTCTGTGTATCTGATATTATATGTCTGTCCCCACAGCTACCTTAATTGAGGCTAATGTCCAGAACAACTAGATGAGTGGTCATCCTCCCCCAAGCTGGTCAAACTGTACCTGGAATGCTGTGTTCTGGAAGCCAGCCCTTAACAGGAACACCAAGAAACAGAAAGACGTCTGGAGGCGAGATAGGCTGGGGTCTGGACACCCTGTCCCGTGAAGAAAGAATCACAGCTAAACACCATGGAGAAGGGCAAAATCTGGGTTATGTAACTCCTTATCTTCCCATCTCTGTCACAGTGAGGGCTAAGTGATCTCATCTGGGTGGCTCTGAGGAGCAGGACAAGGGCCAGTGGTTATAAGTCACTGGGAGGCAGAGCCACTAGTGCAAAGACAAGGAGGTAAAGAGAGTGGAGTAATGACGCAGGTGTGGCAGGTGGGGAGGCCTTGCTGTCAGAGGGCTCTCAAGCAGGGATGGAGATGCTGCAGACAGGACTCTTCTAAGGCAGAAGTGTTTACCTGGAAGCTCCTGAGGGCACGTGCAGTCCGATGTGTGTGTGCACGTGTGTGCTTCCCTGTGTACAGGGGCCATCGCTTCCTTGAGATTCTCAGAGGCGTCCGTGACCCGAGCAGGATTCCGTGGACTGGACCACCGGGCACCTCCAGGGCCCCTGGCCACTCTAAGATCCCCTGGCCCCAAGCTAGGAGCACAAACATCCCCAGTAAGGAGGGATAAGGAAGAATTCAGTGGCCTCAGGAAAGGGGGGGCTGTCTGGGACTGAAGATGGCACTACGAGTATGCCCCTGGGAAATGCCACGAAGTCTGACTATACAAGCCTCACTTGGCAAGCTTGGAGCAGACGTTCCTCCCCCTCCTAAGGATGGAGTGGCCCAGCACCCCACTGCAAAGAATCCAGTGATCCTACATTTGTCACACACTAGGTGGGGAGACTGACACAAGGACCAGCCACATCAGTTGTGGGGCTCAGTGCCAAATGAAAATTGCAGCTCCCTCTTTCAAAAAGTATTAAGAACTTCATGATGGTAACAGTAGAGCATTAAACCAAGTGGGGGGCCCTTCAGTTGGGGGGGTGGGTAGTGAACAAGTCAAACGCCCAAGAAGCTGGCCTGATCAGATCAGAGACAGTCCAACAAGGAGTTAGAAGCTCAACTCAGTCTAAAGCTCAGGCCTCCCGAGCCCCACCCCATCCCTAGTCCTCTTTTCATCACATCCCACCCCCTCACCCTCTGAGCTTGGCTGCCTCTGGAGATCTAGCTACAGCCAGGCCGTGTGGTACCAGAGGAGGGAAGAGTAGTGAGGGCCTCGTGGGCTCCTCATACCCCGAAGTCTCTGGTTCTATCATGTTGGGCAAGAGAGGCCTGACCTTTCCTGGGCTTGAAAGTTCCTCCGGGTCTGTGGGTTCAGCCCACCTGAGCAGTCCCATGCCACGCTGAGCTGATGGTGCAGGGGTGGGAGACAGTGCCAAGGAGGGGGAAGGCGGCCCCAAAGACAAGCTCTGGAAACCTCACAAGTTCACACCTGCTCTGTCCGGGACCGCCGGCAGCAGTTAGGGCCAGGTCATTCTTTCCACTAACCAACAGAGCTTGGGGAGTGGTTGAACACTGTCGTGGTCATATTTGCTTTTAGAAAGACTTTGCTGCCAAGTGGGGAGAAGGAGAAATTGAGATAGCAGGTCTGCAAAGAGGCCACTTAATGGTCTATTCCATGGATCAGGGAAGAGAGGCTATGGGGTTTGAACTGAGACAATAGAAATGGGAAGGAGGGAGAAGACTGGCTTGGGAGACGGTGGGTAGGACTGAGAGCCTTTCAGTACCCCTTGGATGTGGGGAGTGAGTCTGGAGGTGACCCCAGCTTTCTGGCTTACGTGGCTGAATAAATGGTACTGCTGTTCAGTGAGAGAGGTGTAGCAGGACACTTGGTTCCAACTGGCTGACCTTGGTTACAATCAAACTGACCTTTACCAAAAGGAAAAAGGGAGCACACTGGCTAATAAGACTGAACAGTGTGAGAGTAGAGTTCACTCACTCACTTCATTCACAGCAAGATCCAGGACCTCAAACCACATCATCAGTATATTCTCTCTCCTTCTCTTGGCTCAGGTACTCTGTGCTGACTGTCCTTGATGACTCCTCTTGCATTGTCACAGGATGGCCAGCAGCCTCATGGTCACAAGATGGCTGCCAACACCTCTCTGAGCTATATCCTTCTAGGTTTAAATCAAATAGAAGTAAACAAGAGCTTGTGTCTGAGCATCTCCACGAAAGTTCTGAGATTCACTCTGGTCAGACCGGTTTAGATCACACGCTGACCCTTGAGCCGGTGGTTGTGCTCACTGACTTGGACCTCACGTGTGAGCTCTCCTGGAACCATGTGGACCACAGAGACTAAGAGGGGAAGGGGCAGATCCCAAAGAAACACAGTGGCTCTTGCCAGAGTGAAGGGAAACGTGCCAAGGAGACAAACCACATCTTCCAGCTTTGTGGACAGCACGGAAAGAGCAGGCTGGGGGAAGAAAAGACCCGAGTGTGGGCTGGAATGAGTTGTGCGGCAGCGTTGGCACAACCACGGGGAAGTGCTCAGCAGGCGGAAGGGTGGGGGAAGACCCAGAGTGCAGGCGGTGAGAGATAGGCTTCAGAGGGCAGGTAGCGCTGTGGACTTTGGAGCCATTCTGGACCCCCTGCCTCAGGAACAGCAAGTCCAGCCTGTCGCGAAGGTCTCTCCATCCCTTCGCGCTTCGGGATTTGGCGGCGGAGCGGCGGCTGCTGTCCTGCGCCAGCTCCGACAACACTAGGTGGCTTTGTACCCTCCTCTCCCTTGGTTGATATCAGGACGTGAATATGTTTGACGGTGACGTGAGCCACTGATGCTGCAAAGGAACAAGATGCATGCCAGGCCTCGGTGCCAGGCCATGATGTGAGACAGCCAGGGTCCTTCGGGGCTGATGAGTGTGCACAGGGGATCACAGGCTGACCCCTCACTAGGAGTCAGAGGGACAAATGACTCCAAAGGGGGGGGTGATGTTGGTGACTCCTCTTGCCTCTCTCTCTCTCTCTTTTTTAAATGTTTTTTTATTTGGGAGAGAGAGGGTGAGTGGGGGAGGGGCAGAAAGAGAGGGAGACAGAGGATCTGAAGCAGGCTCTGAGCTGTCAGCAGAGAGCCCGATGCAGGGCTCGAACTCATGAACAGTGAGATCATGACCTGAGCCAAAGTAGGAAGCTTAGCCGACTGAGTCACCCAGGCGCCTCCCCTCTTGCCTCTCTTCAGCTGGTGGGTCTTTTGCTCTTGTCCTTTCTCCTCTTCCTTGAATGAAGACAAAGGGAATACTTAGTGGGAGGTGGGGGTGGGGGGTAGTGAGACAGCCATCTTGTAACCACAGTGTGACAGGGATATGCTAAGCATGGCCGTGTGGAAAGATGGAATGAGCCTCCCCCACTAACAGTACCGTGAAGCCTCCCTATCAGCCCCAAAATGCCTAATTCTAGGCATCCTCTCACATAAGAAAAATAAAACCTTGAATTTTATTAAGCCACTGTTTTTCAGGTTTCTGACACTTGCAGCTGAATACAAGTAAGTCCTAACTGGATAGACCCAGGTAACAGTCCGCATTAAAGCCAGGCCTGTGTTTAAGGTCTTCCAGGGAGAACATGCAGGGTCACAAGAGGACCCCACGGGACCCTGGGAAATGTGGCTCAAGGATGTTGGAGAGGAAGTCTGGAGTGGATGGGGAGCTAAGAAATGTGGTGCAGTGGCCAGAGCCACAAGAGGAGACAATTCCAACAGGAGGCAGGGATGGAGCAGCCCGAATATAGTGGTGAGATGCAGGGACACGGGGAAGAAACTTTGCAAGGGATTTAGTATATGAGAGGCCCTTGACCTGTCAGGAGAGGTTCAGTGCAGGGTTGGGGACAGAAGCCAAACCACACAGCGTGATAGACTCCCAGGCTTTGGGCAGCTCACTCATGGTGGAGGGGCGCTCGTGGAAGGACGATGCAATGGGAGGAAGCGGCCCCTGGGCCAGCTGCTGTCCTGTCCTCACTGCAAAGACCATTTCCCCTCTTTCATCCAGGATGAAGTCTAAACTCTTCAGCCTGGCATCCAACCCCACCAAGATGTGGACCCAGTCAGGACCTGGCTCACCTTCCCAGCCTCCCTCCCCCACATTCCAGCAACACCGCTCCCCACCGTTCCTGGCCCCACCGCCCCCTCCTGGGGCCACCCTCCCCTCCCAATCAATGGCCTGCTCAGCCTTTCAAGATGGCACAGGTTGCACCCTTCTATGATGAAGATGAGATCATTTTCTTTTTCTGGGCTCCTCCCATCCCTCTGTGTCCACCTTGAAACATGACTGCCCGAGTCCAAGCAGGGTTTGCTCACTGGGGTAGGGACAGTGTCTGGTTGTCTGGCACATGTAGGGGCCAGTAGCCTTGGCCTTGGCAAGTCGTCCTGGGCCGGTGATGGTACGCCTTCCATGAAGCTCCTAGGGCAAGGGGAACATGTGAGCATCCTCAGGTCCACATCTGTCCCTTCCACTCCCACATCGCCGGCTTCTGAGAGCTCCAGAAGGGAGCAGAGCAATCAGCAGAGAAGCGCAAGGGCTTTCTTCCCTTCTCCTCTCTGGACACTTTCCAGAGGGCAGCTGCATCCTTTCTCTTGTTTTAGAAGGAGAAGATGCGATTGTGACCAAATTTAGAAAACAACCAAAAATTAAAATAAAACACAACCCATATTTAAAATCCATTTTGACAGCTCCACCCCGCTAAAAGGAGCATCTCTTCTGAGCAACGTGGGTGAGGGCTCAGCAGCAGAAGTGACAGCACGGCAGGCTGTGATGTCACCAGCTTGGAGGTCGCTGGGGAGAGGGGTTCTTCTCACCAGAGATGGACAGGCCTGTCCCACCAGCACAGGGGTGGGATGATGAGAGCCCAGGGGGAGGTGGGGCTGGCACGGGGCAGATGCACACAAATTCAAGGAAGCAGCTTCTTGTTCCTGCCAATAGCTGGGGAGGAAGGATGCTTCTGGAAACCACCTCGGAGACCAACCACAGTGGATGGGCCCCTCCTTAGCACAGTGCTACTTTTAGCACATTGTTCTGCTGTGTTTTGTGAGGAACAGAGGGAAACCCAGGGAACCAAACAGTGTCGCTCACCTCATACAATAAACATAGCAACCAGGTACTGGGTGAGTGCTACATGCCAGGAGCTGAGCTAGGTGGTTGGTTGTTTTGATTTTGATGTTGATGTTGTTGTTGTCATTTTTAATATCGTTGCCAGGAATTCTACATGAGTTACGTTGCCTCCGAGTGATTGTTATAAGGGGGAAAAAGGTCTTCGTGAGACAGAATGAAGGAGATGAATTTATCAGGAACAACCGTAAAGGCTTCTTTTGCAGGTATGGCATTCAACAGGCAGTTTTAGTAAGTTGTCAGGAAAGCTACTGTGTCTTCTGGATATATTAATAAAGACAAAGAGGCCAGATGAAGGGAGGTGATATCTCGATGAACTCCATCCCCATCAGTCCCAATGAGACCTGTAATCTCTGAGTCTCAGTTTCTTCCCCTATAAATTAGACCTAGAAAACATCTCCTTCGAAGGGTTGTTGTGAAGAATAAACAAAGTCATGCATGAAAAGCAACCGGTGCAATGTCTTGCAAGCAGTGCACACTTTTTTTTTTAATAAAGCGCAATGATCATAACTGTAATTATAAACGTTGGCATTCAAAAATGGAGTTTAGGTTTTCTCCCAGAAGTGGGAAGAATCTGGAGATGCATCTTGTCTTCACACATCTGAATCCTTGGTACAGGCAAGAGGAAGGAGAGTAGCTGTGCTTTTCTCCAGAGGACAGAACCAGGTTCACATGGCAAAAGCTAATTTTGAGCCAGTTCCACCCAAACAAATGGAATGGTGGGGACAAAGAAAGACTGGAAGGAAAAACTTCCAAATGGTGCCATCTCTGGGTAGCCAGAAGTTAGCTGATTTCTTTATATTCTTGCATAGTTTCTAAATTTTCAGCTAAGCATATATCTTCTAATAATCTGGAAAAAGTAAAGTGTTAGGGAGGAGGGGGCAGACAATCTATGTCAAGAATGTGATAGTAGGAGGGGCACCTGGGTGGCTCAGTTGGTTAAGCATCTGACTTCGGCTCAGGTCATGATCTCGCAGTTTGTGAGTTTGAGCACCACATCAGGCTCTGTGCTGACAGCTCAGAGCCTGGAGCCTGCTTCAGATTCTGTCTGTCTGTCTGTCTCTCTCTGCCCCTCCCCTGCTCACTCTCCATCTCTCTCTCTCTCTCTCTCTCTCTCTCTCTCTCTCTCTCAAAAATAAATAAACATTAAAAATTTTTTTAAAAAGATATGATGGTAGGAAAGAGAGTCTAGACTCCATTTGAGATTCTACCAAATATGAGTCTCATTTCCAGGCCTCAAAAAAACTGAAATCCATTCACCGTCAGAGTGTGGCAGGGTTGAACCTTCCTTCAACTTGAAATTAAGGAAACAGCCTGAGTTAAATCTAAAAGACAGGAGAGCAAGGGTGGGTGATGAGACAGACCTTGGAACGGGCACCAGTTGATGTGGGTTCTGGTCCCAGTCTCATCTCCCCTCTCTGTGTGATGCAGGGTAAGCCCCTTCCCTCCCTGGACCTCGGGGTTCTCATCTACAATTTCAAGGGCTCGGACACAATGGGTTCTAAGCTGTTTTCCAGCTCAGAATTGGCAGCTGAAAGCCATAGGCTCTTGGCCATACTTTCTCAAAGTCTCCATGGCCCAATGGACCTCAGAAAGTCTTTCAACCCCACTGTTCTACCCCTGCCTTTAATAAAGCCACATCTGGAGTGTATCTCCTCTGTTCCCTGTTTTGTACAGTTCTTCACAGCTGGATCCCCATAAATCAATTTGTTCTGCAGACAAGTTCCCAGAACTGTCCAGAATCTTACCCAGGAAGGGCAGTTTTATTTCCCTTCAGCTTCTGGTTCCAAAAGGAGTTTCCTAAGCCCATTCCATGTCAGGACAGGCTCCCCAGGTCTTTCCAAACCCATGGCCAGCTGGGGTTTTGCAGAGTAGCCCAGACTCACACTCCCCTCCCCTACCTGTGGGTGCAGAGGATGAACCAGCCTGGGAGCCTGCTTCCTGGCCCCTCTTAGGATGCGGTGCCCCCACCGTACAGTGAAAAGACTGGACTAAAATGACCCCCCAAGCCTCCTGCAGTTCTTGAGTTCAAAGTTTTCCCACAGATGAATAATGAGAAGAGATGAGTTGAAAAGTTAACTTCCCTATGGATGGAGGGGGAGGGAGACTGGGGAGCCTCTGGGGACTTCTTTTGCTCATTTGTTCAGCCACAAGGCAGCAAACAGCACAGAATCCAGGACTTTTACGAAGAGCAACTGTTATTCTTGGGCAGAGGTCTGAGATACTCCTTATTGTTTCTGACGGCTGGCCTGGTACCCAGCATGTCTTAGTACAAGCAACTCTCAATGTTTGGTCAGCAAATGGTCCCCGAGCACCTGTTCAGCTAGGTGCTTTATGCTCCCAGCTTTGCCCACCTCATCTCATTTAATGCCCACGACCCCCTGAGAGTTACATACTGGCACTGCCTCTATTTTACAGAGGAGGACTTGTGGTTCAGAGGGGTTAGGTTACTTGCCCAAAGTCACAGAGCTGGCAAGTGACCAATCAGAATTTATATCCAGGTCTGTCCTTCTACAAATTCCAACCTCTTTTAAATCTAGCCAGCCAAATAAAGCCAAATCTACGTCCCTAATTGTTTTCCTGCTAACAAGAGTTTGGACTGAGAATTCATTTGGGAGAATTTTTAAAGATAATCTTTCCCAAATGTACTTAGTTAGCAGAAGTACTTGTGCTTTGCTTAAAAAGCTGAATAGTACTCAAGGTTTATAATAAAATCAGCAGTCTCCTGCCCCTCCCCACCCCCACCCCATCCAGATCTGGCTCCCAGGCTCAACATTTCAAGCTATTTCTTCCAGTATTTGCCTCCGTATTTCAGATAACATAGCAGCCCTACTTTCTCGTGATTTTTCTGTTTTAGATCATTATTATTGACTTCCTGTTATGGAAAATGAAGGATGCCTTACACCATTTCTCCCAGTCTTGCTGCCATACACACAGACACACATGCACAGCTCCACCCTGCCCCACAGCCCTGATGTGATTTTATTGCCCTCAGAGCATCTGGGACAACCTAAGCTCGCCTAGACCTCTCTGCAGCAATGGTGAACAGAGTCTTGACCTTTGGTTAAATGGAGCAGATGTAATGCAAACGTTTATCTTCCCTACTCCCAGAACTCCAGTGGAAGCCACATCCCATCAGAATGGTTTGAAGAAATGAGGCTGGCTGGCCTGGAACAGAGAAGACTTGGACATATATCCTCTCTCCTTGAATCTCTGAGAGGCAAACACACTGGGTGGCCTCCCAGAGAGATCCAGAACAATAAGGGAACCTTCAGGGAGACAATTTCAGCTTCGTAAGCCATTTGAGAAAAGAATGGCCTGAAAAGGGAGGAGCATCCCTCCCAGGGGCTGTGGACTAGCCAGTGTCTCTGACCACAGACTGGGGACGAGGAGCGAGTCCTGCATCAGGAGTGAGTTGAACATAGGACTTCTACAGTCCCTTCAAATTCCATAACCCAGTAGTTTGCTTCCTTTTGTAACAGTTGGCAATTAGACTCTGGGGCTGAGTTGCAATCACTCTTGAGTTAATAACCAGAGCTGCCCAATAGACACACCCTTCTGGCAATTTCTTTTTGGGATACTGAAATAACTGTCTTAATTCTAATGAGCAATCACTTCCACTGACCCTTGCCTTGTAAAAGAAGGTTCAAGATGACTCACAGAGGAATCATGACATAGCAGATGTGACAAAACTCTCCGCCCCATGGGTTTCAAGCACTCTGAAGACAGAAACATGCTGGATGGAGTGATTGCAGCTGCCCTCCCTGCCCATAGACTGTGGGCCTCCCTGGCTCTGCAGCAAGATCTCATGGGAGAGACTGCAGAAATACCTCCCAAACCCAGTTTTGCTGCCTTTGAAAGAGAGAGAGGGCAGGCTGTATGGACAAAAGGGATTGCACCCGGACAGCTGGCCGTGAAGGAACCGGTCGGAACCTTCGGCCACTCTGCACTTGGGACAGTGTCCCCGGGTTTGTTCCCGGACTTGGCACCTTCAAAAGAAATGAGCTTGCCCAGAGACAGGAGTCCACCGTGACCTCCTGAACTTTCCAAGCAGGACAGACTCAGTAATTCTCATGCCATAAGTAACTGGCAGTGTGGCGTAACTGGACCAGGAGTGAAGGGGGCCCTGCGGGCAGGGGCTGTTGGGTGGGTCATCCCTCCTCTGGGGGAGGCAGAGGACAGAGCTCAGATAGCTGAGCTCAGATCCCAGCACTGCCACCTATCAGCTGTGTGGCCTTAGATGAATTCCCTACTCTCTGTGAGTCTCAGTGTCCTCACATTTAAAAGGGGCACAGGGAGGGGAGGACTAACACTTACCTCACTGGGTGTTTTGAGAATTAAATTAGATCATTTACATGAACTATTTAGAGCACAGCCCACCTCATGGAATAATAATAATAAGGATTATTATTATTATTATTATTATTAGCAGCAGCAGCAGCAGCAGCAGCAAACAGGAGACAGCAATCCTTACCCAGATGACTTTGTAGGATCAAACAAAATAATACCCTTGAGGGGCACCTGGGTGGCTCAGTTGGTTGAGCGACTTTGGCTCAGGTCATGATCTCAAGGTCCCTGAGTTCTAGCCCACATTGGGCTCCCTGCTGTCACTATGGAGTCTGCTTCAGATCCTCTGTCTCCCTCTCTCTCTGCCCCGCCCCTACTTGTGCTCTCACTCTCTCAAAAATAAACAAACACTAAAAAAAAATAATGCCCTTGAAAACAGAACTCTAAAGTTGTGTATAAGTATGAGAAATCTAGTGTGTAGTACATTAAACCTCACAAACATTAGGAGACTGAAGAGGCCAGTATTTTCCACCCTGCTTGTTAAATAAACATTGTAGCTATGGTACAACCAGCCACGTAGCAAGGTCTTTAGAACTTTTTATCAAGATTGGTAACTAATTTTATTTTATAATTTCACATAATATATTAAAGCCAATGTTTGAAGATACAACTTTTTTTAATAGAATACCAATTTAACACTTTAAGAAAAACACACCCAGACCAAATTTAGAACACAGGGGACCGTATGGAATGATGGAATGGCAAAGAAAGTGCCGTCCCTAACTTGCTGTGTGACCTCAGGCAAAACCCTTTCCCTGCCTGGCCTCAGTTCTGCCATTGGCTACCTTGGGCACAGAGTGACCTCTGGGCGCCTTCCAGGTCTGCATCCTGTGGACCCATGAGTTGGAGGATTTTTAGACCAATAGACTCGGCCTCAAGTAAAGCTGTGGTATGTTTCCTGAACTGACACCACCATCTGGCGTGTGTGTGAGGGTAAGACACTAGTGACTGGCCAACCTGGAGCTTTCTGCCCTCTTTCTTTTTCTCGCTTGAACATCTGGCCATTCCAAATATGGCCCACAGACCAGCAGCCTTGGCATCATCCCGGAGCGCGTAAGAAATGTACAATGTCCAGGCCCAACCCGGACCTACTCAACATGAATCTACCTTTTACCAAGCTTCCAGGTGATCCTGTGCACATGCAAGTGTGAGAAGCACTGTTTTCACAGGCAGAAAGAAGGAAGCTAGTTAGTGCAGGCAATTTAAGTTGAACACATACTCAACCCTTAAAGAAATTTGGAATTGACTCACATACATAAAATAAATCCTTCCCAAATGATGTCTAAGGGGTTCATCATGTGATGAAGATTTCGTTTCTTGGGAATGTTTACAAGTTTTCAAAAAGGACCCTTCTTGAATGTATAAGCAGGCATCCGATGACAAACATGGCGTCCCTGAACTTGATTTTCAAATGCGCCTGCACTGTCTGCATTGTTGTTAAGGTGATAACCACACCGGTGGGTATGTTTCCAGAAATTCAACATGAACTCAGCCACTCTGAGCTCCCAGCGGCCATCCTCAGGTTCTAGCCGCTTGGCCTCATCACAACACAGCAGCGGACTTCTTCAAAGCCAGCTAGAGAATTTCTCTCAGCAGGTGACCTCTAGGAGCTGAGGCTGTCAGTCTTATAAGCACAAAGATCCAAATTCTGCCCACAAATAGTGGGCTTAGAAGAAGACTCCAGGCCTCAGAAAAGACAGCAGCCCCGACAGATCCTCGACTTCAGCCCATGAGCCCAGAGCAGAGAAGCCAGCTAAGTGATGCCCAGGCTAACGACCTACAGGGAAATGAGGGTTATTGTAAGCCACTAGGTTTGTGGTGGTTTGTTACACAACAATAGGAAACTACTACAGGTTTGGGTACTCAGAAGTGAGACAATGCTGTAATAGATATCTAGCATGGGGAGCAGCTTTGGAATTGAACAGTGGGAGAAAGCTGGAGGAATTTTGCAGAACATGGTAAGAAAGGCTAAATTTCCTTGAACAGACTGTTCATAGATATACGGATGTGGGGTACCTGGGTGGCTCAGTCGGTTAAGCGTCGGACTCCTGGTTTTGGCTCAGGTCATGATCTCATGGTTTGTCAGTTCAAGCCCTGCATTGGGCTCTACAAAAACAGTGCAGAGCCTGCTTGGGATTCTCTCTCTCTCCCTGTCTCTGCCCCTCCCTCACTCGAGCTTTCTCTCTCTCAAAATAAATAAATTAATTAACTTAAAAAAATCTGGATAAAGAGGGCACCTAGGTGGCTCAGTGGGTTAAGCATCCACCTTCAGCTCAGGTCACAATCTCAAGGTTGGTGGGTTTGAGCCCCACGTCAGGCTCTGTGCTAACAGCTCAGAGCCTGGAGCCTGCTTCAGATTCTGTGTCTCCCTCTCTCTCTCTCTCTCTGCACCCTCCCCGGCTCATGCTCTGTCTCTCTCTCTTAAAAATAAACATTAAAAAAAAATTTTTTTAATGGATGTTGAGGACACTGTTGGTGAAGGATTACAAGGATTGATTAGAAGAAAGTGAGGACCACGTTATTGGAAACAGGAGTGAGGGGACCCTTGTTATATGGTGGCAGAAAGCTTAGCAAAACTTCCTGCACTTACGTAGAATTTGAAGGGATGAACCTGTTATATAGCTAAGATTTCCAGGCAGTGCTGGGTGCTGCCTGGTCTCCTGCCATGCATAGAAGAACACAAGAGACAGATAGATAGTTACACAAAAATGAAGTAGGACTAAATTATTTAGAAAATTCTCAGACTCTCCAGATGGCAAAAGATGGTAAAATCAGGATGGTTGCTGAATGTGTATCACAGAGAAAAGGTTGAGTGTATGACTGCACCACCTTTTGTTAAAACCCCAGAGAAATCAAAAGGTCAGAATATTCAGTCACACCAACTGTGGGGCCCTTTCAAGAAATTATGGGTGTGGGCACCTCAAACGTCTTCACAGCTGAACCAGGGGCATCTAGGAAACTTGAAGTCATTATCCCCCAGGCATCTTAACAGGAGGCCAACAGAGAAGAGACGTTTTTAAAAAGATCTGTGGATGTGGCTTCTGTTTAGTGAAGTGAAAAGCAGTGAATTCATACAAGATGCTCAAAGTTCTTGAGAAAATCATTTTAGCAGAAATCCTGCCAGCTTGGACTGAAAAAGGGACAGAGTACAACATGAACGGAGACTCTTGGGCCCCTAAAACTCCACTGGAGGAAGCAGGTTGGTAAAACTATTCAGTTGCAATCATGTTACCTTTCATAAAAAAGGAAGGAGGACACGAAAAGGGGGAACTTCATGCCCAGAAGAAAGAGACAAGAGTCCCGAAGGTTCTTTCCAGGTCTCAAAAGTGAATCCAAAAAAGGCAAACATTTATGTGGCTAGATTTCAGAGTGTTATGGACCTGTGGCTCCTTCTGACTTTCACGTCCCCCTTTTAGAGACAGAAAGTCTGCAACCGTGATCACATGCTTTCCCACTGCTGTGTGCTGGCCATGTGAGGGCAGATAACCTGTCCCTTTGGCTTTGCAGGCCCGTGGGTGGAGAGGAGCCATACCCTGGCCATAGCACATGCCAGAGGGCTCCCAGGAGCCCCATCTGGACCTGGACCCAACTTAGTTTTTGGATTTTCAGCTGGTGAGATTTCAATTCAGATGATGAAATTTTTGACTTTGAACTCCTACTGTAATGAGATGAGGCTCAGGAACCTGGGGTGGGGGTGAATGTATTTTTTATGTGGAGGGGGTATAAACTACTGTGGGCCAGAGGGCGGGCTGTGGCAGGCAGAATGGGATGAGCCCCAAACATTCTGCCTTTTGGCGGACATGCTCTGTGTGGTCTCATCCCCTTGAGTGTGGGCAGGGGCTGGGAATATGATGGGATACAACTCTGCTGAAGACATTTTGTGGATGTAAATAATACCCTGGATCAGATGATTTCTGAGTTAAGAGATGGGAGATTATCCTGGGTCAACTTGACCTAATCAAGTGAGCTCTTAAAAGAGATAAGAATTAGCAATAGGCACTCTCCTACTGGCCTTAAAAAAGCAAACTGTCATGATGTGGAGAGGGCCACATGGCAGGGAGCGGAAAGTGGACTTTTAGAGCTGAGGTCTTTAATTCTGTGGCCCCAGGGAATTGGATTCAGCCAACAACCAGGGAGCTTAGAGGAGGACCCTGAGTCTCAGATGAGATCACAGCCAAGGTCGACACCTTGATTGCAGCCTTGGGAGACCCTGAGCAGAGAATCAAGTCGAGACATGCCCCAAATTTGACCTACAGAAACTGTAAGATAATATATTTAATGTTTTAAGCTGCTACATTGCAAAAGCTTCAAAGCAGTTATTAAAAATATATTCAAAGAATTTTTTAACACTATATTCAAAGAACTAAAAGAAAATGTGCTAACGATGGGTCAGTGCAGAAGAAATCTCAACACAGAAATGAACGCTACAAAAAAGAACCAAATGGATATTCAGAGATGAGAAATATAATAACCAAAAACAAAACAAAACAAAACAAAACATAAACCCAGAAGCAGGTTTGAGATGGCAAAAGAAATCAAATGAACTTAAAGACAGATTATCAGACATTATCCAATTTGAAGAATAAAAGGGCAGAAAAAATATTTGAAGAGATAATGGCTAACATCTTCCCACACTGATTTTAAGAGCATTGCATTCCAAAGGCTGCAACAAACCCCAAGTCTGATAAACACAGGCTATATCCAGACGTATCTTAAACTTCTGAAAGACAAAGACAAAGAGAAAATCTTAAAAGCAGCAAGAGAAAAATGGCTCATCACAGGTAACCAAATGATTACCAAATGACCTCTCATTCAAAACCAAGGCAACACTAGGGTGGTATAATCTGAAACTCACCATGATGAAGGGGGGAATAAACCCTGTAAATGAGCATTCTATAGCCAACCAAACTATCTTCCAAAAAATTGAAGGTAGAATAGAAACATTCCCAAATAAATAAAAACTGAGCTTTTGTTGCTAACAGATCTAGCCCAGATGAAATACCAAAGAAAGTCTTTACACTGAAAGAAAATGATACCAGAGGGTACTCAGATTCACAGCAAGTCGTGAACAGCATGGAAAATGATACTTAGGTGATAAATATAAGAGACTGTGTATATATACATATTTTTCTTCTCTTATTACTCTTCAGAGTAATAATAAAAATAAAGCCATAATTATACCATTCTGAGTTTATAACATATATTAACACAATTTGTATGTCTACAATAGCACAGAGGAGGGGGTAGGAAATTAAGCTACACTGATACAAATTCGCTAAATTTTACTGGAATTAACTCAATACTATGCTGAAGATTGTGATAAATTCAGGAAGCAGACTATAATCCCTAGGTTAACGACTAAAAGTGTAACTAAAAAATTTAGGTAAGAAATCAACATGCTTGGGTACCTGGGTGGCTCAGCTGGTTAAGCATCTCACTCTCGATCTCAGCTCAGGTCTTGATCTCAGGGTTGTGAGTTCAAGCTCCACATTGGGCTCCGCGCTGGGCGTGAAGCCTACTTTAAAAAAAAAAAAAAAAAAAAGGAAGAAAAAAGAAATCAACACTCTTAAGGGCATTCTTATCCCCATTATGTAGATGAGGAAATGAGTCCTGGGAGGTGAAATAACCTACATAGCTAAGGCTGGCCCCCAGGACCCCTGGCTCAGCACACTAGGACTAGGGGCCAACTCACACCTTCCAGTGGGTCAGATGGAGACACCCAGGCTCAGATTCCTCATCTATCAATGAAGGAAAATGTTCATCAAAATATTGTAAATTGCCTCCCAGTCTGTACAAATATTTCCCTTGGCATCCTAAAAAAATATTATTTTTATTAGTTTTCTACCCTAAAAATAACCGCACATAAGTTGATAGCAGGAGGAAGAGGGATGACTTCTTAAGCCAAACAAGTTGGTGGCAGTGCCCAGTGAGCGCACACAAAAATGCATGTTGTGGCCCTCTTGCACTCTTTTTTTTTTTTTTAATGTTTATTTATTTTTGAGAGAGAGAGAGACAGAGCGCAAGCGGGGAGGGGCAGAGAGAGAGGGAGACACAGAATCCGAAGCAGGCTCCAGGCTCAGAGCTGTCAGCACAGAGCCCAGTGCGGGGCTCGAACTCACGAACCTCAAGATCATGACCTGAGCTGAAGTCGGACAGTTAACCGACTGAGCCACCCAGGCACCCCACCCTTGCACTCTTTATGAATTTGGTCGGCATCCATTTATGCCTGCCCGAACCGTCTTCCCACACCCCTGCATGGAGCTCAGACTGACACACAGCAAAGGTTAAATATGCATAACATAAAATTTCTCACTTTAACCATTTACGAGAGAACTGAGCTGTGCTGGAAGGGGTTCATACCCTAGTCCCACCTGCCAATGAGCTATTTAATCCCATAAGGATAAAATCACTAAATTCTTTAATACTTATTTTTGAATAAATGGCCGCAGATGCTTATTGTGCTTCACATTGTATAACACGTTATTTATGAAAATAGAAACTTAACAAGGGGCGCCTGGGTGGGTCAGTCGGTTAAGTGTCTGAGTTCAGCTCAGGTCATGAGCTCACAGTTCATGAGTTCGAGCCCCACATCAGGCTCTGTGCTGACAGCTCAGAGCCTGGAGCCTGCTTGGGATTCTGTGTCTCCCCCCTCTGCCCCTCCCCTGCTCACGCGTGCGCACGCTCTCTCTCTCTCTGAAAAATAAACAGTAAAAAAAAAAAAGAAATTTAATGAGCCTGTACTGCATGCCAGGGACTAAGCTTAGCCCTCATCTGCTCTGTTATGTAATCCTCACAACTCCCCTCCGAGGCTGGTTTCATTATTCTCATTTGACAGAAGAAGAAACCAAAGTCCAGTGTGGTTAAGAGGCATCAGATTGACACTAGCCAGGTCAGTTGGAGTTGTTCTGGGTGATTGTTAAACCAGATTGCTCAGAGAAGGGAGGATGCTTTTAAGACAGCATGAGGGGGTAGGAAATGTACGTTGAAATCAAGTACGCCTGTGTCTTCATTGCTCACATCTGATTGGTTACAAAAACAAAGACCTGCAATGTCCTCATAGTTTCCTTTTAATCATCACACTGATGCCATCAGGTGGACAAGATCTCAGAAGTGGATCTGGACTAGTTCACAGATCAGAATTACTGACAAACAGCAGCAGGAGCTGCTATAGCACGGAACTGAACACGGGGTTCAGGACCAAATCTCATCAATGAACAAATTTGAAAACTGCGTTTCATAGAGCACATTGAATTTCCCCTGATGCTAATGTGTGATTAAAATGTGAAATGACATAAATGTCTTTTAAAGTCACAGAGGTAATTACCGAAAGTAGCCAGCCACATCACAGCTGGGCATTGTCGGAAGGCCACCGTGTGCTTCAAGTTTACTGTGGCTCAGCAAGTCACACTGTTCCTTTAAGACTTCAGCTTTGGTGGGGCGCCTGGGTGGTTCAGTAGGTTAAGCATCCAACTTCGGCTCAGGTCATGAGTTCACGGTTTGTGGGTTCGAGCCCCACGTCGGGCTCTGTGCTGACAGCTCAGAGCCTGGAGCCTGCTTCGGATTCTGTGTCTCCCTCTCTCTCTGCTCCTCCCCCACTCACGCTCTGTCTTTCTCTCTCTCTCTCTCTCAAAAATAAATAAACATTAAGAAATTAAAAAAAAAAAAGACTTCAGCTTTGGTTTAGTTCTCTTTAGCTAATGTAAACCTTTGCTGGAATTTTGACTATGGTGGCAACACATAAGCAAATAGCATTCTTTATTTCAATAAACCTGGAATATCTCAACAGTGTGAAGGAATCAATACAATGTTCCTCATGTCCATCTGTCTACACTGAGAAAAACCTAACCCCATGCTTGAGGTGTTATCAGTGTACACAGAGTACATTACATGAGTCTGATTTCCACACATTCGTGGAACCCTCACAAACACCAAAAGAGAAGATTTACCTCTTTGCTAGGGGTTAAGAAAAAGACATGACAGTAGGACATACATCTTGATAGAAAAATATTTAAAGATTTTAATTCTCTGAATGCCACGAGTTAACATTTTATGATCACCCTTTGAAAATAGGGCATTTGGGAGCAATTTTGAAGTTTTCCAAATCAGTACAAAGCTGATTAAATCCAACGTCACATTCACAGATTGCAAAATGACTTCCTTATAAAAACAAGGAAGCCAGGGTTGGGGTGGGTCTGTCACCAGAGTCCGGGGGCCTTGCCACTCCTTTGTGGAGCTCCTTGGTATTACATGTGTTCCTTAAAGAACCATTTCTGATGTTCCGAGTTGGTGCAGAGCCGTAGAAATGGTATGAAACTGTCACTGAAGGCCTTCTTCTCAGCCTGAACGCATTTATTGGACTGTACGTGAAATAAAGAACCATCCTACAAGAGAGAATAAGCACTGGCTGTTTACCAGAAATACAAATAATTCCTCAGAAAGTAGCTTTTTCCTTAAAATGTGTTAAGAGCTCGGGTGATTTTTTATCATTGCAGAAATATTTACTGAGCACTGTGTTTGCCCCGTACTGAGGCAACTCAGGACTGCCCACGCATAGACAGAGCCAGGAGTGGACAAGCGCGTCAGGCTCGCCAGGGTCCCGGACTCCACCGTCAGGGCGAGTGGTGCCACCTGCTGGCTGCTCTGGGGATCCGTCAGATCCCAAGTCTCCCTACTGCTATTCTTCTCCTTGAGGGAAATTAGGATCAAAGATTCTTTATTAACATCTTCCGCTTCCCTTAGGTCAACTAATTCCATCCCTGGCGATCTCTTTCTCTTAGGTATTTAAATACAGAATCAGGAAACTTGGCTGTAGTCCCAGCTCAGCCAGAGAACAGCTGGGCAAGGGGACAAGTCACCTGAGGACATGGGTTCTATGGGACTGTGCCAATTTCCCCAACCCCAAAAGATCATGGTCCTCTTTAAGGCCTTCCCCTTGTCTTCCTTTTCCCAACTGTTCTGAGTTACCTCAGCGAAACTCTCCCCCATCCTTGAGTCTGTTTTTTTCCTCCACCTCTCTGTTGTAAGCTTTAAGTTCCCTGGGAACTTAATCATGGCTGAGCAAGTGACATACCTGTTCCAGGGAAAGAGAAACCTTTGGGAATAAAATTATAGGCAGAAGAATCTCAAAAATATTAACCCTGAAAACCCTTAAAAGAGTTCAAATGTTGCCTTCAGAGTACCATGAAAGGAAATAATTAAATAGCATCCCTTTTCCCAACCTTCTAAGGAGACTTTACTTTTCCTTAATTGGTCACTGAAATTTAAGATACAATTTTAATGATGTTTCAAACCAATTTTATGATTTCTAGCTTACATTACTGTGTAAGCCCCTTGAGGGCTTACGGTTAGAAGAAACAAGAGAAGGGGATGGAGGCGGGCGCTGCAGAGAACCACAGACGGGGAGCTTGCAGAAGTATCTTCCCTCTTATTTCTGATATCAGACGGATAACACCATGGCGCAGGCTTGCTCAGGTAGCCCGCAAATTTCACTGATAATCATATCTTCTACAGGAAAATGTACTCCAACTTTTAATCATGCTTAGAATTAACCCATTTATTAGCAAATTAGACCAATCTTTCCATCCCTGAGGCCAGGCTGGGAACGAAAGCTTCCTATGGAGATAAAAATAAACTCATTTCGTCTTTTGAATTATTTTCTTTGGATTTACTCCCTCAAGTGCTTTTTAGTGAGTCAAAAGATTTGACAGATTCACGAGTCCTGTTACAGCTTGTGGCCAAGTGTGGCGGGGCTAGTGCCTAACGGGCCTGAAATAATACCTGGTTCCAAATCAACATCAGCTATTCTGATGGAGAGCCAGCTCCATCAGAGAGATGTTTTCTTGGTGATTACCCTGTAGGTAACAACTGATCTCTATAGGGCTTTATGGTTTCCAAGGACTATTTCTGCTGTCCATCTAGTCCACACTAGAGGTAGACAGGCTGCTATTATTGTTCCCATTTTACAGCTGGGAAAAATGAGGCTTAAAGAAATGGAGTAGCTTGCCCCTGGATCTAACCTCACATCCTCACGCTTTGGCTATTCATTTCACTCATTTTAAGCCCATTTCATCCTTGAGTGTGTTTGCGACAGCGCCTCACTCCGGGACTATGGCTCACGGTCTAAGGAGGCCAGAACGACTAGATGGGAGTCAAAGCACTCCTGATGCTGCATGCTGGGGCCCCGACCATACTGTTGGGTCCATGGTGAACTCCCTGGTCTCCCCAGATGTGGCGGCATCCCTGAGACCCTCGAGGACTGTGCCAGGGAACACTCTTTACCTCCACTCCCCCTTCTGCAGCCCATGCACCGAGAGCAAGGAGGGCAGCAGACGGCTCACTTACCTCCCGCAAGATGAACTTCTGATTCTCCGGGGCAGTTTCCTGGCAGAGTTGCATGATGAGTATATCCATTCCTGCGTCCACAGCAATGCAGGCCTCTGGCTGGTGAGTGTTATAGCGTATTTCATTCCGGGATGTGTACTCGAAAAACTAAAAATGGAGCAGCCAATCGTGCGTCAGTTACTCTCTGATGTGTAGAGAGGGAAATGGCTGGATGAGAGCCTGGGGTGACTTGGAGCTGGAAGAAACTCAAATCCCACCCACTCATCTCTAGGTGTCTGACACTGCTTAAGGCAGGAAGGCTTTAAAGGTCCAGGTAGCCAACGTTTCCCTCCTCTGGGTCTCCTGCGTCTCCTGCATCCTCCACGGGCCCGCCCTGGTGGTTTATCTGCCTCCTGGGGCTGGGATCTGTTGCAATTCACAGACCTTCCAGAACTTGCTCCCCTGACCAGCCTGAAGCTCAGCACTTAACCCAGACAGACCTGCCCCGGCCACCAGCAATTGCCCTAAACACCACTTTACATGGCACTATCCATCAAAACCTAGAATTCTGTTCAAGCATTAATTCTAAGGAAGTCATCGGACACGCAGATCTGTTGCTCCCCACCCCCCCACTTTTGTTTCTGACAAGAGGTTAGTGGCATGGTTACTTTACAATCAAAAATAGGCAGGCAGGGAATCAGTTAACTAAACAGTAATACAGCCACACAAAGGATTATCAAGAGGCCATTAGGAATGACATTCTCAAAGGATGTCTAATAACACGTGAAAAGTATGATGAAATGGAAAGAATGGAATATAAAACATACAGACATTATGATAATAACTATTTAAAACACATGATCTAAAGGCCTTGCATAAAGGAAGATGAGAAATAACTAGGTCTTAGTTCTAATGGTGGTTGCAGGGTCCTGTCATTCACTTACTGCTTATATTTTTTTGCATTTCCCAAATATTCTGCAAAAGCATATAGTACCCTCATAATGCAAAAAAATATATATATATACATCAAATATTTAATTAAAAAAATTTTTTTTAACGTTTATTTATTTTTGAGACAGAGAGAGACAGAGCATGAACGGGGGAGGGGCAGAGAGAGAGGGAGACACAGAATCGGAAGCAGGCTCCAGGCTCTGAGCCATCAGCCCAGAGCCCGACACGGGGCTCGAACTCACAGACCGTGAGATCATGACCTGAGCTGAAGTCAGAGGCTTAACCGACTGAGCCACCCAGGCGCCCCTCAAATATTTAATTTAAAAAAAAAGAGAGACTTCCCCTCATTTCTCTCTTTAAAGACCCCACACAAACGCTCCCTTGAACATTCAGGCTCCCACTGTCTGTTTTCCCCTGGCTCAAGAATGTCAAACTATAGAGAAGCAGCACCTACCTGGTTCTGACCCATTCCGTGACAGTGGTAGAGAAGGACCTGGTGTCCCACGATTTGGTTTTCATTGGGAGGGTTATAGTCAAAGCAGTAATCTCTCAGTCCTTTGTTCTGGAGCTAAACAAAACATAAAGGTGGCATTTTGGTCCAGATTTATACACAACAACAGGTTCCACCCAAGGCTCCCACGGTAATAACTCCATTGGAGAGGAGTCATTGAGTCAAGAACCGGACTTACTGGATAAGAGCTCCTCAGATTTTTAGTTTTGAAAGTGCTTTCCCATTCTATACCATAGGCAAGAATCATAACCCCCATTTCTAAAGATAAATCTGAGTTGCAGAGAGATTAACTCTTTATGACCTGAAAGCTCTTATCTCTCCATTTCTCCTTGGTGCAGACTTATTGCTGCACCGGTCCGTGCAGAGCTGGGTTGCTGCCTCATACATGTACCAAGGACCCCTGCAAGCAGGCATCTGCAAAAGACATCCTGTGTGAGAGACTCACCATTTTCCAGATGAGAAGTCCACCATTCTAGACTATAGGAACAGCACAATACAGAGCTGATGGCCCAAGGTCACACGAGTGGAGATGCCTGAGTCTTGAATCCAGGAACTCAGACCCCAAGTCCAGTGCTCTCCCCATCACTCAACGCTGTCTAATCTAATGCCATCTCTAAGGTACCTTTTAGATCTAAAACCCTTCGATCATTCCAAGAGAAAAAAATCATGCTCCCGCCTCCCTTTTAGTAGCCTCCAGGGAAAGACATACACCTTCCAAATCTCTTTCTGGAGAGTTCAAAGACCCCTCAATGAACTCCTCATGAATCCCTCTCCTGCCCTGGCCCTCGTCCACCCTTGACTAGCCTGTTTCTGAAGATAAGACTCAGTCATATTGAAAGAAGATTCCACAATCCAATCCACTAGCTCACAAAGCACAGACTTCCATGTTCCTGAAGTCCCTTTGCTTGTGAAAAAATCTGGTTAGAATAAGCAGAACACCTCAGATTTGGAAGGGCTCAAATGTCATCTAGCAAATCAGTCCCCACGCTTGACCACCAAAGGACTGTGACCTCAAATCAACTCCCTATGTTCAGAAAGATTTGAAATGGAAAAAACACTAAAAGAGAGGTGGGAACCCCTGAAAATTAAAACTGAGATAAACTAAGCTAGCTGTATCAAGTTGGTGAAACAGGAAAAAGAATGATATTAAATGACTTTAGAACATTCCCCGCTGTTTTTGTTTTTTAGAACATTCCATGTTTGATTACATTTCCTTAGTGAACTATATTCTATAAACAAATAGAGCAGCAAAGAAATCCTAAACCTCATTCAGTATCAACTGTCATTGGTAATAGTGAATTATTATTTTGAAACTATTTTAAATATCTTTTAAGATAAAGCAAATAAATAATATGGTAATATTTTTGAAACTAAGATTTTCAGTGTAAGAAAAAAGTAATACAAGTATAATATCGAAGAAGAAAAAATCCTGTAAGATTACATTTAAATTTGAGATATCAGTATGAGTTCATGATTTGTTTCTCAAAAATATGCATTTCCTTTCTCTACCCACTGAAAAACTATAGCACTGTGCACCCCACATGGTACCCACTGGCCATATGTGGCCACTGGGCACTTGAAATGTGACCAAGTCCAAATTGAGATATGCAGTGAGTGTAAAATACACAGCAGGTTTCAAGACAGTATGAGAAAAGGACGTAATGCATCTCGATAAATTTTTACATCAACTACATGTTGAAATGATAATACTGGGGATACATTGAATTAAATAAAATATATTATTAACTTCACTTGCTCCTTTTTAAAATATGGTTACTAGGGGCACCTGGGTGGCTCAGTTGGTTGAGCGTCCAACTTCAGCTCAGGTTGTGATCTTGTAGTTTGTGGGCTCAAGCCCCACATTGGGCTCTGTGCTGACAGCTCAGAGCCTGGAGCCTGCTTCAGATCTCCTTCTCGGTCTGTCACTCTCCCACCTGCACTCTCTCTTTCTCTCAAAAATAAACATTAAAAAAACTTTTTAAATAATAAATAAATAAACCTTAAAAATAAAGCTGAATATAGTTAAATTTTTAATTACGTATGTGGCTAGCATTATGTTTCTGGTGTAGAGTGTGGTCTAGAGACAGAGACCACAGCTGGCATCCGGATTGTGGGCTCTGAACACTGCCCCCCACTGAAAGGGTCAGGGGCTCTGGGAGGGATGGCAGCAAATGTAGAAGATGAGCATGGCCGGGATCAAGGAAGCAATCAAGCTACTACAAGGGGTCAAGATCACAGAAGCCAAAATGAAGAGGTTCTCACTAGCTGAAGATGGGCAACCTGAACTGTTCAAAGAAAAAAACAGAAACCAACAGATGAACTGCAGCACACTGACCATATAAAACCCCACTAGTTTACAGTGATGCTCAAGAAAAGAAAAAGCCAACAAGCAAATGAGCCAACAAACTGGAGGAAACTGAAGTGCCAATTCTTACTCTGAAAACAGGCAAATAAAGAGAAGGACTTAAAAATTTGTTATGCCTTTTCTTGTTTTTAATTTTTTAAGTTTATTTTTTTATTTTGATAGAGAGAGAGAGAGCGCGCGCAAGCTGGGGAGAGGCAGAGAGAGAGAGAGCAGGGGAGGAGCAGAGAGAGAGAGAGAGAAAGAGAGAGAGAGAATCGCAAGCAGGCTGCACACAGTCAGCTCAGAGCCTGATGCGGGGCTCAAACTCATGAACTGTGAGATCATGACCAGAGCTGAAATCAAGGGTCAGATGCTTAACTGACCGAGTCACCCACTCATCCCTAAAATTTGTTATGCCTTTTCTGAATGAACTCTAAATTTCACGAATTCCAAATGGTCCCAGTTAACAAGGGAACGTTCTTCTTTACAGAAACATCTCAGCTAAAAATGCAGAGGAAATGAAAGGATTAGAAAAAGCACCATTTGACAATGCCACTTGAAGTTTGGGTCTAGGTGATGATTATCAACAGTTACAGAAAACACGAGAGAGGATGCTAACATGGCCCCTGATAGTGGCTGGTCCCGGACAGGCCCCATGGACCCACTGATCAATGTCATCGCTAGAAGCAGGATGACCAGAGGTTAGGTGCTCCTGCGATGATGCTGCAGGAGCACAAAACACATCTGTGAAGTGTTCTTGCCATAAAAGGTTGATGATTCCATTCCAATCAGACCTTTGGACCTCACTTCCATTTTAAGAACTATGGGCGAGAAGCATGATTTAAAAGACACCACAAGGAAACAATTAGGTAATTCCAAGGGTGAGATGTGCTACTGGACAACGGATGCTGTTTTTGCAACAATATTAGCACAAGTGGGGAGGAGGAGGGAAGAGGTCTGCCTTAGATGAAGGAGACGTGGGAGGGAGGACTAGCAGCCAACCACAACACGAGACCTTGTCTAGACCCCAGGTGGAACCAGCCAGTTACCCTGAGAGAGGTGTGAAAAAGCAGGGGAATGTGGGTAAGGGCTAGATATTAAAGGGTACCAAGAAATTACTGCTCACTCGATGGGGGTGTGATAATGGTCTGCGGTTAGAAGATACCGTCCATACAGACGTGCACGGGGAAGCGAATGGGAGTGAAATGACAGGATGCCTGGGGTTTGCTTGAGCAAAGAAAAACATGAGAGGATGCAGCAGAGGAGACAGAAAGTAAGAGAGGCAAAATCATCATAATTCTAGAAGCTCGGGAACAGGGTTCATTACATCATTCTCTCTGCTTGAACCTTTTCATAGCAAAGACTGAATTTAATGCGTTAACATCCTGCTTTGTGTTTATCAAAGACTCCCAGAATGGAACATGGGCACTTCTGATCAACACGACACAGCAGAGGACACCTTCCTAAGTTGGTGTCATTCCTCCCCAAAGCCAAAGGCACTGGACATTTTAGTTGTCTTCATCCCAGAGACATTCTTTCAGGTTCTTTGAAATAACCGAAGTGACTCTTCTCCCTCTACTACTGCCTTTATCAATCCCCGAGCTGGGAATTATTAACTGGTCCAGCCATCTGAAGCTTGAAGTAATGTGAAACCGGACATGGAAACACCAGGTGAGCCTCAGTTTCTTTATCTATAAAATGGGAGGCTTATCGTCACCAATTTGGAGATGGCTTCTAGTGCTGACATTCTGGACTTGAGGCCCAGACACGGGGAGAAGGAAAGACAGTGGATTAAAGCAGGGAGGGGAGAAGGGGTGAGGAAGGCTAGCAGTCCCCATGAAGGGGCCTTTCTTGGCTGGGATTTATTGGTAAGGGAAGCCCCTGCCCACCAGAGGCCCGCCTCACTCACCATCCCAAAGAAGCCAGGCCTGTCTTCAGGCACGTGCAATTCTGGGTACACGTTTTCCAAGAACCACCTGAAGTCCTTACACTGGAGCTTTGCACGGAGCTGCTTCCTTTCTGTCACATCGCCAAAGGGTTCCTGAGGAAACAGCAAAAGCAGTGAGTCCCTGCAGGGCACGTACTTCCTACCAAAGCCTTCTCTCCACGGATGCTTCCCTCCTCTGCAACGTGTACCGAGAACCCACTGTGTGCTGGGTCCTGTACAGGCTCAGAGGGTCAGACCAGCCTCAGACACAGCGACAGCACCTTGGCAGGAGAGACCATCACACAAACAACTGCATTCTCGGGCACTCTCGCTACAAGGAGGTGTGGCCAGGTGCTCTAGGGAAGGACACGAAGCGCCTGGTAATGAAGTCAGGGAGCCGAGTCCTGGGGCTGCGTCAGCTCCCTGGACCCGTGCATCTGCACCATCGATGAGTGTGTGATCACAGACCAGTGGACGTCAGTCGAGTACATACACCCTGACATTCTGAATTACTGCTGATACCTGAAGCGTTCACTTTCAAACACAGGTGAATATTCTCAATGTAACCATGTACATAGACTTTATGTGCTCCACATGCTGAAGTCTGAACATATGCTTACAATGGTAAGTGCCAAGTGCTGCAGTGAAAAATACTCGTGGAAGTTTAGTTTTCTGGACAAAACAAGTGATTAAGAACTTCTAAATAATTGCGGCACCTGGGTGGCTCACGGCATGATCACGCAATTCGTGAGTTCAAGCCCCATGTCGGGCTCTGTGCTGACAGCTTAGAGCCTGGAGTCTGCTTCAGTTTCTGTGTCTCCTCTCTCTTCCTCTCCTCTGCTCGCACTCTCTCTCTCTCTCTCTCTTTCAAAAATAAATAAACATTAAAAAAAATTTTTTTAACTTCTAAATAATTAAATAAAGCAAGCATCTATTTAGCATAGCCACAAGAGCAGTGCCGAGCACTATTACTGTCCTTGCAATATGATGTTAAAGTATTAAAATTTAACAGGCTAAATATTTAACAAAATGGTAATGTCAGGAAAACGTCTGAGCAAAATTTCAGAGTTTTACTTATTTCCCAGAGGGCCTTCCTTTGATGAGTCATTGTGCCCTCATCTTCAACCAAATATCCCTTTTAACACTCGGCCACAGGCATCCAGACAAAAGGTGTACGTGGGGCCCCTCTAATATGTCATTCTTTGGGAAGCCTCAGGAAGAGAGAGCTGTGGGTTCCAGACTGGGTAATGGGAAGGAGCAGATGTTTCCACCCTGCAGCCTTGGGCATGACAGAGGAAGCAATGACCCTGGAGCCCAGAGGCAGAAAGGGGCCAAGGTCAGGGGCAGGTCCACAGGGCTCTGCAGAGCAGGGAGTGGGTTCTACGCACCCCAGGCTCAGTTCTGCCCACATCACCCACGAGGCCTTGGGCAAGCTCTCTGAGCTTCAGTTCTGGCATCTAAAATGAGAATTGGGGCGCCTGGGTGGCTCAGTAGGCTGAGTGTCTGACTTCCTCAGGTCATGATCTCACAGTTCGTGAGTTCCAGCCCCACGTAGGGCTGACAAGCTCAAGCTCAGAGCCTGGAGCCTGCTTTGGATTCTGTGTCTCCCTCTCTCTCTGCTCCTCCCCCGTTCAAACACAGTCTCTCAAAATTAAATAAACATTAAAAAAAATAATAATAAATAAAAAATGAGAATTTCATAGCTATCCTGAAGGGCTGCTGTGAGGATTCAGAAAAAGAGGTTTACATTTTCATTTTAGTTGATACTGGTGCAGAGTGGGCACCCTGTCCAGGGGCCTGTAGAGCTGGCCAGTGCAGAGGCAGTGGACCTATTTGCTAAAGCTTATTTGTAACCCTAAAACCACTACCACCACCATCATCTGCAAACACATACAGAGAGGGATAAAAAATCTGAGTCACCCAACGTGACGCTCCTGGCTGAGATCATGTCTCAGCTCTCACGCTGTAAACAAGTGTCCTGTTCATCGCCCACCTAGTGCCACATTTTGCTGCTTTGTGTTGGTGACCTCACTGTTTAAAAGGCCCCCAAGCATGGTGCTGAAGGGCTGGCTAGTGTTCCTCGGTGCAAGAAGGCTGTGTTGTGCCTGGCAGAGAAAATACGCGGATTAGGCACGTGTCACAGTGTTGTTGGCCATGAGTTCAATGCAAACAATCTTTCGACAGAAATATACACAAAACCACGTATTGTATACTGTATGTATTGATCGGTTGGCAAAAATGTCAACCTGCAAGAGGCCTGAAGGAACCTAGCACCGTATTTCTCTGAGAAGCAGTGGCTCAGTAGCCTTGAATCAGTGTTTGCAATGATGACACAGACCATAATTACTGTAAATGATGAGAATCAACATGAATGTATTATTATAAGTGGGGGGATAAAGTTTTCCCATACTTGTATCTATTTCTGGTACCAGGTCCACTATGGCAGGGAGGCCAGAATCAGCTGCTTTTGTTTGGATGAGGCCAGCTGGGATACAGGTGGGCCGGGGAACTCACCAGGCGGGCATGGGGGTTGCGATGGTAGTAGAGTTCTTTAAATTCATCCATCCACACTTCAGCTGCTCGGACACTGTTGGCCAGAGCCTTATTGCGGGAGTAGGGAGCTTGCTTGGGGAAAACGTGGCCAACGTGAGAGCACGGGTGTGTTTCCAAGGTCCCACCGCACTGCCAGATCTGTGCAAAGAGCAGGAAGGAGGCCAGGTGGGTGAGTGGCGGGGAAGGGGGGGGCGGGGGGTGGTGGCGCAGAATGGTGAGCTGCTGGCCCACCGTGCCCGCAGCAAGGAGGCCGGGCACACAGACATCATGATGAACACTGCCAGGCCTCACCCTCCATGGGGTAGGAGGCCACCTCCCCAGCACATTCAGGACACAGGATGCAGTCAAAGAGCAAGAACACAACCCCAAAGACAAACAAGCCGCCGGGAGCAAGATCCCAGAGTCCATGCACTAGAGCTCATGCACTTGACTCACAGGAGTACCCATAACTGACCTCACTGGGAACCCATTACTCATTATGCAAAACACAGGCTCATTACCTGATCTCCTAGCCACAGAAGATAGGAAAGCAGCGAGTAAGGAGAGAGGTTTGGAAGGGGAAAGGAAGAACTTCTAGAGGCAGAGAGCAGCCTGACACCTAGGGAAGAGGCAGAAAGACCATTAAAAGCACATCCTAAACCTCAACAGGCTGACTTGTCTGAGACCAGCTCATGCTGGGGCACAGGGCCGTGAAGACCCCACGGTTCCCAGGATGTGAGACCGAGGAGAGTATCTGGTACTTATAATGGGGGGTGTGAGTCCTCAGCGGAGGGCCAATTCTTATTAACTCTCTCTAAGCAGGAAACCATGTAAAATACTACCAAAATTTAAATTTTTCTGTTAAAAACTACAGACGTTAACATAAAATGTTGATACTCAAAATGCAGGATTCGGTTAACTGGAAAACCCACTGAAATGCTAGTGGCCTCTCAAAGGGGCATCCGTGGGACACAAGCAGCAGAATCAGTAAATGGGCTTTTCCCAAAAAGCAGATTCCTGGTCCCTACCAAAAATCTATCAAGCCTGACTTTCTGGAGACTGTACCTATAAATGTGTCTTTTTAAACAAGTTCTTTGTTAAACAATTCTTACATGTGGCAAAGTCTGAAGGTCACTGTGCTAAACAGGTTATTTCATAAGGAAATAAGCAAATCAAGACTCCACAAGATGGTCTGGGAAGCAGGGGCCTGAGTGTTAGCCCCATCTCTGCCACTCACTGTGTGGGTGACCTTGAGCCAGTCACTTCCCCTCTCTGGGCCCCAGTCTCTCCCTGCTGTAGTAAGAGAAAAGAACTAGGTGACCTGCAAGGCCCTTCCCTGCCCCAAATCTATGAAAAGTACAATTTTTTAAAAGTTCAAACAAGAAGGCAAGCATGTTTATAGAATGTGCACGCCACTACTATCCTCTTTCAGGATCGTTAGATAAAAACCATCAACATGGAAGAAAAGTCTGCCAGGTTCTCCTGGAAAATCCCATCATTCCCAGAGAGAGAGAGAAAGAGAGAGAGAGAGAGAAAAGGGACAAGTGAAGGATGAGTCCAAAGAGAAGACTGGAATACTTACCCTAAAGGAGAATTCGAGGTTTTCTCCGCCCCAAACTTCCATTCCTGTATCATAAGACCCCAGATATTCAAAATATTTCTTACTCACAGCAAACAGCCCTCCAGCCATTGTTGGGGACCTAGGAGAGTGTGATAACCACATTGCAGTGTGAGCAGCAGGTGAACTGTCTGTCGGGAGCCCTCCAGCCTGCCCAGTCGTCTCTAAGCACATCCTGACTTTACGCTCTGTACCAGGCCTTGCGCTGGGCCGGGAGGCATAGATGTGCCCCACGGTCCCTGCCCTAGGAGGCTCACAAACATCTCACCAGGCAGCACTGTGTGGGCACAGAGGGGAGGGCATGGGGCAGGTGGGCAGGGTTCAGTTTCCCAGAGGAAATGAGGCCTGAAGAACACGGAGGAGTTGGCAGAGAAAAGGAATGGAATGTTTCTCCAAGAAGATACCAGCATGAGCACTGGCCTGAGGGTGAGATAAAACCTTGTACCTCTAGAAGCACAGACAACCCAGAGAGTTGAGGAAAGAGACAGGCTCCCCAAGAGGATGGCTAGCGCTGGGCTGTGGTGGCCTTGGTCACAGGGTTACAGGGCAACACAGATGCCCTTTGGAGCGTAGAAGACCACAGAAGGCAGCTCTCATCTCAAAGCTCCTCCAGGGCCCATTCCTCTCCTGCATGAGTGGCCTCCTTCCAGGACCCCGACGGCCACTTTTGCCTTCTTCTTCACCCAGCCTTGTTTTCTCCCCCGCAGGTTCCTCTGGTTCTAGAAATGGCCCAAGCCTTCTGTCCTACCACAGCAGAAAGCTGAAAGGTCAACACACCAAGACGTGCAGATGCCAAGGAATGTATTCAGAGGTAGAGAAACTGTACATCATCAAGGGTCTAACTGTTTAAAAAGGTTAAGGTCTCCCGGCAGTGCTTCTGGGCCTTGACAAAGTATTCGCTTTCCCTGCATTCCAAGCTCTGGGCCAATGAGAAAAGGACAGCAAGATTCCTTGTGGAAGGGAAGGCTCTAGACTACAAAGCACTTCCACGTGTTTCATCCCAAAAATCTAAGGGGTAGGCAAGGTGGATATGCTTGTACCTATTTCACAGGTGAGGAAACTGAGACCCAGGGATATTATAGGAAGGGAAGAGGAGGTGGCCATGACATCCCCGAGCACATGTGTGTGATGGGGAGGAGGGGACCATGGGAGTACATGTCAGCATTCCAGGTTGGATGTATGAACCTGGATAAGACCCTTCCTATTCTGAGCCTCAGTTTACAAATCTGTTCAGTGAAAGTTGAGTAGGATGTCACTCAGGACTCCTATAGAAGCTGGGGTGTCACCACAATCCCTGCCTTCCCCATTGTCATTCAGTCTCTCTCAGTTCGTCCACCACATCATCTCTGGAGTACCCCGTTTCTCTCCATCTTCTCCTGCACCATCATTCCTGACTCAAAGATTATGATGCTTCCTAAAGATGTCCCTGCCCACTGCCCCGCCCCCTCCAGGCCCCTTGCCAACATGGCATCTAGCAATCTTTAAAGAATGCAACAGGCAGGGTCATTTCCAGCTCAAATCCCTTCAGTGGCTTCTATTCTCTCAGGGTAAAGTCCAAAGCCCCGTCCTTGGCCTTCTAGGCTGGATGTGACTTGGCCTTGTTCATTTCTCTACCCCCATCTCGTTTTCTTTGAATTTATTTATTTATTTATTTTGGGGGGGGGGCATGCAGAAGCAGGGGAAAGGCAGAGAAAGAGAGAGAATTCAAGCAGGCTCAACGCTGACAGTGTGCCCCACGTGGGGCTCAGACTCACGAACCGTGATATGATGACCTGAGCCAAAATCAAGGGTCGGACACTTAACTGACTGAGCCACCCAGGCACCCCTCTACTGCCATCTCTTAAGACTGTCTCCACAGGCATCTCCCTCTGGCCAGTGGGTCATCTCAAGGTCAGAACTCAGAAGTCCTCCTGCCAAACATGGGTGCAGATCTAAGACACCATTTCCAGCTCAATGCACCAGCAATAAAGCTGATGTCCGATCTCCCTCTGCCTGACCCCTATATCTACCTCCCATTTGCTCCTGAAATTGGAAGGGGAGGAAGAAGCCTTTATATTACTTCAACACTTCAAAGAATGAGAGCAACCAAGCCCCCGCTGAACCCACTCTACTCAGACCCAGGCTCACCAACTAGCCAAAGGTGGCCCATTCACCCCCCAGGTCCACCTATCCCCCAGTTGAAAAAGGACCTGACAGGGGCGCCTGGGTGGCGCAGTCGGTTGAGCGTCTGACTTCAGCCAGGTCACGATCTCGCGGTCCGTGAGTTCGAGCCCCGCGTCAGGCTCTGGGCTGATGGCTCAGAGCCTGGAGCCTGGTTCCGATTCTGTGTCTCCCTCTCTCTCTGCCCCTCCCCCATTCATGCTCTGTCTCTCTCTGTCCCAAAAAAAAAACAACAAAAAACAAAAAACAAACGTTGAAAAAAAGAAAAAGGACCTGACAGTGTGTCCTCAAAATGTTAAGCATGAAATTATCATATGACCCGCCAATGGTGCTCCTAAGTATATACCTCAAAAACCTGAAAACAGGGACTCAAACAGTAACAGTAAATCAATATTCACAGCAGCATTGTTCACAATAACCACATGATAGAAACAACCCAAGTGGCCATCAGCAGGTGAATGGATAAACAAACATGGATGTCTATACAGTGGAATATTTTTCAGCCATTAAAGGAACGGGGTTCTGGAAGAACCTTGAAAACACTTATGTGGAGTGAAAGAAGCCAGACACAAAAGGACAAATACTGTGTGATTCCACTTACACGAGCAATCTAGACTAGGGAAATCCATTGAGAGTACAATAGAAGTGACCAGGGGTTGAAGAAGAGACAGGGGAGTCATTGCTCAATGGGTATAGGGTTTCCACACAGGACAATGAAAAAGTTCTGGAAGTGACGGTTACTCAATACTGTGAATGTGCTTGATGCCACTGAGCTAAACACTTTAAAAAATGGTTGAAGTGAACAATTTTTTTGTTATGCATATTTTACCACAGTTTTTAAATACGTAAATAAATAAAATATACCAACATAAAATTCATGTGGGTGGCAAATATTTTTTAATAAAAATAAAATTATGCTCAGGCACCTGGGTGGCTCAGTCGATTAAGCGTCCGACTTCGGCTCAGGTCATGATCTCGCAGTTCATGGGTTTGAGCCCCACTCTGGGCTCTGTGCTGACAGCTCAGAGCCTGGAGGCTGCTTCAGATTCTGTGTCTCCCTCTCTCTCTGCCCCTCCCCCACTCATGCTCTGTCTATCTCTCTCTCAAATATAAATAAAGATTTTAAAAATAAAATAAACAAATGCTCTGGAGAAAGTGGGGGAACAACAGCTAACCAGCCCTCCCTGGGTACCCTCACTGACACGGTGGCCAGACGCAACGAGGCACGCTCAGAGAGTGAGTGGCCAGAGGTTAGCCTCTAACCTGATGACATCGATGGGCGACCGCATCCGCGTCCTCTCCCTCTCGGGAACCACGTGCCACGTGAACACCAGCCTCCAGTCGAAGCCGCCGATCTGTGGCTCTCCGGCATTGCCCAGGTACTCAAAGGTGTTCCAGTCAATCACATCGATCACAGGGCACACCACTGCCGACTCCTCTTCGTGGATCCTGCGAACATCCGGGATGCCCCATGTGCCTCTCCATGAGGACAGGTGGCGGGAGGACAATCAGGGAATTTGGGGATGACTCTCCTCATCCTTCCGCGAGGAGGGAGGAGAGCCCATGTGAGGAAGGCCTACATCTCTCATTGCAGGTGTCTGCAGCCACATGAGGCCCTGGCGGGTGATCCTCACAGGGAACACTCAGGTGGCGGGGGAGACCAAGGAAGGAAGGATTCTGGCTTGAATAGGAAAAGTCCCCAGCTTCAATATTCAGATTCCATCTATGGACATACTGGATAAATCTGAGTCCCTCCATGAAAGTCAAGACATGTGAAAACCAAAGGTCACTTTTAAGACAGAAAGCAGATTTTGCAATTTCTAAAGACTGCCAAGAGGGACCTCATTTAATCACAACAAAATGTCTTAGTGTTGAGAACTAATTATCCCTCTAAAAAACAGAGATGTGCCCAGACCAAAGGATCAGCTTTGGAGTTAGAATAAAAATTCGAATCCTGCCCCTTATTTGCCGTGTGACATTAGCCAAGTCACCTAACCTCTCAGAACCTGTCACCTGTGGGTGACCCTGGAATGATAATATCTACTCTTAGGGTTAAGGTGAGGACACCCTTGGGCGATGTTTATAAGGTGCTTGGCAGAGAACCTGGGACCTACTGCTAGTCTTTTCTTGTTCTCTTTATTACTGTGAAACAGGTTACAATACTGTAGAGAAAAATGAAATATCAGCCCATGTGCCTGCTTTAGCTATTCTCTCTGCAAACATGATCACAGACCCAACCATCCTTCAGCATGCTGCCATATCATGTGGGGTTTTTTTTTTTTTTTTGCACTTGACAGTGCACCAGAGAAGATGAAGTGGGACTGGCCTGTGTGTGAACACTGGATTTCTCTGGGCTACATTCTGGGGGCTTTTATCTGGAATTTGAGACCTAAAACATCATAAGTCACACAGAGCAATGTGAAGAAACAGAGATCGACCAGACTTGAGTTGTAAGTGTCCTTAGAATAATCCCAGAAAGTCAGAGGGGGCAAAGTGAATACCACACTCAGGTAAGAATTACAGTATTAGGCGAAATTGCATTGTTCAGGATAGACTGAATGAATAAAACCTGTGCATTCACTAACTGAGGAAGATTTAATTTTTAAATGTTTATTTATTTTTGACAGGGGTAGGGGGTGAAGGACAGAGAGAGAGGGGACAGAGGATCCAAAGCAGGCTCTGCACTGAGAGCGGAGAACCCGATGTAGGGCTCGAACTCACAAACCGTGAGATCATGATCTGAGCCAAAGTCAGAGGCTTAACTGACTGAGCCACCAGGTGTCCCTCCCCCCCCCACCCCGAATTCTTTAAACAAACTTAGGGCACTCTTAAAAGGTTTGAGAAGACAAGTGGCTGACCTGCTGGGCAGGTTCAAAGAAGCTTCTTAGCCCCTGACAGAGACCAGAAGAACTTGTGACTTGCAATCAAACTGGTTGGGTGGCCTAATTTTTATAAGAAAATGGGAGCCAGCATTGGAGTAAAGGACCCTGAACCATGGTTACAAAGTGTGCAGGCCCAGTAACAGCTTGCCCCGTGGGTGGGGGGTGGGGGCAGGCATGCTACTGGCATGTGGGGCAGAACCAGTCTTTGTTGTGCAGGGCTGAACTGCACACTGTGGGACGTCTGGCATCCCCAGTCCCCGGCTCATAAAATGCCAGGAGCACCACCCACCTGACTTGAAAACCAAAGAATATCTATTGCCCAAAGCCCCTGGAGGAACATGGTTACTGCTCCTGTCAGACCGTCCAAGGGACAGGGAGGATTCCCATTTGGGACCATCTGAGGGACCAGCGTGTGTCAACTCTGGTACACACCTAGGTCCCTGGGGAGCTTCTGAAGCATCCAGAAGCCCAGGGCCACCTCTAGAGATTCAGATCCAGTGGTTGGCCATGAGACCAAGGAGTTGGTATGCTTTAAAAAAATTTTTTTATGTTTATTTATTTTGAGAGACAGAGTGTAAGTAGGAGAGGGGCAGAGAGAGAGGGAGACACAGAATCTGAAGCAGCCTCCATGGTTTGAGGTGTTATCACACAGCCCAATGCGGGGCTAGAACTCATGAACAGTGAGATCATGACCTGAGCCGAAGGCGGATGCCTAACCGAATAAGCCACCCAGGCACCCCAGGAGTTGGTATGTTTTACAAGTTACCCAGATGGGGTTCTATGGGTAGCCAGGGTGGAGAATCCTTTTTTCTGGGGATATGGAACAAGGACTTGTCTATGGAGAGGGCTGCCTCACTGGCCTTCAGAGGATGGGCTGGAGTGGAATGCTGGGTGGTATTAGTGCATCAGGGAACTTCAGATCGGCCTAGAGGCAGCCATGTGTGTTTACAGTGGGGAAGGGGTGAAGGGCAAACCCACTGGTCCAGGTTCCAGAGGGAACCCTTAGCTGTCACCATGCTGTAAAATTCCATCACAGGCCTGAGGAACCCTGGGTCCTTGCTGCTGGTGAAGCTCATCAGAGCCGAGGAGGAGAAGGAGGCAGCTGTGGGACCCACAGGGGACACGACATAGATAGGACAGCAGAAGTAGCAGAGCGGGGGACAGCCTGGTCTCACACAGGAAGGGAGGAAAGCGGGTCCCCAGCTCTTCCAGACAGACCGTGGCAACCAAAGTGCTAGAGGCCATGGGAAAGCAGTTTGCCAACTGCAGAGATCCTGATCTTCTTTTAAAAAAATTTTTAAATGTTTTATTTTTGAGAGAGAGAGAGACAGAGAGCGTGGGCAGGGGAAGGGCAGAGAGAGAGGGAAACACAGAATCAAAGCAGGTTTCAGGCTCCAAGCTATCAGCACAGAGCCTGACACGGGGCTCAAACCCACGAACTGCAAGATCATGACCTGAGCCGAAATTGGGCGCTTAGCTGACTGAGCCACCCAGGCACCCCAGAGACTCTGATCTTCTGACCCTTTGCCTGCTCCGCAGGGAGGGACCAAACAAAGACCCTCTCAATCTTGGACCTTCCTCCTCCACCTGGAGGAGCTCTGACTTTGCCAGCCCAGCTCCTGCCTGCTGTGATGCTGACTCAGGAGAATAGGGAGACAAAGGAGGAGAGGAGAGGTGAGGCGAGGCGAGGCGAGGCGAGGCGAGGCGAGGCGAGGCGAGGCGAGGAGCCCAGTGGCAGTAGATTTGGAGGACAGGCAGATAGGGAGGGTTAGCGTATGAGGCTGTGGGACAGCAGGAGACATGCCCTTAAAGACAGGGCTGTGTTATGACTTTTCATGACTTCATAAAAAATAACATATATTTAAAGCTGTATTTTATGACTATATTGCTAGAAGGACAAACCACACTCCAGGCTAAATCCATTGTTATGATGCTCATTTTTTTCCTTCTGATGTAAAATAATTAACATAAAAACATTTTTGCGGGTCTATTAAAAAATTTCATGGGTCCTAAGCATTGTAGGTACTGGGTATAATGGATAAGACAGCCTTGCTTGAAGGAAATACACCAAAACGTATATTCTTCAGCACTGTGATTCTATATGATTAATAGCTTTTTCTTGGTTGATCAAAATACTTCCTAAGTGTTCCACAACAAACGTGTATAATAAGCAGTGGTAAAAGTAAACACTAACAAGGCCTCGTACATGCTAGCATGTTCTAAGGGCTGTATGTGTATTCATTCATTTAATGGCCTCTGCAGCCGTGTGGGGCACAGACTGTTATCATGCCCAGTGACAGAGGACTTGCCCCAGGGGCATCTGAACCCAGGCGCCAAGGTGAAAAATTTGTTTCTGCTTCTGCACAGCATTGGGCCCCCACTCGCACGCTCACGCACCTCTCCAGCAGCGGCTCAAGCCACCCCTCGTGGCACTCACAGTGGCAGTCCAGGAAGGTCAGCACTTCACCCTTCGCCGCGGAAGCGCCTAGAAGCCTGGCTCGCACCAGGCCCTCCCTCTTGTTGGCGCGGATCAGACGCACCTTGGGCAGCCCAGACAGCTCATTGGCCAGGCGCTCCTTCAGGTGTTCTGGGGAGGCAAGCGAGACAAGCGGGGTCACTGCCATGCATGCCAAGTGGCATCCTTCCAGGCCCTCCCTAGCCCCAAATGACAACTGAATAGACAGAAGCCTCCTTTGCTCTGCACCTACCTGGGATGTCCTCACCTCACGCAGAACCAAGGCTGGACGTGTACGACGAAGGCCAGGGGTGGGTGGCTGGAGCAGAGGAATCCCAGAACCACCCAGGGCTCCCCGTCAAAACACACGCACACTGAATTGTGTGCTTGAAATGGGTGCATGTGGCGTCTGGATATATCTCAATAAAGCTGTTACCCCCTCAAAAATACATTACACCTTGACTTGAGAACATTTAAAAATAAAACACACAAAAATTGCCCAACCACAATTTTTCAGGAAAACTGGGTTAATATGCACTTGGTTTATTTATATTAACTAATTATGTAACATGTTATAAAATTTTAATTTATGTGGAATTATGTTGACAAATTTTATTTACATTTATGTTAACGCAAATTTTCTCAGGAGCTCATTTCATTTGACACAGTAATAGTAATAATAATAATGGCAGCTACCACTAGAGGGCCTGTTGTAAGAATTACTGTCCAGGTGATTTTTATGAACTCATCAGAGCCTCAGAACTTTCCCATGAGGTAGGTACTACAACTATCCCCATTGATAGATGAGAACACTGAGGCCAGAGAGGCTAAGTAATGTGTCAAGATCGCAGAACAAGTGAGCTAAGGAGCCAGGATTTTAACCCAGCAGCCCTGGCTTGAATCCATAGGCTTACTGCTGCCTCCCAGAGCTTTCTTCAATCTCTCAGCCTTGCTAAACAAATGCAAACTGGTTAGGAGGATGCGTTGTTCCCATTTTGCATAAGAAGAAATGAGGCTTTAAAAGTTGAAAGGTCTCATCCACAGCGAGGGCTGGCCTCAGGACTCCAGACTTCACACACAGGTTCAGGGGCAGGAGGCCCTGATTCCCACCCCTCCGTGGGTCAGGTGGAGGTGGGGGGGAGCCCATCAGGCAAAATAAAAATGAGAGAATCCCCCCTAATCATTGTGGATGTCGTCTGAAAGTCTTCAATCATCAGCAAAAGGGAAAAGTCTGTAAACTGTTCTAGGTTGCTTCAGTTTGTAAAAATGTTTCCCTAAATATTCTTGACATTAAAAAAAAAAAGCATTTCATTGGTTGATTTTTTTTCATCCTAAATATAACTGCAAATAAGCTGGGAGCAGGAATAAGGGAGGTGACCTCCCAAGCAAAGCTAATTGGTGGTGGCTATGCCCAGTAAACACACAGGTGCAAAAAAAAAAAATAAAGGGAAAAAAAGAAAATGCACATGTAGCCTCCTTGTACTCTTTATGGATTTGGTCAGCATCCATTCTAGGTCTGTCTGAACTGCCCTCCCATGCCCGGGGAGGGTTGGCGCCCCTGCACGGAGCTCAGACTGGCGTGTGGAAAGGCCAGGGGGAGGGGCAGGGCACAGATCCTGTCATCACGGCTTGAGCAGGCATCTTGTCTGTGGCGCAGGTCACCATGATGGAGAGAGCAGCCTCGGCCCCACAGAGACCCACACTTACACTCACGAGAAGAACTGAGCTATGCAGAAGGGGTTCATACCCTGGTCCTGCCTGCTGAGGAGCTATTCAATCCCACGAAGATCAAATAAATAATCTGATCCTTGCTTCTGAATGAATACATTTCTGAAATATTGGGGGTACTCTACATTTTGTTAATATTTCATAAAAGTACAGGTACGACAATATGCCAGGCACTGACGTAGCATGTTACCTGCCTTTATCTCATTTAATCCTCACTGTGACTCTGCGAGCTAGGGATGAGTATCCCACTTTACAGGGGCTGAAGCCAAGGTTGACGCTGGACTTGCTCAAGGTTGAGTGGCTGCAAAGTGCTGGAGCTCGGACCAGTGCCAGCACAGATTTAAAACAGCCCCAGGAGGAGAGGACCAAAGGAAAGGGAGATGAGTACCTACTACGTGCTGGCCGACGTGAGAGTCCATCCTATGCCTGATCTCATTTGTTCCTCACCACTCTCTGATGTAAGTGTGGACAAACCCATTCACAGATGAGAAACTGAGGCTCAGAAAAGACAAGTGACTTGGCCCAGGTGCCACGACAGGTTCACGGTAAAGTTCACCTCTGACCCAGGTGCCCTGACCCCAGAGCCCAGTGCCTAATGGGCTTCATGCAGCATCAAGCCCCAACTGTCGCCGAACACCCACCACGGAAGCTACGGTTCCCAGCCTCCCTTGCAGCTAGGTGTGGCCAAGTGACCCCTGCTCTGCTCCATGGGATATGAGGGCAACTTTCGAGTTTAGCTCTCCAGCCCCATGAGATCTTCCTGCCGATAAGAGCGCGCAGAAGGTGAAGAACCAGCCCGGGGCACGCAGACCGGGGCAGCACAATGTCCTAGAGAATGTGGAGATACAGGGCAGAAGGAGCCAGGCCCCAACACTGTGAAGCCGCCACACCAGCCCTAGACCATTAGGCGAGCTTTGTGATGGGAGAGAGATCATTTTTTTCCCATGTAAATCACTGTTGTTTAGAGTCTCTGTGAGAACGGCCAAACACACCCACCAATTAGGACACATACTCCAAGCTTTGAAGTCGGACGGACCAGACAGAGCCCGAAACAGCAAGATGCCCACGAAGCAGTAGCTGCTGCCCTTCTGTGTGGCCCACGGATGGTAATTTGGCTTGAGACTAACAACTCAGCCCACGGCTCTCCCTGTTGCTATGACCCTGACATTTCCCCTCAGCTGAGCTTAGCTCCCCCAGTTCAGCTAGTCACATGGCATGTGGCATGACCACAGCAGCCCCTCTACCCCACTCCCATCCATCGGCCATGCCCCACATGGCAGCACAGTGAGCCCAAGACTGAGCGACCTTCCTGTCCCCCCAGCAGCCCTCAGACGGCTCCCATCAGGCTCATATTTATGCCTAAACCCCCTTATGGCGGCCTCCAAGGCCCTGCCTGGTCTGGCCTCGCCCACCCTGGCACCTCATCTGCCGCATCACCTCCCCACTGGCCAACGGTCTGCCCTGCAGAATGCCTGCGCGGCCCAGCTTCTTCCTGCAACTGGGGCCACTGGGCTGCCTCCTTTACATCCTAGCTTTTGGCTTAAAACCACTTCCTCAGGGAGGCTTCCTGCCCTCCACCAGGCTAGAGGAGGGCCCGTCCCCAAGCTCCCCTTACTCTCCTGCTCTGACTTTTATTTCACAGCACTTTGTCCCTTGCTGTAGTCCACCTGCTATATTGCTATATTATGCTATGCTATTTTGTATTGTGTCGTGTCGTCGTGTATTATTCTTTACATGTTCATTGACCATCCCCACCCACCTCTCCACCCATTAGAATGTGGGTTTTACGAGAGCAGGGACTTGTCTTGTTTCCCACCGAATCCCCGGTGCCTAGAATGGTGCCTGGCACAAAGGTGGAAGCTCAAAATATGTTCGCTGAATAAATGGAGTGCCAACTCTGGACTGCATGTGAATTGCTGGACCCCAGGTCACCGGTCAGGCCTATAGGGATATGGGTCACTCTCTCAATGGAACGCCTCTCCCTGGATTCAGTTTTTCTCCTGTCTGGGCTGCCCCTTTTCGATCTCATCTCAAACTTAACAAATCCAAAGCCAAATGCCCCACTTCTTTTCCCAGACCTGTCACTCCTGCCCTGGGTGGCTTATCTAGCTCTGGGACAGCAGCACCATTCACCCAGAAACCCATCCCAAGGGCCTGCAGGTCCCCCAGATGCCACGTCTCGAACACCCCTCCACCTCCTCCCCTTCCCTCAACTACCACCAGACTCCCAGCCTCCATCTCTCACCTGGGCCGCCTCTACAGCCCCCGGCCTCCCTGCAGAGCTCCCCTGTACACAGTTCTCCACCCACAGCCTAGAGGGGTCCCTCAAAGGGCAAAACTGCTCTCCTGTTTAAAACACTGCCCTAGGGGCGCCTGGCTGGCTCAGTCAGTTAAACAGCCAACTCTTGGTTTTGGCTCAGGTCATGATCTCACGGTTCGTGAGTTCGAGCCCCACGTCAAGCTCTGTGCTGACAGTGTGGAGCCTGCTTGGGATTTCTCTTTCCCTCTCTCTCTGCCCCTCCCTGGCTTGCTTGCTCTCTCTCTCTCAAAAAAAATAAACATAAATTAAAAAAAAAAAAAAGTCCTGCTTTGTTCTCCCCGCCCTCAGGACAAAGTCCCGACGCCTCGGCCTCGCGTGTAACACCTGCACCCTGCCCCATGTCTCATACCTCTCCTCTGCCTGCTGGTCCTCCGTCCTTCCTGAACTACCTGCAGGGCCTATCATGCAACACTGTGACTCGGAGGCTTTCCACATTCTGTGCCTCCACTTAAAACACCCTCTCTCCACCTCTGCTGCCCACATACTACTTCAAGACTAAGGTCAGCCATTCTTCCTGAGTGCTCTGTCTCCTGTAGCACCATGTGGTAGAGCCCTCTGTCCACACACCTGCTTCCCAGCAGGCTCCCAGCTCCTGGCAGGGGCGGGGCACATGGAGACACAGAAAGCCTGTCCTCCTGGGGCCCATTCCACCCCTCCTGAGTCGCACTCTTGCCTCCCAGGCACTGCTCTGGGAAGCCAGGCCCCTCCAAGAGCTCATGTGGAGGGCTTACCTCTGTCACTGTAGTCATCTACGAGGATGACTTCTTCTAGCAGCATGTCCGGGGACGTCTCGAGGACACTGTAAACTGTCCGGAGGAGAGTTGACCAGGCTTCATTATAAAACGCTATGACAACAGATGTCGTGGGCAACTTGTCATAAGCATATTTCTTCTCTTTGCACCTGCAAATACAACACAGCTTCAGGGAATCGAGAATCCACAGCTGACTGTGTGTACCAGGCCCAGGCTGGTCCTAGGGATGGAGGTGTGAAGGGGACACAGGTCACAGTCCTGAGACCTCCTCCTAGGGAATGGAAAATAATCTGGGATCTTCCAGAGACCCCAGTGTTCCTCTAGGAGCCCCAGCGGAGTCTAAGAAAGGTTCTAAAATGACACCAAGAAGCTTGAACCGTGGGACACTATTTTGAGGCTTTAAAGCAAATTTCAGATTTGAGCAACATACAAGCTAAGCAGACTCAGAAGGGAGGACGATGGCCACCTCCCCCTCCTCAGCACCTCTCTCGTGGGTCCTCTCCCTTCTGATTCCACTGCCAGACCTGTGCTCAGACCGTGCCCTCTGCCTGGAATGTCCTTCCCTCATTTCTCTACCTGGCAAACTCTCTGTCCTCTTTCGAGAACAGCTCAGCCCCATCCTCTCCCTGGGACAGCCTGTGGGGGCAACTGCTCGCTTCTGGATGCTCCTCGGGCGCCTTGCCCACATGCGCACCTCTGGTCCAGCAGGTGTCAGTCACAGCACTCTGGTTGCTCACTGGCATCTCACTGCCCTCTCCAGCACGTTACCAGGGCAGCAGCGATGCTTACAAAGGTGGTGTGTGCAGAAACCAGAGCCACTGCTAGAATGTGCAAACAGTCCAGAAGGGCTGCATAAAGGACACTGACCACCCCCCTTCCAGTACCCACCCCGCCCCTTGCCCCACTCTGTGGCCTCCCGGTGGGGGTGGGGGCATGTGCCTTGACTGGCAGTGATAGGAACCAGTAAGTTTCCTCTTTCTTTAGTAGGGTTTCCAGCTACTTCCTAAGGAGTTTCCCTAGTTGACAGAGAATTCTCTTCTCAGAGTGGCTCACGAGAAACTCCCAATGTCATCCCAGGGACTGGGCCGTGCCTGGAGACCTTCCATAGGAAATGGCAAGAGAGGGGAGGAACAGAACCCCAGAAGGGCACCCACAAGACTGGGCTGGAATGCGGGGCTGGCAATGCTAGAAGAGCGTACATGCTTGAAGACCAGCCAGCCGGCCTGGGCAGAAAGGGAAGACCTCACAGCAGGCTGTGCAGCACGTCAAAGGGACACAGAACCAAGCAGGATGAGGAGTAAAGCTAGATCAGCCAACTGCCGGTACCAGGCAACGTGTCAGCGGGCCCTTACCCGTCAATCACCAAATATTTCCTGATCACCTACTATGTGGATTAAAAAAAAAAAGCCCCCGGGCTTACATTCAAGGGGACAATGATCAAATAAGCAAACATATCAGTAATTTCAGAAAGTAATGGTGCTATAAAGAAAAGCAGGGTGCAAAACAGAGCAACTGTGGAGGGCAGTGGGAAGGGGGAAATGGAGCAACCACAGAACAGGTAATCAGGGAGGGCCTCTTAGAGGAGGTGACATTGAGGAGGAGACCTGAATAATGCAAAAAAGCAGAGAAAAAGCCCTTTATGTATCCACTTTATTTCTTGTGGTTTTTCTCCTTTTGTTTCATCATGAATTTTTTCAAACATTATAAGGAACTTCTGGGACCTTTTGCCCAACATCAACAATTCTCAATGCATGGTGTATCTTGATTCATCTATGCCCTCACCAGACTAGGGTGTTTTGTTTTGTTTTGTTTTGTTTTGTTTTGTTTTGTTTTGTTTTGTGTTTCAGAGAGAGGGAGAGAGAGAATCTCATGCAGGCTCCACACTCAGCTATCCCATGAGTCGTGAGATCATGACCTGAGCCGAGATCAAGAGTCAGATGCATAACTGACTGAGCCACTCAGGCACCCCATCCCAGACTAGTTTAAAGCAAAACCCAGAATATCACAGCATCCATGAATATTTCAATCTATCTAAGATATAAGGACGCCTTTTTTTTTTTTCATAATAAAACACAATACAACTGAGACATCTTAAGAAGTTACCAATTCTTTACTGCTACCATATCTCCAGCCTGCAATATTTCATAAAAATTAAAGACGCCAATGTTTGGAACACACACCATTCTTTTAAGAACCTCTAAGGACAAGTGTTGCTTATCCTAACTGGAGGAAGCATTGATTTTAAGATACATCCAAATCTCAGAGATGCTTCAATATGAAAAAAAAAAAAAAAAAAAGACTTAAAATTAATGAAATGTCCTACTTCATTTAACTCTCAAAACCACTTTCAGTGTTGGCATGTATTGTTCCCGCTTGGAAGGCCAGGCTCAGAGAAGTGGGATAACTTGGGCGGTTCACAGAATGCCTGTGAGCACGTACCTGGCCAGGGTCCTCATGTCCAGAGGCCCGGTCGTAGGGTTGTGGCTTGCCCCCGGCCGGATGCTCAGGTGGGCCATCTGATCGAATGAAGAGCCCTGCACCACACCTACCTGCCTCGCCCTCCTCCCTACCTGTCCTCCCTCCCAGGGTCTTGCTCTAGGCCCTCTTCCTAAACTCCAGGGCAGTCTCTGCAGAGAGCTCTGCTGTCAATGGGAGGACCCTCCACATGAACAGGCGTATCCGGGAGACTCTGTTAGAGGCCGGCTCTTCTCAACCACACTCACATCCTCGCTTGTGCTGCGTTTGCAGGCCCTGCTCTACACGTTTGAGTCAAAGTCAGCTGAGGCTGGAAGCATAACAGCTCTGGTGTCCTAAAGCGACGACAGGGCATCCCCAGCAGCCCGAGCAGCGGGACGCGAATCCTTGGACACCAAGGGCTTCTGATTCACAGAAGTGGTTACGACTTAGCACTGTGCTCCACAGAGGGGAGTCCAGCCCACACTCAAGGGGAGGAGAGGCAGGCTCCATCCTTTGAAGGGGATGATTGCCAAGAATGTGTGGATATATTTGAAAACCACCACGCAGGGATAGAATGCAGAAGTGTGACAGTACGTGTCCTCCAACACCAGGCCCTAAGACACTGAGGTTCCCTCTTTGTTCCCTCCCATGGACCATCCATCCTGGGGAAAGCCAGTTCCATGCAGTGACGCGAGTAGACTCAAGCATCCTGTGGAGAGGTCTCTGTGGCGAGGGACCGAGGCCTCCAGCCAACAGCCAGCCCCAACTTTCCAGCATGGGATAAGCCCTCTTGAAAGCAGATCTTCCAGGCCCAATCAGGCCATGAGATGATGAAATCCCCAGGCAGCATTTGGATTGTGATCTCATGGGAGATCCAGAGCCAGAACCACCCGGCTAAGCCACTCCCGAATCCCTGACCCACAGAGATTATGTGAAATCACAAATGTTCATTGTTGTTTCAAGTCACTAAGTTTATAGTACGGCCTATGCTGAAATAAATCACAAGGAAACTTTCAGCCAAGCCCAACGGAGAGAGATGTTTTATAAACCAGTAAGCCTGTACTTTACAAAAAAAAAAATGCTAAAATGCCAGTGTCCTAAGAGACAGAGACAGGGCTAAAGAGACACAACAACTAAATGTCGCCCTTGATTCTCAATTAGATACCAGGTCCAGGAAAAATAAAGCTGCTCCAAAAGTTGGCACAGTTGGAAAAATCCAGTATTGTATAAACTTTCTTAATTTGAGAACTACATCATGGTATCATGAGAGAATGTCCCTGTCCTTAGAAAATGCATGCCGAAGGAACAAAGGCTAAAAGGTATTATTGCTAAAACTTACTCTCAAATGTGTGTAATAGTATATAGCACACGTAGAGAGAAAAATTAAGTACATGGGGCAAAATAATGAATGGATCTAGGGGAAGGACGTACAGGAGTCTGTTCTGCTATTCTTACAAATTTTCTCTAGCTTTGAATTTTTCAAAATTAAAAGTGTAATAAATTAAGAAGAAAAAGGGGGCCCCTGGATGGCTCAGTCAGTTAAGTGTCTGACTCTTGGTTTCAGCTCAGGTCATAACCTCACAGTTCGTGGGATCAAGCCCCATGTCAGGTTCTCCCTCTCTCTCTCTCTCTGCCCCTCCCCAGCTTGCGCTCTCTCTCTCTCTCTCTCTCTCTCTCTCTCTCTCTCTCAGAATACATAAATAAACTTAAAAAAATAATCTTTCTTTGTGAATATAAAAATGATGCATGTTCATTGTGAATAATTTTAGAATGCAGGAAAATATAAAGAAGTAAGAATCAGCAACAAGCCCACTGCTCAGAGATCTCCATTGTTAACATTTTTGGCATATTTCTTTCTATTGTTTATTGTTTGTGTGTGAGCACATGCTCACACACACTGCTGTTTATAGATCTGTACCCTGCTTTTTTGATTTAATATGATAGTGCAGTTATTCTTCTGTACTGTTAAAAGAGTCTCTGAGAATGGGTTTTGGATGGTCTTTGTAGCATTCCTTCATAAACCTGCACTACATTTCACGTTTTCTTGTCGGATCTTTGGAATTATTTACAGCTTTTTGCTATTATAAATAATGTTACAGAGAAAGATTGTTACTACAAGTGTCCTTCTGGGTTATCTCTGATTATTCCCTTAGGTGAGAAATTCTTAGATGTATTATGACATGATATTAAAAAGAAGAGGAACATTTTGAAGCTCTGAGTAATAGTGCCAAATGTAGCCAGTGCTCTTATGATTTGAAGGGACACAGATAGAGTACCTGGACATTCTAGAACAGTGGCCTTGGGCTTTGGGGTTTTGCAGAGCAGCAGAAACATATAAACAAAAACACCGAGGAGGGACTGACATCTGGTCCCAGCATTATTTGGTCAAGCGGATATCTTTCTACCTTCCTACTTATTCTTATCATGGGAAGAAAGCCATTTTAATACCAACGGTTAAGGATGTGATTTTATACTAAAGGACCACTGTTTACATTGAATAAACCTCAGTTTTGAAAACCTAATTTTACTGTCCTTCTTTCCATTCATTTCTCCTCGGACCTATGTACATTTGGAACTAAATTTTAGTTTGTTTTTTTTTTTTTTTGATAAAAAATCTTTATTTTTAGGTTGCACAGAAACACATTTTTTTTTTCATGGAGTATAAGCAATTAATTCTTTCTAAAGCTTCTAGCGGGCTGTGGCTCGGCATGACATAGCCTCTCCATGAGCCGTGTCTACTAGTCAGGGGCTTTTAAAATGCAGATACACCTATTAATATTTTATATACGTATATATGTTGTCTATTTGTTACAACATATATCTGCAGGAGAGCAGCTGTTTTGGTGGAAGCGGGAAGAGTGAGGTAGGAGAGGGCCTGTGTCAGGGCCACTAAGCTTGAGTTACCTATTTTTGGAATCAGAATCGGCTTAGCCCTTGGATATAACCTTTGCACCATTAACATTATTTTCTTCTTCTTTTTTTAAAATTCTATTTATTTGCTTTTGAAAAAGAGGGCACGAGAGAGTGGGGGGAGGGGCAGAGAGAGAGAGAGGGAGAGAGAGAATCCCAAGCAGCCTCCACACTATCAGTGCAGAGCCCAAGGAGGGGCCCGAACTTACAGATTGTGAGGTTGTGATCTGAGCCAAAATCAAGAGTTAGATGCTTCACCCACATGCCCCAAAAAAGATGAATTTTAAAAGGCTGGATCATATTTCTTTAGTAACACATAGCAAATGTCCTCATCGAGCAGTAATTTCATATTCTGACCGCTCCTTTTTTCTTGGCCTGGTATAGTTTCTCCTCCTTTCTTTAAACATACCTTACAGGCATCGTCCTTTGTGAATGTTCAATATATCCTTCTGGAAGTTTGTTTCCAGGAAAAACACTTTCCCTTTTCCCTTTTTTTCAAAGCAAGGTTCCAAAAGTTCAGATTGCAAAACAAATACTGCTGAAAAAAATATGCAATTTTCTTTCATTGCATGGTCAAAGCAATTTGAATGACTTTTTAAATGTCCAGGTCTAGCCTTCTAGAACTGTGAATTAACTAAGTCTTTCCTTCAGTTCTCCAATTTTTCATTTTAAGTCAATTAACCAAAAAAAAAAAAAATTATTGAAAACCTCTATGTGCCCTTCCCCATCCCAGGTGCTATGAAGGGATAGAAAAGAATTATGTGGCATTTCTCATTCTCCTCCCAACCAAAAGCAGAGCATCCTTTAATTAGACAAGAACAGCTATGCATCCATGCCTCAGGGTTCGACTTTTGCCTAGGGGACAAAAGGAAGCTCAGAGTCAAATTCACTGCTAAATCATAGCAAGCCATCCTTTCTTTAACATTCTGGTATAATCCATGTGTCTTGTAAGGGCAGGGGGTGAATTGTGGTTTTTGCTGTAATTTCTTCATGCCTTGTACTGTACCTGGTAATAATAATAACATGTATTGAGCGCTGACTACATGGTAGGTGGTGTGCTAAGCATTTTACAAGCATTATTCCACTTTCCCTTCCCAGCAACCCAGTTGGGCAGGGACTTCCATAAACTCTGCTAGCATAACATACAATTACGTATTATACAGATGCAAATGAATGGGTGCAGTAAATGCCTCCTCGTCTTCCTTTATCTTTATATTCAGGTTACACATAAAAGTCTTTTGAAAAAATGAAAATCCATACCTGTTGCAGAACAGGCCAAGGAGGTCACAGTGTACCTTGGTGGGTTCTGCCTGCCCAGAATCCTTTCTCCTTTCTTCACATTCCTGCACTTTGAGTTCCCTTTCATGAACCATGTCTCCCAGACTCGCAGGCCATGTGGTCTGCGCAAGGCTGAACACACACACATGCGCATACACGTGTGTATACACACACCCCTCTGGGAAGGTCACATGCCCCAGGCCTGACCAATGAACATTTTTTGCCTAATGACACCAGTTGAGTCCCTGAATCCAGGGCCCAGAATAATCTGAACCTAGTCCCAAACCCAGACTTTCCTGTGATAGAAGCCAATATATTTTCTTTTATAGTCAAGTCAGTTCGCATTTTGCACTGGGTTTACAGTTATTTTCAACCAAATGAACTATGACTAATAGAGGAAATAGGTTTTGTGTTTTTTTGTTGTTTTTTTTTTAAGTGAATGTAAGACTTCCACTCCGGACAATATGGAAGATTAAAATGTCTGGGGAAACCCTGTTGGAAAAAATTTTTGATAAAATACTTCTTAAAAATCTTGTTTATTTATTTATTCATTATGAGAAAGCCAGAGGGAGAGCACACAAGTAGGGGAGAGGGGTAGAAGGAGAGAGAGAGAGAGAGAGAGAGAGAGAGAGAGAGAGAGAGAGATTGACTGATTATCTTAAACAGGCTCCATGCTGAGCACAGAGCCCAATGTGGGACTCAATCCCACAATCCAGGGATTATGACCTGAGCCGAAACCAAGAGTCAGCTGCTCAACCAACTGAGCCACCCAGGCGCCCTTAAAAAAACTCTTTTAAATGCATGGCTCAGCTTATAGAAAAGGAAATAAAGTCCTCAGGGTCGTCCAGGAACAACATGAAAATACAAATCTCGATATTACAGCTATCAGACACAAAGCATAAAATAAGTATGCTTAACATGCTTGAATAAATAAAAGATGCCCTCATATAAATGACAAAGAAATAAGAATGACAGGTAAATTTAACTCAGTATAGACATCTCACAGCAGTGACTTTAGATCACCAAAGACTTTAGATCCTGCTGAGCTGAATATGTACTTTCAAGTTTACCACCAAAGATTAGAAATAAACAGTATAACTGAGGCACCCGGGTGACTGAGTCAGTTAAGTGTCCAACTTCAGCTCAGGTCATGATCTCACCATTCGTGGGTTTAAGCCCCTCATCGGGCTCTGTGCTGAATGCTTGCTCAGAGCCTGTAGCCTGCTTCAGATTCTGTCTCTTTCTCTCTCTGCCCCTCCTCCACTTGTGCTGTCTCACTCTGTCTCTCAAAAATAAATGAATGTAAAATAATAATAAAAAAAGAAATAAACAGTATAACTGCCAAATTAGTAGGGAAGAAAAAGTGGAATGAGAAGGGTAGAGAAAAAACTTCTATCAACTCAAAGAATAGTGTTAAAAGAAAAATAAAAAGGAAAACAGCACAGAAAAAGAAAAACAATTAGAAAGCATAAAATAAGATGGCATGATCAAAATAATCAAGCCTTAAATATCCTGTAAGCACGCGAAATATATGAGGACATAAATGTCCAATAAAAAGACCGTCAGTCTGGATTTTCTCCTTAATGACCACACAAAATGCAGCAACAAGCTACTTAGAGACAGGCCTACAACATTAGGACATAGAATCAATGACAGTAAAAGGATGGAAAAAGGTATCATGAAGATACTAACTAAAACTGAACACGTTCTCCAGACTTAAAGCACCGATTCAAAAAAAGGATGTTACTCTGACAACCACAAGATGGGTCTGGTAAAAATTAACGGAATAACCTGCAGTTTACAACTTTGTTGGGGAAGCAAAGAAACATTAGCCTAATCTCCACACTACGCGTGATGCTGTTCCAAAGACGATGTTGTTATGAGAACGGTCAAGCAGGCTACTGCTCTGCAAAAAGAGAACTCTTAACCAACTCCCTCCTGCCAACCCCATCAAGCACACTCTCTTTAGCTGAATTGCCTATTTTGAGCGATTCTGAAACTCTTCACCATCCCAGCACCCAAGTCCTGATCCCTGAACTCAGACACACATCTGCAATTATAGCACTAATAAGGCTAAAACCAGAGCAAGCGTTCACGGAACACCTATGTATTGTTGCCTAATCAGCAGCTCAAAATTCTTCAGCTACAGTAGAGAACGGCTGATGTTCACATGTGACATCCCCGTCCATGTGCCATGGAAATGTGGAAATGCACAGCCCCAAGGGCACCGTCACTCCACCTTTTCCTCCTGCTCAATAGGTCAGACTATAAATGAGAATGGCATTATAGTGATTATCTCAACGCCTCTCTGGTCTATAAAAACTAAAACTAAAACTCTTTGCCAATATTGGTACAACATTAGCAACCATCGCTCGTGACACACCTTACAACTGACTGTGATGTCATCACTGGTTTCACTGGCACCTGACCTGTTTTGAATCCCCACTTTGTCTAATTCTGGCATTCTCCCCCTTGCTCAAAAGCACTCACTTTTCATCTTCTGAGTAAAAAACCCACAGGCCCTAAGACAGTAGCTTTCAGCCGTAGGTGTACATCAGCCTCAGCCTAGGTGCTACCTACAGAAATTCTAATTAATTGTTCTGGGGAAGGTCCCTGGCATCAGTACGTTTCAAAGTTCCCCAACGCCACAAATCCAGCTTCCTGGCTCCCCACTTTGGCCTGCTGCCATCTCAGAGTGAAAGTTCCACCTCCTTGCTCGGCTCAAAGGAGACCGTGTTTGTGAGTTTTGCAAACCCTGCCCTTACTATCCCACCACGTAAGGATTCCTGGTCATCCTGTTCCTTCTCCTCCTTCTCCTCCTCCTCCTCGATTCCGTGCTATAACTAACAGAAATAAAGCTGTGTTCTAATCCACTGGCACATGAATTACCAGACTCACAGAAGAGCTGGGGTCTCCACCAAGTCTCAAAGACTTAGAGCCAACACTGAAGTGTCTCTAGCGGTTTGGCCTGTCCAAGAGAGCAGATGCAGTATCACGGCTTGCAGACGCCAAGAAGAACCAGGCCGGATCCCTTAGTAGTTCCCAACTCCTTGCAATGGGAACAGCTTCATCCACGTAGTGTAAAGATTTCAGTCACAACCATGTGTGACCCTATGTACATACTCATGTTTGAATATGTTCTCGTTCACATACCCATGGGTATATTTTTCAAAATCTATTTCTATACCTGGAAAAGTCCAAAAGGATACGCAGCAAAATGTTAGCAGTGGTTCTCCTGGGGTTGTAGGTTTATGGAAGATTTTTTTTTTTTTTTTTGGTTCCCTGTACATGCTAAAATTTCTAGAGTGAACATGTATTGCTTTTATAATTAAAATAAATAGATAAATAATTGTCTGCACCCCAAAAGGGAGGAGGGAATAAAAGATCTGGGCTCTACGGGCGCCTGGGTGGCTCAGTCAAACATCCAGCTATTGATTTTGGCTCAGGCTATGATCTCACAGTTTGTGGGTTCGAGCCCTAGGTCCGGCTCTGTGCTGACAGTGTGGGGCCTGCTTGGGATTCCTTCTCTTCCTCTCTCTCTGACCCTCTCCCACTTGTGCCCTCTTCCTCAAAATAAATAAAAAAACTTAAAAAAAAAAATCTGGGTTCTAGATAAGCTCTGCCCCAGATCTGCATGTTACCTTGGGGGCAAGGCTTTGCCTCTGTTAGACAGGATGCTCACTCGGCCTCTCCCTCAGTGACATTCAAGGATCTTAACCACTCCTCTGCTTATCAGTTAAAGTCTCAAGGGACTCCCCCACACCCACCCTGACTCCAACTGTAAATTTATATTCTGCTATTCTGGTTTCTCAGGCTAAAACTCAAGACCCTGATTAGGTCCTCACTTTTCTATGAACTATAGTAAAAGTGAGTCTCCATCAAAGACCCTGACCTGGAGGGCAGAAGTTATGCCTCCAGGCCTCCCTGGCTGAGTCTAACACAGATCAAGCTCACCTTTCTCTCCAGCTAGACAAGAATAATCCAATAGGCCTTGCTGCAGGAATTAAAGGCAGGAGGCATTCACACTCTTTATCTCGCTGGGCTTGTATTAACTTCCCAGAGTCAATGCAACAGCAGGATCTATAAGCAAATCCTGATAGGACACAGGGCAGCTCTGTCACCATGGAGACAAGGATACCATAAGCCCCACAGGTCATCCAGTGTTTGAAAGAGATTTCTCAACCTGGGACAATAAAGGAAGTTGGAACCCGGAAAAAAAAAAAAACTTTACAACCAATCCCTGCATGCCTCTTAAAAACAACCTCCTGAGGACATTGTTGGCAACAGGGAAGGGAAGAAAAACTAATAAGAATTGAGTACACAGTGTGTTCAATGTTTTATTAATTCCTAGGTGGTGTTATTTCTACGCATTCCTTATTTTGCAGATAGGGAAAGTCGGGGAACTGCTACCAACACTAACAAAGTTCTACTCAAAAAGATTAACAGTGAAGATGCCTCAGGGGAAAGCATGAGGCTAGACACGAACAGATACCGGAAAATAGGGAAGACAGTGAAGTGTGAGTCCCTCCCAATTCTGCCAAGGTCGGCGGGTGGGGGGGGGGGGGCAGGGGGGGTAGCAACTCTTGGAGCAGGCACTCATGCTTTCTCTGGCCAAGGATTCACGGATCCCCAAATCCTGAAATTAGCACAATGCCAAAGAGGCCATGAGGGTCACATCCCCCACTTTCCAGCTGTGGGGTGAGTCACTTGTCCTGACACCTGAGATCTTTGCCACACCTCCAAGGCAGGAATTCAGGGGAGCAGGAAAGGGTGGCAGGTGCCTGGTGCTCACACAGGCTGCTCCACTGGCTCCTCTTGGGACCCCCTCTCTGAGCCCTCTTTTCCTCCAAGTCTTTAAGAACAGGGCTCAAGTGGGGACCTAAAAGATCCCCACCGATGGAGGAAAGGAGAGAGAAGGCCAGGAGGTCTGACCTGCCAGCTTGCTCCCTTCTCACCTAGACAGTGGGCACAACCCACCGGGCCAGCAGCTCAGGCAGGAATTAGGCCTCCGACTGCACAAGCTCAGGGCCTGCACCACCCACAGGAGTGAGCTGAGCTGCATCGCAGCCAGAAGGAGCCCTTCCCACCAGCGCCTCCTTCCTGCCTTCCTTTGCCTAAAGCTCAGGAATCCAGCTCCCAATGAGAGGGAAGCTTCGGACCTGGCCTTCCAGCGACCTTTCACCACTCCTGCTGGGGCGCCCTCCCCTCCTGTTTCATTCATGGGCCTGACACACACTGATAAGTGAATGAGAAGACGATCTCAAACCCTAGGAGTCCTCAGTTTCACCAAGGAAGGGACATGCAGGCATGGCTGGACTGGGGTGGGGGGGAAGGTGCTGTGAAACCAGGAAGAGCACCCAAAGGGGGTCTCACACCTGTCTGCTTAGCCCTGACTCTCCCCCACTTTTTCAGAGCCGAATGACAGACCTTCTTAGGGGGGAGAGACCGCCCAGTAAGAGATTCGTCAATTTCTGAGATTATTCTATTTTCTTTTTTTTAAAACTTTCTTGCGTCGCCCCAACCCAGATGACCCCTTCCACTGCCCACTTTCCGAGAAAGAATAAGACGCGCGATCCCCAGGTATTTCGACACCCCATTTCCACCCCGCCACTTCACAGATGCCTAAACTGAGGCCCGGGGATTCCGCGGGTAGTGTTCCCCCCGCCACCTGCGGACTCACAGCGGGTTCCAGCGCTCGGGCAGGCGGCGGTGCAACGAGATGCGGTCGCTAAGGTAGATGTTGATCTGGTGCACCCGCACGCTCTCCTCTTGCAGCCGCAGCTCCTCGCCCTGCAGCTGCAGCCGCACCGCCTCGCCCCGCGCGCCCAGAGCGTCGCTGGGCACCGGCGGCCGCGGCAGGACCGGGTCGCGCCGCCCCGGGCGTGGGGTGCGCGGGGGTCCTGGCTCGGCCGCCCTGGCCCCGCGCCGCGCCCGTAGCACGGAGCCCAGCCCGGCCAGCGCCAGCAGCGCCAGCAGAGCCAGCAGCGCCTTCCGGCCGCGCCGCAGCCCCAGCGGGCAGCGCCTCCGCGCTGCGCGCCCCCACATGCGCCCGCCAGCTGGGGCCAGCGCTCCGCTCGCCGGGAGCGGCGGCGCAGACCCGGACCCGGATCCCGGAACCGCGGCGCGGCGCCGCCCCGCCCCGCCCCCGGCCCGCCCCACCTGCGCGCCGCCCCCTTTCAGCCCAGCCCGCGCGGTGGAGGGTGGCTGGTCTTCACTCTGTCCCCCCCCGCGGACAGGCCTAGACTCACACCACCTTCCTCGTTGTGCTGTAAGCATTAGGAAAAAGGTGATGGTCGTAAAACCCTCAGCTCAGCACCTAGCACTTCATAAGCGCTCAGTAAATGTTGGCTGAATGCACTCTGCAGGGTGCTACGAATTTTACTGCCCTTATCTCATCTGGCCCTTACGCAGTCCAGTCACAGGGGTAGTAGGATTATCAACTCCATTTGACAGATGATGGGACTAAGGCACAGTGATTCTGTGTCACTGAGGCCTGCAGGCCCAACCAAAGACATAATACTGTTTAGATTCGGTGAATAGCAAACTTTCCCCTGGTTCCCTGTTAGTCTATCTTTGTTTTATCCCTAACTTTACAAAGGCCTCCAAGAAACTGATCAAAGGAATGAACCCCCTCAGAGAAACACATGCATAGGCACCCATAATATGATCGCACACATCCCAGGTCATCTGTTCCTGTTAAATACCCCCTGACCTTGGCCAGAGGTTTCCTTTGAGGGGATTGAAGAAATGAAGGAGCCACTTGGGTGCTGAAAATATTTAACAGGGTCAAGACTAGAGTGAGTCTTGGCTCTCTCCAAGGCAAGAAATTATAGGTTGGGCCAAAAAGAATCAGCAATCAAAAATAAAAAATACTTTTGAAAATCAAAATGAAAGCAAAAAATCCACGATGAACAAAACATCAAAATTTTAAATAAAGCAGACAGAACCTGACCCTGTGTTTGCACAGCTCACCTCACAGGCCTCACTCACCCTAATCCCTGCCCTGATTCATGGCTAGATTTTGGTGGTGATTACATGGAGATATATAGATATATATATATAGATAGATAGATAATATACATATACTATATATATATAATATACATATACTATATATATACATATATATGTATATATATATGTATATATATATATATATATATATATATATATATATATACACACACACACACACACACATGCCCCAAAGTCATCTGGGCACGTGGGTGGCTCAGTCCTTTGAGCCTCTGACTCTTGATTTAGGCTTAGGTCATGATCCCAGAGGCGTGGGATGGAGCCCTGGGCTCCACACTAAGCGTGGAGTCTGCTTGAGGTTCTCTCTCTCTCCCTCCTCTGCCCCTCTCCCCAGCTCGTGCTCTCTCTAAAATAAAAAATTTATTACAAAAGTCATAAATATGCATTTGACTTATGAAAGTTCTATCTCAATTAAAAACATAAAAAATAAATAAAAAGAACTAAGAGGAATAAAAAATAGGAATATCCCTGGCCTCCAGTACAAATGCTGAAATGCAAGGCCTGTCTCCATGCCACTGAGGGAGAGGGCCTTCACCATTCCACATTTGTAAATTTTTTTTTAATATTTATTTTTGACAGAGAGAGAGAGAGAGAGAGAGAGAGAGAGAGAGAGAGAGAAACAGAGCGTGAGCGGGGGAGGGGCAGAGAGAGAGGGAGACACAGGAATCTGAAGCAGGCTCCAGGCTCCGAGCTGTCAGCACAGAGCCCAACACAGGGCTTGAACTCAGATCGCGAGATCATGACCTGAGCCGAAGTTGGAGGCTCAACCTACTGAGCCACCCGGGCACTCCACCATCCCACACCTTTGTAACACATGCTGTTGTCCCAGCTTGAAATGCCCTTCCCCACCTGGCAAACTCCTATCTACATTTCAAGGCCCTGCCAAAAGCCACGTTTTCTGTGAAGCCTCCAGCAACTCCACAGCCTTTTAGACAAATGCGTTTCATGATTGCATCACCCTTTTGTTATTAGTCAGGGTTCCACCAGAGAAACAGAACCAGGAGGGGATATAGTAAGAGATTTATTGCAAGGAATTGGCTTACACAACTGCAGGGGCTGGTTAAGCAAGTCCCAAATCTGTAGGGCAGGCCATCAGGAGGGAAGGTTGAAACTCTCTGACATGAGCTGAAGCTGCAGTCCACAGGCAGAATTTCTTCTTTTGCAAGGCAACCTCAGTTCTGCTCTTAAGGCCTTTCAACTGATTGAATCAGGCCCACCTACATAATCTCCATTAGTTAAAGTCAACTGATTGTAGACGTTAATTACATTTACAAAATATTTTCATGGCAACTTCTAATTTAGTGTTTGAGTGAATAACTTGGGATTAAAACCCAACTAAGCTGACACATCAAATTGACCATCTCTATTATTTTCCTAGGGCTGCCATAACAAAGTACCACAATCTGGGTGGCTGAAATCAACAGAAATGTATTCCCTCTCCATTCTGGAGGCTAGAAGCCCAAAATCAATTAGTCCCATCAGCAAGGCCATGCTTTCTCTGAACGCTCTAGGGAGAACCCATTCCATACATTTCTCTTAGTTTCTGGTGTTGCTTGAAATCCTTGGCATTGCTTGGCTGATCGATGCATTGCTTCAACCTCTGCCTCCATTGTCATTCTTCTGATGTGTGTCTGTCTCTGTCTCTTCTACTCTTCTTCTAAGGGCACCAGTCACATCGGATCGGGGCTCACTCTGATGACCTCATCTTGATTATGTCTGTCAGGACCAAATAAGGTCATATTCATAGGTACCAAGGATTAGGACTTCAACATATCTTGTTGAGGGACTCGATTCAATCTGTTAACACCCTCATACTTTGTTACAATGCTTAGTACATTGGGTCGTGTTTAATTTACCCCTAGCCTTGTAACAAAAAGAATGTAAGGGACTTAGAGTATGAGCTGTGGTCACTTCATGATCGCAGAACTTGGCATAGAGTCAGACACACAGAAAGTGCTCAGTTAATGGCTGGCTTTGTATCTCACACTCACTTCTGTAGGCATCTCTTTGAACTTGCTGGGGAGGTGTCTAATGGAAGGTATAACCTGGTTAAGTGCAGGGAGGAGTTACTCCCATAATGTGACAAACACGAATTCTTCAGGCCTTGTTCCTGGAAGGGCCTCAGTGTCCTTGAAAACTCCTAATAGGGGAGTTTTCAAAAATCTGGCTCCCAGAAACCCTGGGAGACCACCCAGGAAAGGAAAAAGAGGCTGAATGAGGCTCCAGTTCTCTTCCCTAAAACCAGAGCATTGACACTTTTATCTGCCGAATGCTTTGAGCTGCCTTCTGAGACTACAGCACCCTCCTCCCTAATTACCAGACGAACTGGTAACAACACCACAGAAAGTGTGTTGTCCAAGCCCACAGAAGGTCAGTGGCAGAACAGGAAATAAAATGGACTAAAAAGGTGTGGCAGAAACCTGTGGATGTCTGCCAATATGCATTCTCCTCTCCTTTCTGAACAATGGAACCCCTGAGTCGTTTGCTTGTTTCTCTGGGCCCATGGTCTTCCAAAATAAAGACTAGAATTCCCAGCCTCCTTTGCAGCCAGGCATGGCCATATGACTGAGAGTGTAGCCAATGGGCGATAAGTGGTATTGTCAGATGGCGCTTCTGAGTAATCTCCCTAAATGAAACTCCCTTACCCTTGCTTCTTCCTGCTCGCTGGATTGTGGCTATGAAGACCAGAGCTCAAGCAACCACCTCGAGTCATGTGGTAAAACCACTCAGAGTGGTTAAACAACATGGCAGAAGGAACCCTAACACTGTGAACACTGAACCAGTCCTGACAACCTCCTTCCAGGCTTTGCTTATGTGAGGGAGAAATCAACTTCTATATTGTTTA